>NC_054829.1:66095790-66409922 GCF_018345385.1 Vulpes lagopus
TAACGGTATAAAAAAAGAAAAGAGAATGTTCCATGTGCATCTGAAAAGAACACAGATGGCTTTTGAGTTTTACCTCCAGGAGTTCAACCAGATCTCCCAGTGAATATTCCGGCAAGAAGAAAGGAAAGGGAGCCTTGTCTGCCTTGTCTTTCCTATTGTTAATGTGGGTATCACACTGATCGATTTGTGGTTGTTGAGTCATCTCATCTTTGCATTCCGGGTATAAATTCCATTTAATCTTGGTATAGGATCCTCTTGGTTTATTGTATTTGGTTTAGTAATATTTCATTGGGATTTTCATATGTAGGTTCATCAGGGACATTGTCTGTAATTTTCTTGATTTTTTTGTGGTGTCCTTTTCTGGTTTTGCTATCATCTGGTTTCACAAAATGAGTTTGGAAGACTTTGAAAAGGATGTATTAAATCTTTAAATATTTGGTAGAATTCACCACTGAAGCCCTTTGGCTTTGGATTATGTTGTTGTGTCACTTTGCAAATAATCAGTCTTTTCAAATTTTCTATTTCGTCAAAATTTGGTTTTGGAAGGTGGCATGTTTCTGGGAATTTATTCATTTATTTTATGTTGTCTAACTTGTTGGCATATAATTGTTTGTAGTAGTCAGTTTTACATGTTTCTGTGGTGTCAGTTGTAACTTCTGTCTCATTTGTCATTTTATTTTGGCCTTCTTTTCTTAGTAATTCTAGCTTAAAAAATTCTGTTTTTGTTTTCAGAGAAAGATCTCTTAGTTTCATTTGTCTTGTTCTATTGTCTTTAGTCTCTATTTCACTTTTATGTCCTCCCTTCTACTAAGTTTTGGTTTCATTTACTTTTTTCTTTTCTAGTTCCTTTTAATATAAAGATAAATTGTTCATTGGAGATTTCTGTTGTTTACTTCTTGAGGTAGGCCTATATTGCTATAAATTTACCTCGTAGGACTATTTGTTTTTGCTGCAACACATAGAGGTTGATGTCATATTTTTGTTTCCATTTGTCTCTAGTCATATTTTTACATATTTGATTTTTTCTATGATTTATTAGTTACAGAATACCATGTTGTTTAAATGTTGTTTAATCTCCCCAAATTTGCAGGCATTCCAGTTTTCTCTTGTAATTCTAGTTTCATACCACTGTGGTAGCAAAAGATGGTAGGTATAGTTTCAATTATAATAGTCTAACATGTAATATATATATATTATGTAATATATATATATGTAATATATATATAATATATATAATAATATATTATTATATATATTATATAACATGTATATATATATATATATTATATATATAACATGTAATATATATATATTAATTCCACCAGGCCTATTGTGTTACTTAAGGCTGATGTTCTCATTTATTTTCTGTCTGGATGATTTATCCATTGATGTAAATGGAGTACTAAAGTCCTTACTATTATTGTATTGTTGTCAATTTTAAACTTTAGGACTGTTAGTATGTCTTAATATATTTTGATGCTATTATGTTGAGTGCATATATTTTTAAATGTTATATCTTCTTGCTAGATTTACTCATCATTATATAATGCCCCTTTTAGTCTTTTACTATAGTCTTTGTTTTAAAATCTATATTGTCGGGATCCCTGGGTGGCGCAGCGGTTTGGCGCCTGCCTTTGGCCCAGGGCGCGATCCTGGAGACCCGGGATCGAATCCCATGTCGGGCTCCCGGTGCATGGAGCCTGCTTCTCCCTCTGCCTGTGTCTCTGCTTCTCTCTCTCTCTCTGTCTATCATAAATAAATAAATCTTTAAAAAAAAATAAAATCTATATTGCCTTATATTCATATAACTATATATGTTTTCTTTTCCTTTCCCTTTGTATGAAATACCTTCTTTTAACAATTCACTTTCAGTGTGTGTGTGTCTTTAGTTCTAAGGTGAGTCTCTTTTATATTGATGTGTCATATTGTTTTTACCAATTTAACCACTGTCTTATGTTTTGTTGAAATGTAATTAGCATATGTGTTACTTTCAGGCATGCAATGTACTGATTCAACAATACTATACATTACTCAATGCTTGCAACAATAAGGGTAGTAACCCTCTGCCACCCACAAAGTTATTATAATATTATTGAGAATACATCCTATGCTATACTTTTCATCTCCATGAGTTATGTAAAAGTGGAAGTTTTTACCTGTTAATCACCTTTATCTGTATCACTCACACCTCTACCATCTGGCAGCTACCAATTCTTAGTATTTAAGAGTCTGCAATGGCCCAATTTGCCTACTGGGGGTTTTGTTCCTGTGCTTTTGAAAGCCACCTCTCAAGCCACCATGAGCTTGTTGGTATACCTTCCTGTGCAGGTACTTAAGATATATGGTTGCTTCAACTTCAAGCATGGTGATGTGTCGAGCTAATTCCTCTTTTCTCCAATACTGGAGTCACTTGGAAGTGGTATTACTCCTGACCTTGGCTGCCTGCAGTGTGTGGTGGGCCAGGAGCTATTTTGGAGGAACGCCTGCCAAGACAGTGGGTTTGATGGGTCACAAAGTGTTAGCAAAGTAGATGGCATGTGTTAGCACTGGCTTCTGTAAGCTTCCTGCTATTGCTGCCAATGGCTTCTGTTTCTCTTCCCCTACCTAGATCTTTTGTTCTTAGAGAAATCTCCTCATAATCCCTGCCCCTTGAGCACATGTGCTAAGATTAGTCCATATGCCTTCTTCACATATACTAGACACATTTCAAACTGCTGCTTCTTGTGCTGTCTTGGGCAGTGCTATTTTAGTATGCTGGGTCTTTAAGAATAAGGACTCCATTTTCTATCACCTTCTTGCACTCTTCGAGTTAAGCTCCACTGATCTTCAAAGCCCAATGTTACATGCAGTGTGGGTCCCCAGTGCCAGAGGCACCTGGTGTGGGGTCTAGACCTTTCACTTCTCCATGTTTGTAATATCCTTCTCATTTGTGGTTGCCTGGAGTTTGGTTCCCAACTGTATCTCTACCGCTTCTAAAATTGGCTGTGAAAAGCCTGTTTTGCCAGCCTCAGGTCATTCTGAGAGTTAATTGCATAGAGGCAGATATTATCTCAATGTGTCTCTTGGACCAGATGAGTTCAGGATCTTACTCTGCCACCTTCTTAGCTCTCTCCCACACAGTCTTTGGACAGGACAATTTAGTCCATTTACATTTAAAGTAATAATTATTGATGGTATGTACTATTGCCACTTAATAGTTTGCTGGCTGTTTCTATAGTTCCTTCTATTCTTTTGCTTTTCTATTTCTCTCTTCTTTTGTGGTTTTATGGCTTTCCTTAGTTATATTTATGTTCATTTCCTTGTGTGTATTATTGTAAGATTTTGCTTGTGATTACCATGAAGTTCACACATTTCCTACTATATATATGACAGTCTTCTTAGAGTTGACAGTAACAAATTTGGACACATTCCAAAATACGTATATACGTGTTCTTTATATTATTGATTTTACTAATTTTGTCTTTTAACTCTTTGTTATCTACACTGCCCTTTTCTAGTGAGTTTTACTTTGTTTTCTTATTATAAATCAGTGCCATTAAAGTCCCTTTAATATTTCTCCTAAGGTTTTCTAGTAGTGATGAATTTATCTTTTGATTGTCTTGAAAATTCTTTATCTCTCCTCAAATCTGAATAACATTATTAAGTACAGTATTCTTGGTGGGAATATCCTGCCATTACTTTGAATATCCTGCCATCCCCTTTTGCTTACAGGGCTTCTGCCTAAAATCAGCTGATGGTCTTATGGGAGTTATATATGGCAATTTGTTTTTCTCTTGCTGCTTTTATGAATCTCTCTAACTTTTGTCATTTTAATTATAATGTATCTTGGTGCGAATCCTTTTTGGTTCATACTATTTGAAACATCCTGGACTTCTTTTTATCTTGATAGTTGTTTCCTTCCCTATTTCAACCATTATTATTCCCAAAAGTTTTCTATCCCTCTTTCAATTCTTCTAGAACTCTTATACTGCAAATGTATTCTGTTTGATGTTTTCACAGATGTCCCTTAATATTTGTTTTTAAAAATTCTTTCTGCTGTTCAGTCTGGGTTAGTTCTATCACTTAATCCAGCTCCCTGACTCATTATTCTGCTTATTCTAGTCTAGTCTTGTTGAACCCTCTAATGTATTTTTCATTTGAGTTATTGTATTCTTAACCTCTGTTACTTTATTTTTTCACTTGATTTTTTTTTCTTTTTTGTTGAAGTTCTCACTGTATTCATCCATTCTTCTATTGAGTTGGGTAAACATCCTTGTGACCATTACTTTGGATTCTTTAAAGCCTTTTTCTTTTCCTTGAGGTTTCATTTTGCTCTTTCATTTGATACATGGTTCTCTATTTCCTTGTGTTTCTCGACTCCCTGTGTTTGTTTCTATGGATTAAGTAAAACAACTAATCTCTCAGTCCCTACGGGTGGCCATGCAGAGGTGATGATCCATGTTGTTCAATCTTGTCCTAGCTTGTGGTTGTCTCTTGAACCTTTGTGATTGCCTAAATCATCTGATTTTTTTTTTCTTGATATGTCCCCATTGCTGAGAATGTGCTAAGGACTATGGCCCAAGGAGAAGAGTCTCATTTAGCAACTTGTTTCAGGCCGATCAAAAGCTGCTGCTTGAGGGTGTGGCTTCTAAACTATATAATTATATACAGTCCTTTGTGGTCACAATTGTAATGATGGCCTCCAACCAGGAGCTCTGGATATGTCCCTCAAGTATAGTTGTAAAATTCAGGATTCCAAGTATACAAACAGCTCTTTTCTGGGAGGCCCATTTCCTCAAGCTGTAAAAAGACTAAGAAGATTGCAAAGATAGTGTCTCCCTGCTTATGCTCTATGGAAGTGCCTCCTTGACCTCCAGATGTGGGGTAAATCTGAACCCTATCCCATAGGCTGAAGCTCCAGGCTAAGAAAATTGGCCTTTTCACCATAGGACTGGACTGTGTTGTAGTCTCTTGTCTGTGCAGTGCCCTCAGAGTGGTCATCTGCCATGACGTATCTTTCCAATTTTTACAGTCCCCTGCAGCTCTCTTCCAGGATGAAGCAATCAAAGGTTTTCTCCTACATGGGCTATTTTCAACCCCTGGCTTTGGCAAGGCAATTGGATATTGTGTGGAATAGAGCACACTCATTGGCCTCCCCAGCCAGGGAGTGGAGAGTACTACAACTACCTAGAATCTCTGGCCTCAGCAAGTGCTGTGACCACTTTCCACTGTCAGTCTCAGCAATATATCATGAAGGTGCTGTGTGAAAGTTTGTCTCCCTGAGCAAGCAGGCTATGTGGAGTGCAGAAATGTTATCCATCAGCATTTCCTTTTCTAGAGAACATATCAACTATCTCCTGACCCTCTAGCCCACACCCTCCAATCAGCAAATAAATTTCCCTCATGTATAATCTATGTTCTTCTTAAATTACTTTTTTTTTTTTTTACTTCTGTGAAGGTAGTGGAGTAGGAAGATACTAATCTCACTTTGTCCCATGTACTCACCTAGAAAATAGCCACATCAGTGCCACCAACTCAGAAAATGACTTGAGGAGTGGCAGCAGACTTTCCACAGTTCATTGTAGAGAGAAGGATACATTGAAAAGGGTAAGAGACAAACAGATGCAGTAGGAACCAAACTCTTAACAAGACTAACCACAAATGGGAGGGACAACACAAGCACAGAGAAGGGAGAGAAGCAGGGCCACCCCAGGCATGGGAACCTGCATTGGGAAGACAAGTCCCCATTAACTCTGGTTATTTTAGTGATCAGCAGGGTGAGATATGGGAAGAGCCTGAGGGTGATAGGAAACTCAAAGAGACATCATTAATAAACAATTCCACTGTGACATAGTATGAAGCAGTAATTTGAAAAGAACCTAGGCTTTATGTGAAGGAGATTTATTTACTAATCTCAAAAGGCATGATGGAGGTCCAGAAACTTTAGGAGACTTCTTCAAGAATAAAAAAGCTGGCAGGCAATATTTCTTTCCCACTCCCCAGCCTAGATAGATAGATACTGCAGGAACCAGTGCAAATACCCAATATATAACTTGCTAACACTATATGCTATGCTCCTCTGTTTCCGGGGTCCAGCACAACCAATATGGCCCACCTAATCCTATAAGCTATCCTGGCAAACACCAGCACTACTCCAAAGTGACTCCTGCCCTGGGGAGAGGGAAGATAGCCAAACATTAAAAATGGAAGTGTCAAGAGAATGCCTTCCTAATCAATGTGTTTGGAGCTGCAACACAGGGTCTGGGGACAAACATCTGATATGACTGCTGCCTCAACAAATGAGTTCAGGGCAATCATTTGGTCTGACTGCTGGCACTACCCAAGTTCGAGTCCATGGTGGCCCTAGACTGTAATTTTTATAGCGCAAAGGCCAGACCCCATCCAAAACAGGCAAAGAAGGTTATTGCCATTGACTGGTCTGAAGGCAAAAGAAGCTCAGCTCTACCTAAGGAACTCCTCTGAAGCACTTAGTTCTGGTGAAGGAGGGACATTGTGGAAAAGACACAGGACTTTCATTATACATAAAAAGAGACAGAATGAGGAGACAGAAAAATAAGTCCCAAGGAAAAAAATAGGACAAAACCACAGTAAGCAAGCTAAATGAAATACAGACAAATTATATGCCTAATAGGGAATCCAAAGTAATGGTCATAAATATGCTGACTGGACTTGAAAAACAAGTGTAGAAGCTCAGTGAAACTTTCAAGAAAAAGAAAATATAGCAAAGAACCAATCAGAGATGAACTCAATAACTAAAATTAAAAATGTACTGGAAGAAATCAATAGTATTTAATAAAAGGCAGAAGAACACATCAAAATCAGCAAGATAGAAGACAAAGTAATGGAAAACAACCAAGATGAACAGCAAACAGAAAAAAAGAATAATAAAGAATGAGACTAGGTTAAGGAAACTCAATGACAACATCAAGCATAGTAGCATTCTTCTTGTTCTGGGATTTCATTAAAACAAGAGAGAAAATTGGAAGAAAATTTGAGTAATATCTGAAAGTTCCCCAATCTGGGCAAGGAAACTGACATCTAGGTCCAGGAGGCATAGAAAGCTTCCCAACCACATCAGCCCAAGGAGGTCTATGCCTAGGCACATCATAATTAAAATGGCAAAAGCAGGGATGAAGAGGGAATTTCAAAAGCAACAAGAGGAAAGTAAACAGTAACCTATCTGTGAAACACTGTAAAGCTAGCAGCTGATTTCCCAGCACCAACTTTGAATACATGTCACTCCCTCTGGCCTGCAAAGTCCTAAAACAAAACAAAACAAAACAAAACAAACAAACAACAACAACAACAACAAAAACATTACAATACTCTATTCCAACAAGGCTATAATTCAGAATAGGAGAGCTAGAGTTTCCCAGATAAACAAAAGTTAAAGGAGTGCATTACCTCTAAAGTATCCTTAAAAAAAGTTAAATGAAATTCTTTGGAAAGAAAAGGTCATAAAGAGGAGTTCTAAAGAGGAGTAAAAAAAAATTAGGAAAGGAAAAATTTCACAGATACATAACCATAATAAAAGTAGCTGATAATCACTTATAAAGCAGCACAGAGGTTAAAGCGTAAAGCAATAAAATTAATTATGTCTACAAAAACCAACCAAATAAATCACAAAATGAAAGGGTGTAAAGTATGACATCATATGCGTAACCTATTGGGGGAGGGGAGTAAAAATTTAGTGCTTTTGGAACAGATTCAAACTTAAGCAGCCATCAACTTAACATAGGCTGCTATATGCATAAGATGATCTGTATAAGCCTAATGGTGATCATAAATCAAAATCCTTTAAGCTAAGTTTGGATTCCTTTTTCTTTATTTTTTGCATATCACTAAAGAAAACTACAAGAGAAGAGAGTAAAAGAAAGAAACTGAGAAGAACAAAACAGCCATAAGTATATACTTATCACTAATTACTTTGAACGTAAATAGACTAAATGCTCCAGTCAAAAGAAATGGGAAGATGGAATAGATAAAATTCAAGACCCATCAATATGTCGCCTTCAAGAGACTCATTTCAGATTTCAAGACACACGCAGATTGAAAGTGAGGTGATGGAAAACATTTACCTGACAAATGGAGGGAAAAAGAAATCTAAGGTAGCAATATGTATATTGGACAAAAGGGACTTTAAGACTGTAACAAGGGACAAAGAAGGACATTTCACAGTGATAAGGGGTCAATCCAACAACAGGATATAATAATTGTAAATATCTGTGCACCCAATATAACATCACCTAAACATATAAAGCCAATATTAATAGACATAAAGGGAGAAAATGACAGTAATGCAATAATAGTAGGGAACTTTAACATCCTATTACACCAATGGTTAGATCATCCAGACAGAAAAATCAACAAGGAAACAGCAACTTTGAATGACACTGTGGACTAGATGGATCTAACAGACATATTTAAATATCCCATGCTAAAACAGCAGAATACACATACTGTATATTATATGTTACATACCACAAAACAAGCCTCAATAAACTGAAAGACTGAAATAACAGCATGCAACAGCCAGTAATATATAAACCTAGAAATCAACCACAAGAAAAAATCTAGGAAAGACACCCATACATTGAAGCTAAATAATAGGCTACTAAACATGAGTGGGTCAACCAAGAAATCAAGGAAGAAATAAAAAATACCAGAGATAAATGAAAACACAATGGTCCAATATTTGGGATTCAGCAAAAGTGGATCCAAGAGGAAAGTTTATAGAAATACAGGCTTGCCTCAAGAAGTAAGAAAATTCTCAAAGAACAAAGCCAAAAGCAGGTAGGAGGAAGGAAAGATTAGAACAGAAATAATTGAAATAGAAGTTAATAAAAAAGATCACTCAAAATTAGAAATGAAGGAGGAGAAATAACTAACACACAGAAATAAAAAGGATTATGAGAATATCATGAAACATTAGATGCCAACAAATTGAACAACTTAAAAGAAATGAATAGGGCAGCCGGGGTGGCTCAGCGGTTTAGCGCCGCTTTCAGCCCAGGGCCTGATCCTGGAGATTCGGGATCGAGTCCCACATCAGGCTCTCTGCGTGGAGCCTGCTTCTCCCTCTGCCTGTGTCTCTGCATGTCTCTCTCTCTCTCTCACGAATAGATGAATAAAATCTTTTTAAAAAAATAAAATAAAATAAATGAATAAATTTCTAGGAACATTTAATCTTCCAAAAATGAATTCGGAAGCAAGAAAATTTGAACAGATTATAAGCAATGGAATTGAATTAGTAGTCAAAGAAACTTAACAAACAAAAATCCAGGAACAGATATCTTCACAGTAAATTCTACTACTCCATTTTTGTCATGTTTCAAGTTTTTATTTATTTATTTATTTTTTTAATTTTTTTTTTTTTTTTTTTTTTTTTTTTTAATGATAGTCACAGAGAGAGAGAGAGAGAGAGGCAGAGACATAGGCAGAGGGAGAAGCAGGCTCCATGCACCGGGAGCCTGATGTGGGATTCGATCCCGGGTCTCCAGGATCACGCCCTGGGCCAAAGGCAAGCGCCAAACCACTGCGCCACCCAGGGATCCCTCAAGTTTTTATTTAAGTTTGAGTCATCACTTACCTATAACACTCAGCGCTCATCGCAAAAATGCCCTTCTTAATACCCATTATTCATTTAGCCATATCCAGCAATCCCTCCAGCAACCCTCAAGTTTGTTCTCTATAGTTCAATCTCCTATGGTTTTCCTCCCTCTTTTTTTCCTTTCTATGATGTTCATCTCTTTCTCTATTTCACTTAGCATATTATACTCTAGACCTATCCATGTCATTGTAAATGACAAGATTTCATTCTTTTTGATGGCTGGGTAATATTCCATTATATATATTATGCATATATATCTATACATATATCTATATATAATATATAATATATATATGGAGTGTGTTGGGCTCTTTCTATAATTTGGCTATTATTGATAAGCTGCTATAAATATTGGGGTGCATGCATATGCCAATTTAAATCAGTATTTTTGTAACCTTTGGGTAAATATCTGGTAGTGCAATTGCTGCATAATAAGGCAGTTCTATTTTTAAATTTTGAGGAAACTCCATACTGTTTTCCACAGTCGCTGCACCAGTTTGCATTCTCACCAACATTCTAAGAGGGTTCCCCTTTCTCCACATCCCTGCCTTGTTAATTTTAGCCATTCTTACTGATATTAGGTGATATCTTATTGTAGTTTTGATTTGCATTTTCCTTTTTTAAAAAATATTTATTTATTCATGAGAGACAGAGAGAGAGAGAGAGAGAGAGAGAGGCAGAGACACAGGCAGAGGGAGAAGAAGGCTCCACGCAGGGAGGCTGACATGGGATTTGATCCTGGGTCTCCAGGGTCACACCCCGGGTTGAAGGCAGTGTTAAACCACTGAGCCACCCAGGCTGCCCTGATTTGTATTTTCCTGATGACCAGTGATGATGAACATCATGTGTCTGTTGACCATCTGTATGTCTTTTTGGAAAAAATGCCTCTTTATGCCTTCTGCCCATTTCTTAACTGGGTTGTTTGGTTTTGGGGCATTAAGTTTGACAAGCTCTTTATAGATTTTGGGTACTAACCCTTATCTGATATGTCATTTGCTAATATCTTTTCCCATTCTGTAGGTTTCCTTTTAGTTTTGTTGATTGTTTCCTTCACTGCACAGAAGCTTCTTATCTTGATAAAAATCCTAATACTTCATTTCTGCTTTTGTTTACCTTGCTTCTAGAGACATGTCTAGTAAGAAGATGCTATGGCTGACGTCAAAGAGGTTGCTGCATGTGTTCTCCTCTAGGATTTTAGTGGTTTCTTGTCTACCAATCATTTAAAGAAGAGTTAATACCTGTTCTTCTCAAACAGTTCTAAAAAATACAAGAAAACTTCCAAATTCATTCTATGAGGCCTACATTACCCTGATACAAAACTATTAAAAAGAAAAGTATATGTCAATATCTTTGATGACCTTAGATGCAAAAATGCCCAACAAAATACTAGCTAACTGAATTCAGCCATACGTCAAAAAAATAATACACTATAATGAAGTTGGATTTAATCCATCGTTGCAAGGCTGGCTGAATATGTGCACATCAATCAGTGTACTACATCACATTAACCAAAGGAAGGATAAAAATTATAAGATCATCAGGATGCCTGGGTGGCTCAGTGGTTGAGCATCTGCCCTTGGCTTAGGGCATGATCTTGGAGTCCTGGGATCAAGTCCCACATTGGGCTTCCTGCATGGAGCCTGCTTCTCCCTCTGCCTATGTCTCTGTCTTTCTGTGTGTCTCTCATGAATAAATACAATCTTTTAAAAAATTATAAGATCATCTCAATAGAGGTAGAAGTATCATTTGACAAAAAACATTCATTCATAATAATATTTTTAAAATCCTCCCTAGGATAAAGTAGTTTTAAAGGGAATATAGGTCAATACAATAAAGTCCATATATGAAAAAACCCCACCCAGCATATACTCAATGGTGAAAAACTGAGAGCTTCTCTCCTACGATTGGAAATGGGACAAGGATGTCTACTCTCATGACTTTAATCAATATAGTATTGGGACCCCTTGCTACAGCAATTGGACAAGATATAAAAGGCATCAAAATTGGTAAAAAGTAAAACTTTCACTATTTGAAGATAACATGATACTATACATGGAAAACTCTAAATATTCCACCAAAGCACTATTAGAACTAATTGATGAATGCAATCATGTCACAAGACACAAAATTAATATATAGAAATGCAAGAGGCTACTGTTTATTTATAATGAAAGAAAAGAAAAAGAAATTAAGAAAATAATCCTATTTATTATTGCATCAAAAAAAATAAAAGACCTAGAGATAAACTTAACAAAGGAGGCAAAAAACTCTACTCCAAAAACTATATAATATTGATAAAATAAATTGAAGATAACACAAACCAATGGAAAGATAAACCATACTTGGGGATTGGAAGATGCAATATTGTTAAAATGTCCATAAAACCCATTGAAATCTACAAATTCAATTCCATTTCTATCTACATGACAACATTTTTCACAGAAATAGAACAAAAATCCTGAAATATGTATGGAACACAAAAGATACCAGAAAACCAGAGCAACCTTGAAAAGAACAAAGCTGGAGGTATCACATCCCAGATTTCAAGAGATACTACAAATCTGTAGTAACAAAAATGGTATGATACTGGCACAAAAAGAGACACACAGATCAAAGGAACAGAATAGCAAGTCCAGAAATAAATCCACACTTTTATGGTCAATTCATCTTCAACAAAGCAGGCAAGAATATTTGATGTCTCATTAGCAATTGGTATTAAGAAAAATGGACAGCTACTTGCAGAAGAAAGAGCACTCAAAAAAGTTGCCAGTAGCTGAAAACCTAATGCAGAGACAAAGGATCACAGTGATTTGTAGGAGAAAAACTAAAATATCATTGGCTTAACATCCAAGATAACAAAGACCTGGAACTCATATCCTCTCTTGGACACACTGAATCTATACCTATATAGAGAAATTCTTCCTGAAATGCTGAGGGGTGATCAAACAGTTTTTGCACAACGAAAGGGAGAGGGAGCACAGAGAAAATGGCAGGAGAAATGGAAACATGGGAACTCCATTCTCAGTAGGGAATGATATCACTGACAAATTCAGGTACAGATTCACCCAGCATGGGATACAGCAAAACACAAAAACACAGCAGCTTAAAAGGAAATTAGATTACATGATAATAAAATCAGTTTATTAAACCTAGAGTGTCCACCAAGCATGGGGAAACTGCTAAAAATTTGCAAACAGAGTTCCTAGTTAGTACTTTCATTTATGTTCCCCTACCCCATGATAGTGCAGACTGTTAGTGTAGCTGGCCTGCCACCTCATTGAGCCACAGGTCCTTAACCCACACCAGCTCCCACCGTATAACCAAGGCAGGCCAGGCACAAAGCAGCTTGAGATACCAAGGCCATGCCTGCCTTAGCTCCAGCTGCAGTCATCTGCACAGGGTTCCTTCTGTGCAAAGTGTCCTGCTTCATGTCCACTACAGCTACAGCCAGCCAGCTTAAGCTAATGGGCATATATTTCTACACAGTAGAGATTCTTACACAAGACTAGTCCTTCAAGATTGAGAGAAGTCTCTGTTTTGCCTATCTCAAAAACAAAACAAAACAAAACAAAACCCAGAAAGACAAAGTGAGAAGACAGAAGAATATGTTTCAAGTGAAATAACAAGACAAAACTTTAGAAGAAGACCTAAATATAGAAATAAGTAACATACTTGATAAAGTGTTTGAAGTAACAGACATAAAGATGCTCACTGGACTTAAGAGAACTCATTACATCAACAAGAGATAAAAGACATAAAAAGGAACCAATCAGAGGTAAAGTACAAAATAAGTGAAAAAAATACAAATCCCTCCCCTGCTTGTACTCTCTCTCAAATAAATAAAATACTTTTTAAAAATCTATGAAATTAAACTGGTTCTCTGGAAAGATAAAATTTATATATCTTTATCCAGACTCATCAAGAAAATAAGGACTCAAAATAAGAAATGAAGTTACAGTCAACACCACAGAAATAGAAACCATTATGAGACTACAATAAAAAATTATATGCCAATGAATTGTACAACCTAGAAGAAACAGAAAAATTCCTAGAAACATACACTCTCTCAAGACTCCATCAGGAAGAAAGAAAATCTAACACTGAATTAGGAGTAATAAAATTGAGTCAGTAATAAAAAAAAAGAAAAGAAAAGACAACCTCCAAACACAAGTTCAGGGGAAGATGTGGCTTTTCAGGTGAATTCTATCAAACATTACAGAAGTGTTAATAAATATCCTTCTAAAACTATTCCAAAAATATAGGAAGAAATTCTTCCAAATTCATTCTGTGAGGCCAAAATTACCCTGATATCAAAACCAGACAAAAACACTATAAAAAATTTAAAAATGAATAAAAAAGAGAAAGGGAAGGGGAACAAAAAAAAGGAAAGAATTATAAGCTAATATCTCTGATGAACATAGATGCAAATATCCTTAACAAAATAGGAGCAAACTGAATTCAACAGTACATTAAAAAGATTCTTCACTCAAAACCAACTGGAATTTTTTCCAGATATGCAATGATGGTTCAATATATGCCAATGAAGCAACCTGATGCATAACATTACCAAATGAAGGATAAAAATCATGTGACCATCTCAGTAGATGGAGAAAAAGCATATGACAAAATCCAACATCTACTGATGATAAAAAACCCTCAACAAAGTGGGTTTAGAGAAAACATACCTCAACAGAATAAAGGTCATATATGAGAAACTGACAGATAACACCATATTCATTGATAAAAGATGAAACCTTTTCCTCTAAGATTAAGAATAAGACAAGTTTGCCCACTCTCACCAGTTTTATTCAACAAATGGTACTGGAACTCATAACTGCAACATTCAGAGAAGAAAAATAAATAGAATAAAAAATCGGTAAGAGTGAAATAAAATTATTCCTATTTGTAAATGACATGATACTGTCTTTAGAATACACTAGAGATTCCACAAAAAAAAAAAAAACAGTAGAATGAATATAAAATCAGTAAAGTTGTAGGTTATTTAATCAGTATTAGTGCATAGCAATGCAACCAATTTCTATATAATGAAGTAGCAGAAAAAGAAATGAAGAAAAGTTTAATTTAAAATTGCATAAAAACATGGGATGCCTGAGAGGCTCAGTGGTTCACCGCCTGCCTTAGGCTCAGGGTGTGGTCCTGGGGTCCCAGGATCAAGTCCCATATTGGGCTCCCTGTGTGGAACCTGCTTATCCCTCTGCCTGTGTCTCTGCCTCTCATTCTCTGTGTCTCTCATGAATAAATAAATAAATAAATAAATAAATAAATAAATAAATAAATAAATCTCAAAAAAATAAAATAAAATTGCATAAAAACAATGAAATACCCAGGAATAAATTTAATCAAGGAGGTGACAGACCTGTATTCTGAAAAGTGTAAGACACTGATGAAAGAAATTGAAGATGACTATTAAGTGGACAGATGCACCATACTCATGGATTAGAAGAACTAATATTAAAATGTCCATATTACCCAAAGCAATCTTTAGATTTAATGCAATTCCTATAAAAAACCAATAGTATTTTTCACAGAACTAGATCAAACAATCCTGAAATTAGTATGAAACCACAAAGACCTCAAATAGCCTAAGTAATTTCAAGAAAGAATAACAAAATTAGAGAGATCACAATCCTAGGTATTAAACTATACTACAAAGTTTAAGTAATTGACATTGTATGGTATTGTTGCAAAATATACACACAGATCAGTGGAACAGAGAGCCCAGAAATAAACCTAGTTATTTAATCTGCCACAAATGAAACAAGAATGTGTAATGAGAAAAAGACAGTTTTTTCACTAAATGGTGTTGGGTAGCTACATGTAAAAGAATGAACCTGGACCACTTTCTTATACCCTATGTAAATAAATTCAAAATGGATTCAATACCTAAATTTAAAACCTGAAACCATAACACCCTAAAAGAAAATATAGGCAATTATTACTTGTACATATTTTGCAGTACTTTTCTGGCTGTGTCTCCTTAAGGAAGGAGGAAAAAAGCAAAAATAAACAATTGGCCACATCACACTAGATTCCATCAAAATTCTAGAGGAGAACACAGGCAACACCCTTTTTGAACTCGGCCACAGCAACTTCTTGCAAGATACATCCACGAAGGCAAAAGAAACAAAAGCAAAAATGAACTTTGGGACTTCATCAAGATAAGAAGCTTTTGCACAGCAAAGGAAACAATCAACAAAACTAAAAGACAACCTACAGAATGGGAGAAGATATTTGCAAATGACATATCAGATAAAGGGCTAGTTTCCAAGAACAGAACTTATTAAACTCAACACCAAAGAACCAAACAATCCAATCATGAAATGGGCAAAAGACATGAAGAGAAATATCACAGAGGAAGACATGGACATGGCCAACATGCACATGAGAAAATGCTCTGCATCACTGGCCATCAGGGAAATACAAATCAAAACCACAATGAGATACCACCTCACACCAGTGAGAATGGGGAAAATTAAAAAGGCAGGAAACCACAAGTGTTGGGGAAGATGTGGCTTTTCAGGTGAATTCTATCAAACATTACAGAAGTGTTAATAAATATCCTTCTAAAACTATTCCAAAAATATAGGAAGAAATTCTTCCAAATTCATTCTGTGAGGCCAAAATTACCCTGATATCAAAACCAGACAAAAACACTATAAAAAATTTAAAAAAAAAAAAAACAGTAGAATGAATATAAAATCAGTAAAGTTGTAGGTTATTTAATCAGTATTAGTGCATAGCAATGCAACCAATTTCTATATAATGAAGTAGCAGAAAAAGAAATGAAGAAAAGTTTAATTTAAAATTGCATAAAAACATGGGATGCCTGAGAGGCTCAGTGGTTCACCGCCTGCCTTAGGCTCAGGGTGTGGTCCTGGGGTCCCAGGATCAAGTCCCATATTGGGCTCCCTGTGTGGAACCTGCTTATCCCTCTGCCTGTGTCTCTGCCTCTCTCTCTCTCTCTGTGACTATCATAAATAAAAAAATTAAAAAAAAAAAAAGAAACGACAAATACCCACCATTTGCTTCAACGTGGATGGAACGGGAGGGTATTATGCTGAGTGAAGTAAGTCAATCGGAGAAGGACAAACATTATATGTTCTCATTCATTTGGGGAATATAAATAATAAGGAAAGGGAATATAAGGGAAGGAGAAGAAATGTGTGGGAAATATCAGAAAGGGAGACAGAACCTAAAGACTCCTAACTCTGGGAAACGAACTAGGGGTGGTGGAAGGGGAGGAGGGTGGGGGGTGTGGGTGAATGAATGGGTGACGGGCACTGAGAGGGGCACTTGATGGGATGAGCACTGGGTGTTATTCTGTATGTTGGCAAATTGAACACCAATAAAAAATAAATTTATTATTAAAAAAAAGAAAAATTCCATTGGAATGGAAAAATTTATATGGAAAATATAAATAGAATGGTATTTTTGTATATTAATCAGTTATTGGATATATAACTTGCAAATAACTTCTCCCACTCATGAGGTTGCATTGTTTGGCTTGTTTTCTTTGCTGTACAAAAGCTTCTTAGTTTGATTTGGCCAATTGTTTATTAATATACTACCTTGAAATGTTTATTAAGAAATAGCCTCAACTCATTACAGTATTTCTGTCCTCAAAAACTTAAGGACAGAAATACTGTATGACCCAGTAATTCCACTTCTGGGTATTTACTCAAAGAAAACAAAAACACTAATTTGAAAACATATAAGAACCCCTATGTTTCTTGCAGCATTATTTACAGTAGTCAGGATTGGAAGTGATCCAAGTATCCATCCATAGATGAATAAAGAAGTGGTACATATACAAAAAGTTATATTGTTCAGTCATAAAAAGGAATAAATTATTGGCATTCATGACAACATGATGGAGCTAGAGGATATTATGCTGAATGAAATAAGTCAGAGAGAGACAATACCAGAAGTTTTCACACTTACATGTGGAAGCTGAAAAATAAACACAAAACAGAATAAGACCTATAAATACAAGGAACAAATTGGTAGTTGCTAGGGGGGTAAGGCAATTAAGAGGTACTTTGTACCTTTCATTTATAAAAAGTCACAGGGATAAAAGTACAGGATAGGGAATATAGTCAACATTACTTAGGTACTTTTTATCCTAACAATGGTAACCACATTTATCATGGAAGCATTTTGTAATATATATAATTGCTAGATCACTATGCTGTTCACCTGAAATTAATATTATATGTCAACTGTACTTCAATAAAAAAAATGAAGAAAACCTAAAATTTTACCAGCATGTTGTTATGTGTGACCTAGTGTATATATGTGCATCTGCCACAAACACATAAACACTGGCCCATATCAGACTTTACTGTAGGTCAAAGAAGCTACCTTATGGCCATTAGCAAAACTGTTCTTGTCCTCCACCCCCTGAACATTCTCAATGACATATTTTTAATTGAAAATATAAATAGAATGGTATTTTTGGTAGGATTTTCACAAAGTAATTATATATTATTAATATACTACCTTGAAAAATATATTAAGAAATAATCTCAACTATTTTAGTATGTATTTTGTAACTTTTTTTCACTTTTGGACAATTATGTCACAATTCAAAAAATGTTATGTTGGCAAATGAGACTTTAGAAACTAAGTCTTATCGCTGATAGATACCAAATTTAATAATACATATGTAAAAATATTCTGGACATAATTATTTATATAAGTTGCACTGTCACTAAGTTTTAAAAATTTTTAGTCAGTTACAAACATCTCTGTTTGCATCATGCATTAAGCCATTTAATCTATATGTAATATAGTAAACAGTTGGTGAATCCAATTAATCAAGTATAAATTTGAACCGTCTGCGGTCAGTAATTCCTATAACCAGGATGAAATAATTTTTTAAAATTTTTATTTATTTATTTATTTATTTATTTATTTATTTATTTATTTATTTGAGAGAGAGTGAGTTGGAAGGGGAGCAAGAGAGAGGGAGACATAGAATCTGAAGCAGCCTCCATGCTTAGCACAGAGCCCATATGGCTCAATCTCATGAATTTGAGATTAACACCTGATCCAAAACCAAGAGTTAGACATTCAGTTTACTGTGTCATTGGTGCCCCCAAGCTGTAATCATTTTATTTTATTTTATTTTTTATTTTTTTCTGTAATCATTTTAATGTAAAGCAGTTCCCATTGAATGATGCGATTAATACCTCAAGTAAAATGTCTGCAAAATGTCACTACCTTAGATTTAAGTAACAAGGTATATACTGCAGGAACCACATCCATGATCAGATTTATTAATTTTAAGTAGATTACATGAACATTTCAAGATGTATCATAACACCAAAATAAGATGTGCCACAACACACACAAAAATGTCATCATTATTCACAGTGCCTAGCTTGTTAACTCCCTTGTTTGATTCTGGATTGTTTACAGCTGTGAAAGACAAGCATTTGTCAGTCCGTGTTTTCATACAACTTTGTCTTTATATTCCTAAACACATCTTTAATAAATTAAGCAACAGTATATCCAGTTAGATTTATATTTGCATATACTGGTTTGCATGTATTTGCTTCTGCTTTATTTTAGATATAATCTTTTGTAAAATCATTGTAAAAAACCATCATGCTTGAAGAAATAAATGTTCATAACTTTCCAATTGAACAATGAATCAGTGTTTCACACACACACAAAAAAGCAGAATCACTAAGAAATTAGATTACTAACTGGATAGTTAGGTGGATATTGATATAGAGCAGCTATAATATAGATACATATAAATATCACTATACATCATGTTCAAAATTCACTGATAGATCTATCTACCCTTGTATTTATCATAATCTTTTTTTGATTAGACTTTTTTAAAATTGGTAACTCTGCTTTTTTGGTTGCATGTGGGATATCATAATATACACATATATTTATGTTCAAGTTCTTATTGTGGGTAAAAGAAATCAATTGATGGATAGCTGTTTAAAAAGATACTATAATAATTGATGAATACCTGATTTTAAAAATTACTAAATTTTATGGGCAGCCCGGGCGGCTCAGCGGTTTAGCGCCGCCTTCAGCTCAGGGCGTGATCCTGGGGTCTCAGGATAGAGTCCAGCATCGGGCTCCCTGCATGTCTGCCTGTCTCTCTCTCTCTCTCTCTCTCTCTCTCTCCTCTTTCTCCCTGTGTCTCTCATGAGTAAATAAATAGAATCTTAAAAAAAATAAAATAATAAAATAACATAAAAATAAAAATTACTAAATTTTAATAGATTCTGTCAATGTGCTAAAATATATCATTTATCAAACATTTTTACTGATTGGAAAATATTTGAAATTACTTAAAAAGGTATAAATACATTTATTTTTTGTATTTTCTTCTATATCAATTTCATGTCACATGGAAGATACAAAGTTTAGTGCATAAAGTTTAATATATAAAGCACATATTATACTGCTTAATATAAAAGTTTAGGTTATAGTCTCTGGTTTTCACTTCCCCCACTAAAGTATCTGCAGTTTATAGGCTCAGCAAAATATTTTATGTCTGATCTCATTGTATATGTTATACAGGAATTTCTATCGCAACTGTAATATGTGCCACTTAATTTCTATCTCAACTATGCTTGAGAGAGAACTCTACTCGTTAGTATGTATACATAATACATACTTTTCATAATTTTTACTAAACTTAACAAAACCCATTTATTTACTATTAGAGAAATAATTTAAATTTATAAATTTTTTTAAAAATTTATTTAATTTAAATTTATAAATTTATTTATAAATTTATTTAAATTTATAAATTTATAAATTTAAATTTATAAATTTAAATTTAGATTTAAATTTATAAATTATTTAAATTTATAAATTTATATTTAGATTAATCTTAAAATTATAAGATTATATTAATTAGATTAATAGTAATAAGATTATAATTATATAGATTATTTTATAGATTATAATTATATAATTGTAATTAACTGATATTAATATTAATAAGATTACATTAATCTTAAGATTTAAGATTTTTATAATTTAATATTAATTTTAAGTTTATAATTTAAGATTATGAGAACTTTACTTTTTAATTTTGCCATTTAATTTTGCCAAGAACTTTACTTTTTAATTTTAACCTTACAGAAAAATTGCCATAGCACAAAGAGTTCCCAGATGCTTTTCATTTTACGTATTTGCTTTATTCTTTCTCTTATCTCTTCAAAACATATGTACGTTTATCTTTATCTGAGATGTCAGAGTGAGTTGCAGTAAAACATCCTTTTATTCCTAAGTACTTTAGTATGTAGTTCTAAAACAGAGGAATTGTATGTAATCACAATATAATTGTCAAAATTGTAAACTTAATGTTGATATCGTACTATTATCCAATATAAAGACTTGAGATTTTGCCAAATGTACCAATAAAGTCCCTTACAATGAAAGAACATATGAGAATATATTTTATTACACTGTCAATTCTCTTTCATCTCCTTTATTCTGAATCCCTTTCTCAGTCTTTCTTTGTATTTCTTGACATTGACCTACTTGAAGAATATGGCCTAAATATTTTAAAGAACTACTTACAGTTGAGGTTTGCCTCTTCTTTCCTCATGATTAGGTCCAGCTTATTTATTCTCTTTTGGCAAGAATGCCAAAGTGATACTGAGTTCTTTACATGGCATCATGTCAGAGAGACTATTCTGTCAGCAATCACATTATCACAAAGTTAAATTTGATAATTTGTTTAAGGTCATACCTACCAAATATCACCATTGTTCTTACTCTTTGTCATCAATGAGTATCTGTTGTGGAGATGCTCTGAGACTGTATAATATCCTGTGACTGTTCCAAATTTTACTCATAATTGTTATATGCATTGATGATTCTTAATATGATGATGTTTAAAAATGGTGCTTCTCTAGTTATATTATAATTTCTACATTTTTTAGTTGATTTTCTATTAGGAAAATCTTTCTCTATACCACTATTGAGTAATTAATATTTCTATGGTTTGGAGGATTCTAACTTTACTCTATAAATTATAGTATATTATCATCACTGATAATTTTGCTTCTCCAGCAATCTCATATTTGGCTAGTGGTGACCTGCTTAAAGTGGCCCTGGTATCGTCTTAACATGTCTTTATTATTTAAGTCTTCTTGTCTGTACCACAGTAAAGCATTCCATGTTCATTTTATTATTGCCCTGCCCAGCTCTCGAGTCAGCCACTCTCCAAGAAGCCTCAGGCATTTTACTGGAAAATGGTATTTAAAAACCAATGCATTTGAACACTATATTTGCTCACTGCTGTTATGTGTCATTGCTTCCAGCCACTCTCAGATACAGCATGAAAGTATATGCATATCTATCTTCCTGAGATTCACGCTGATATTTCCAATTCCAGTTCAACACTAACGTGCTCTTTTAATTCTTATGCATTTCCTTATTTGTGATTCTCTTCAGTACAAAACTGGCACCATTACATATGATATATTTACTTGTTTCCTCATTTCTAGAATGTATACAAGTAATTTCTGAGTTGCTATTTTATTCTACTAAGGAAAAAAGAGAAAGCAATAGAAATACCTATGAATTTGATGACACTATTTATTTACAGTGGCTTTTGACTTTAGCCAGAGAGCATATTGCCTAGATATTTCTTTATAGTTACTTGAATTGTTCTTATTCATTTTCCTTACCTGTAGTATGGTTATGTTGTTTATTTGAAATAGGCTTTTTTTCCCATATAAATGTTTGTATTACAATTTTGGCCTTTCACCATTTTTGGCAAATATTTTAAAGGGTATACAAAATAATATTACACATAAAAATTGGTGATGGTAACTAAATTTAATTATCATCCTCCCAAGTTTTCATCTTATCTCATACTTACAAGCTTTACCTTATTGTACAGCTAAGAGGAAGAGACACTGTTGTCATAGTAACAGCAAAGAAAGAAGAGAAATTGAAGAAAGTTTAATGGTTTTTCAAGAATTTCTAGGTAAAGTCATGTAATGTTCCTGAACTTCAGATTCAACAATCAGGATTTTGAATAAAGTTATTTTATATTTAATTTAATTTTATTTAATTTAATTTTATTTAATTTTATTCTACTTAGTTAACATGCAATGTTATATTAGTTTCAAGTGTACAATATAGTAATTCAACACTTCCATATAACACACTCTGCCCATCACAAGTGTATTCCTTAATCCCCATTACCTGTTTAACCTACTTCCCCACCCACCTCCCCTCTGGTAACCATGTTTGTTCTCCATAATTAAGAGTCTGTTTCTTGATTTCTTCCTCCCTCTCTTTCTCTCTCATTTTTTTTTCTCTTTTTCCCTTTGCATGTTACTTTTATTATTTTCTTTTTAGATTTTATTTTTTTATTTTAGAGGTAGAGGAGAAGGGGTAGAGGAAGAAAAACCCAAGCAGAATGCACCTGAGCATGGGAACCCAACACAGAGTTCAATTCCAGGACCCTGAGATCATGACCTGAGCTGAAATCAAGAGTCAGACACAGGGAAGCCTGGGTGACTCAGTGGTTAAGTGTCTGCCTTCAGCTCAGGGTGTGATCCTGTGGTCCTGGGATCAAGTCCCACATGGGGTTCCCTACATGGAGCCTGCTTCTCCCTCTGCCTGTGTCTCTACCTCTGGCTCTGTGTCTCTCATGAATAAATAAATAAATAATCTAAAAAGTAATAATAATAATCAGACACAACCAGCTGAGCTACCCAGGTGCCTCTCTATTTTTAAGTTTTTACTTAAATTCTCTTAATGAAAACACAGTGTAATATTAGTTTCAAGTGTACAATTTAGTGGTTCAGCACTTATATATAACACCTGGTGCTCATCATAATACATGCACTCCTTAGTCCCCATCACCTATTCCTTTTTATTTGTTTCCTAAACAAGAGCTTTGAAAATTTTAAAGTGTAGAAGAAGATAGCAGGCTATAGAACTAGATGGACTGGCTCTCAATCTTTCTATATAATCTTAGGTAAATTATTTAGTCTCTCTCTCCTTCAATTTTACCATTTATAGAAGGGGCTATAATAGCACATATCTTACAAGGTTGATAAACTAATTCTTACTAGTATTAATTAATACAGGGCTTAAAACATTATAAAGAAGCCAGTTCAAGATGGTCAAGTAGGAAGACTTTTCACCTCTACACATGCACACAACAAATCTACAATCACATATGGAAAAATGGCCTTGGGGGTGGAAGGGATAGCTAAGCAACTCCCGTGTATTGGGCAAACAAGGAAAACCTTCATTGCAACAAGTAGGAAAGACTGAGATAGAATTTCATTATAAACCCTAGCACTGTGAGCCACAATTGCGAGAGGACACAAAATCCTGGACTTCACCCTGAGGAGCAAAGGGTTTAAACCCCAAATTTTAAGAACTGTTTCTAAGAGACAAGCTCCCAAAAGCATCCATGTTTGAAAGCCAACACGGGTCTTGTCTACAAGGCTAGAACAAAGTGAGAAACAGTTTTTTGTTTTGTTTTGTTTTGTTTTTTAGTTTTAGAGAGAGAGAATATAAGAGAGAATCTCAGACTCTTGACTCAGTGTGGAGTCCAATGTGGGGTTTGATCTCACCACCCTAAGACCCTAAGATCATGTGACCTGAGCCAAAATCCAGAGTCAGATGCTAAACTGACTGATCTGCTCAGGAGGCCCCCAAAATAGTTCTCGGGTAACTTAAGTGATTTATGAGACAGTATCGAGTGAACCAAGATTTGCATTACCACGGTCTCAGATGGAAAGATAGAAAAAAAGGGAGCAGAAAGCTTACTGAAAGAAATAATAGCTGAAAGTGTCCCTAAATGAAAGAAGGAAATAGACTTCCAGATCCATGAACGTTAGTGAAGTCCAAATAAGCTGAACCCAGAGACTCACATACACACAAAAATGGTCTTTAACTTTTGACATTTTAATATAAAATCTTAAAAGCATCAAGAGAAAAACAAACTGTTATGTGTAAGGGAACCCTTATAAGACTATCAGGTTTTTCGGCAAAAACTTTGTAAGCCAGAATAAAATGGCATGATGTATTCAACGTACTAAAAGAAAAAGCTTCCAACCAAAAATATCCTATGTGGCAAAATAATCATTCAGAATGAAGGAGAGAGTTTTCCAACAAACAAAAACTAAAGGAGTTCATTATGACTAGACCTGCCTCCTACAAAATGTTAAAGGAGCTTCTTTAAGCTGAAATGAAATGATGTTAATTATTAACCAATAAATATGAAAGTATAAATTTCACTGGTAAAAATTAATAGATGGTAAAATTCAGAATAATCTAATTTTGTAAAGGTGTTGGACCAATTATATATAAAGCTAGTGTGAAGGTTAAAAGATAAAAGTAATAAAAATAATTACAATCACTAATAATTGGTTCAGGTATAAACAGGATAAAAACATGTAAATTGTCACATAAAATATAAAATGTGGGCTTTAGAAATAAAATAAAATGAAGAGCTTTAGAATTCATTAAATTCAAGATAATGCCAAGTTAAAATAGATTATTACAATTTTAAGTTGTTATATGTAAGCCTTATGAAAACACTAAAACACAAAGTAGATGCACAAAAGAAAAAGTAATCTAAGCATAAAACTACAAAAAGTCATCAAATTACAAGACAGAAAAAAAGAAACAAAACTACAGAATTACCACAAAAAATTAACACCATGACAATATGTGCATTACCTATCACTAATAACTTTAAATGTAAAGGAACTAAATTAAGAAATCAATAGACACAGTGACTGAATTGATAGAAAAACACAATCCATGTACATGCTGCTTCATGCTACCCACAAGAGACTAAATTCAGATGTAAGGTCATACATAGACTGAAAGTGAAGGAATGAAAAAAAATTCCATGCAATCTGGTGTGGCTATACTTAGACAATATAGACTTTAAAACAAGAGTGTAATCAGAGATGAAGACAGGCATTACATAATGATAAAGGGAACCATTCAACCAGGGGGTATAACATTTATAATTATTTATGTACCCAACATAGGTATACCTAAATATATAAAACGAATATTAACAGACCTAAAGGAATAAGAAGACAGCAATACAATAATAGTAAGGGGCTTTAATACCTGACTTTCACCAAGTAGTAGATCATCCAGACAGCATATGAATAAAAACACACTGGCATTAAGTGACACATTAGACCAAATGGATCTAACAGATATATACAGAACATTCCATCCAAAAGCAAGAGAATTCTTCCTAAGTATTTATGGAATATTCTCCAGGAGAGATCATATGTTAGGCCATATAACAAGTATCAGTAAATTTAAGAAGATAAAAATCTTAATCAAGAATCAGTTGGGACCTAATGATATGAAACTAGAAATTAATTCAAGAAGAAAACTGGAAAACTCACAAATACATGGAGATAAAACAACATACTACTGAACAGCTAGCAGATCAAAGAAGAAATCAAAAGAGAAAAAAACTACTTTGAAATAAGTGAAAATAGAACTGCAACATCCCCAAACTTAGGGGATGCAGCAAAAGCAGCAGTTCAAGTGGGAAATACACGCTGATAAATGCCTGCATCACACATTAGAAAAATCTCAAACTAACAGTAACCACAAGGAACTAGAAAAAAATCCAAAAGTTGGAAGAAAATAACAAATATAATATAGAAATAGAGCCATTAAAAAAAAGATAAAATTGACAAACCCTTAGACTTACTGAGAAAAAAAAAAGAAGACTCAAACAAATATAATCAGAAATGAAAAAGTAAATCACTGTTACCATAGAAATACAAAGGACCATATACTACTGTGTCAATATATGCCAATACTTTTGACATCCAGAAGAAATAAATAAGTTCTCAGAAACACAAAATCTACTAAGACTGGATTGTGAAAAATAGTGATCTGAAGAGTCCAATTACAAATAAGGTAAATTCATCAGCAGTCAAAACCCCAACACACAGAAAGTTCAAGACAAGATGGTTTCACTGGTGATGTGTAGTAAACATTTAAAAATAAATAATAGGGCAGCCCAGGTGGCTCAGTGGTTGAGCGCTGCCTTCAGCCCAGGACATGATCCTGGAGACCCTGGATCAAGTCCCACGTCCGGCTCCCTGCATGGAGCCTGCTTCTCCCTCTGCCTGTGTCTCTGCCTCTCTCTCTCTCTCTCTCTCTGTCTCTCATGAATAAATAAATGAAAATACACTTCAAAAAATAAAAAATAAAAATAACTAATATCAATCCTTCTCAAACTTTTCAAAAATGGCAGAGGAAGGAACACTTCTTTTTTTTAATTTATTTTTTTAATTTTTTTATTGGAGTTCAATTTGCCAACATATAGCATAACACCCAGGGCTCATACCGCCAAGTGCCCCCGTCAGTGCCCATCACCCAGTCATCCCAACCCCCTGCCCACCTCCCCTACCACTACCCCTTGTTCATTTCCCAGAGTTCTCTCTCATGTTTTGTCACCCACACTGATGTTTTCACTCATTTTCTCTCCTTTCCCTTTATTCCCTTTCACTAATTTTTATATTCTGCAAATTAATGAGACCATATAATGTTTGTCCTCTTCCAATTGACTTATTTCACTCAGCATAATACCCTCCAGTTCCAACCACGTCGAAGCAAATGGTGGGTATTTGTCATTTCTAAGCGCTGAGTAATATTCCATTGAACACATATACCACAGCTTCTTTAACCGTTCATCATCCGATGGACGCTGAGGACCTTCCACAGTTTGGCTATTGTGGACATTGCTGCTATAAACATCGGGGTGCAGGTGTCCCTGTGTTTCACTGCATCTGTATCTTTGGGATAAATCCCCAACAGTGCAATTGCTGGGTCGTAGGGCAGGTCTATTTTTAACTCTTTGAGGAACCTCCACACGGTTTTCCAGAGTGGCTGCACCAGTTCACATTCCCACCAACAGTGCAAGAGGGTTCCCCTTTCTCCGCATCCTCTCCAACATTTGTGGTTTCCTGCCTTTTTAATTTTCCCCATTCTCACTGGTGTGATGTGGTATCTCATTGTGGTTCTGATTTGTATTTCCCTGATGGCCAGTGATGCGGAGTATTTTCTCGTGTGCGTGTTGCCCATGTCTATGTCTTCCTCTGTGAGATTTCTCTTCATGTCTTTTGCCCATTTCATGATTGGATTGTGTGTTTCTTTGCTGTTGAGTTTAATAAGTTCTTTATAGATCTTGGAAACTAGCCCTTTATCTGATATGTCATTTGCAAATATCTTCTCCCATTCTGTAGGTTGTCTTTTAGTTTTGTGGACTGTTTCTTTTGCTGTGCAGAAGCTTTTTACCTTGATAAAGTCCAAAAACTCATTTTTGCTTTTGTTTCTCTTGCCTTCATGGATGTATCCTGCAAGAAGTTGCTGTGGCCAAGTTCAAATAAGGTGTTGCCTGTGTTCTTCTCTATGATTTTGACGGACTCTTGTCTCACAATTAGATCTTTCATCTATCTTTGTTTGTATTTGTGTATGGTGTAAGAGAGTGGTCTAGTTTCATTCTTCTGCATGTGGATGTCCAATTTTCCCAGTACCATTTATTGAAGAGACTGTTTTTTTTCTGGTGGATATTCTTTCCTCCTTTGTCGAATATTAGTTGACCATAAAGTTGAGGGTCCACTTCTGGATTCTCTATTCTGTTCCATTGATCTGTGTGTCTGTTTTTGTGCCAGGACCACACTGTCTTGATGACCACAACTTTGTAGTACAACCTGAAATCCGGCATTGTGATGCTCCCAGCTATGGTTCTCTTTGTTAATTTGGGGTCTTTTCTGATTCCACACAAATCTTAAGATGATTTGTTCCAACTCTCTGAAAAAAAGTCTGTGGTATTTTGATAGGGATTACATTAAATGTGTAAATTGCCCTGGGTAACACTGACATTTTCACAATATTAATTCTTCCAATCCATGAGCATGGAATATTTTTCCATCTCTTTATGTCTTCCTCAATTTCTTTCAGAAGTGTTCTATAGTTTTGAGGGTATAGATTCTTTACCTATTAGTTGGGTTAATTCCTAGGTATCTTATACTTTTGGGTGCAATTGTAAATGGGATTGACTCCTTAATTACTCTTTCTTCAGTCTCATTGTTAGTGTATAGAAATGCCACTGATTTCTGGGCATTAGTTTTGTATCCTGCCACACTGCCCAACTGCTGTATGAGTTCTAAAAATCTTGGGGTGGAGTCTTTTGGGTTTTCTATGTACAGTATCATGTCATCTGTGAAGAGGAAGAGTTTGACTTCTTTGCCAATTTGAATGCCTTTAATGTCTTTTTGTTGTCTGATTGCTGAGGCTAGGACTTCTACTACTGTGCTGAATAGCAGTGGTGAGAGTGGACATTCCTGTCGTGTTCCTGATTTTAGGGGAAAGGCTCCCAGTGCTTCCCCATTGAGAATATTTGTTGTGGGCTTTTCATAGATGGCTTTTAAGATGCTGAGGAATGTTCCCTCTATCCCTACACTCTGAAGAGTTTTGATCAGGAACAGAAATCTGTATTTTGTCAAATGCTTTCTCTGCATCTATTGAGAGGATCCTATGGTTCTTGTTTTTTATCTTCTAATATGATCAATCACATTGATTGCTTTATGAGTGTTGAACCAGCCTTGAATCCTGGGGATAAATCCCACTCGGTCATGGTGAATAATCTTCTTAATGTATTGTTGGTTCCTATTGACTAGTATCTTGTTGAGAATTTTTGCATCTGTGTTCATCAGGGATATCGAGCTATAATTGTTATTTTTGGTGGGGTCTTTGTCTGGTTTTGGAATTAAGGTGATGCTGGCCTCATAGAATGAGATTGGAAGTACTCCATCTCTTTCTCTCTTTCCAAACAGCTTTAGTAGAATAGGTGTGGTTTCTTCTTTAGACGTTTGATAGAATTCCCCAGGGAAGCCATCTGGCCCTGGACTTCTGTGTCTTGGGAGGTTTTTGATGACTGCTTCAATTTCCTCCCTGGTTATTGGCCTGTTCAGGTTTTCTATTTCTTCCTGTTCCAGTTTGGGTAGTTTGTGGTTTTCCAGAAATGCGTCCATTTCTTCCAGATTGCCTAATTTATTGGCGTATAGCTGCTCATAATAAGTTTTTAAAATCGTTTGTATTTCCTTGGTGTTGGTCATGATCTCTCTTTTCTCATTCATGATTTTATTAATTTGAGTCTTTTCTCTCTTCTTTTTAATAAGGCTGGCTAATGGTTTATCTATCTTATTAATTCTTCCAAAAAAACAACTCCTTGTGTTGTTAATCTGTTCCACAGTTCTTCTGGTCTCATTTCATTGAGCTCTGCACAAATCTTTATTAATTCTCTTCTTCTCCTGGGTGTAGGATCTATTTGCTGTTTTTCTCCAGCTCCTTTAGGTGGAAGGTTAGCTTTTGTATTTGAGTTCTTTCCAGTGTTTGGATGGATGCTTGTATTGCAAAGTATTTCCCCCTCAGGACTGCTTTTGCTGTATCCCAAAGATTTTGAAAGGTTGTATTTTCATTCTCATCAGTTTCCATGAATCTTTCTAATTCTTCCTTAATTTCCTGGTTGACCCTTTCATCTTTTAGCAGGATGGTCCTTAACCTCCACGTGTTTGAAATCCTCCCAAATTTCTTCTTGTGATTTAGTTTTAGTTTCAAAGCATTATGGTCTGAAAATATGCCCGAGACAATCCCAATTTTTTGGTATCGGTTAAGACCTGATTTGTGACCGAGAATGTGATCTATTCTGGAGAAAGTTCCATGTGCACTTGAGAAGAATGTGTATTCAGTTGCGTTTGAATGTAAAGTTCTGTAAATATCTGTGAAATCCATCTGGTCCAGTGTATCATTTAAACCTCTTGTTTCTTTGGAGATGTTGTGCTTAGAAGATCTCTCATTTGCAGAAAGTGCCATGTTGAAGTCTCCCAGTATTAGTGTATTATTATCTAAGTATGTCTTTACTTTGGTTATTAATTGATTGATATACTTGGCAGCTCCCACATTTGGGGAATAAATATTCATGATTGTTAGGTCCTCTTGTTGGATAGACCCTTTAAGTATGATACAGTGTCCCTCTTCATCTCTCACTACAGTCTCGGGACAAACTTTAGTTTATCTGATATAAGGATGGCTACCCCAGCTTTCTTTTGAGAACCATTTGAATGGTAAATGGTTCTCTAACCTTTTATTTTCAGGCTGAAGGTGTCCTTCCATCTAAAGTGTGTCTCTTGTAGAAAGCAAATAGATGGGTCTTGCTTTTTTATCCAGTCTGAACCCCTGCGCCTTTTGATGGTATCATTAAGCCCATTCACGTTCAGAGTTACTATTGAAAGATATGAATTTAGTGTCATGATGATATCTATTCAGTCCCTGTTTTTGTGGATTGTTTCCTTGGACTTCCTCTTTCTTTTACAGTCCCCTTAATATTTCTTGCAGAGCTGGTTTGGTGGTCACATATTCTTTCAGTTTCTGCCTATTTTGGAAGTTCTTTATCTCTCCTTCTATTCTGAATGAGAGCCTTGCTAGATAAAGTATTCTTCGCTGAATGTTCTTCTCATTTAGGACCCTGAATATATCCTGCCAGCCCTTTCTGGCTGCCAGGTTCTGTGGAGAGGTCTGCTGTTAACCTAATACAGCAGGTTAAAGGTTAGGGATTGCTTGTCTCCTGCTACTTTAAGGATCTTGTCTTTATCTTTGGAATTTGCAAGTTTCACTATTAAATATCGAGGTGTTGAATGATTTTTATTGATTTTAGCAGGGGATCTCTCTATCTCCTGGATCTGAATGCCTGTTTCCCTTCCCAAGTAGGGAAGTTCTCAGCTATGATTTGTTCAAATACAGTTTCTGGACCTCTGTCCCTTTCAGTGCCCTCGGGAACCCCAATTAAACGTAGGTTTTTCCCTTCTGAGGCTGTCATTTATTTCCCTTAACCTATCCTCATGATCTTTTAATCATTTGTCTCTTTTTTCCTCAGCTTCCTTCCTTGCCATCAATTTGTCTTCTGTGTCACTCCCTGGTTCTTCTACCTCCTTAACCCTCTTCTTTAGGACCTCCGGTTTGGATTGCATCTCATTTAATTGATTTTTAATTTCAGCCTGATTAGATCTAAATTTTGCACTCATGAAGTCTCTTGAATCCTTCATGCTTTTTTCTAGAGCCACCAGTAGCTTTATAATTGTGCTTCTGAACTGGCTTTCTGACATTGAATTGTCATCCATTTTTGTGACTCTGTGGGAGAGAGGACTGTTTCTGATTCTTTCTTTTGTGGTGAGCTTTTCCTTCTAGTCATTTTGCTCAGTGCAGAGTGGCTAAAAACAAGTTGTACTGGAAAAATGAGAAAAACAGAGAAAAAAGAAGATAAAGGGGTGGGGGAAAAACAGAAAACAAAAAACAGGGGGGTATCCTCTGATTCTATATACTGTAAATCCCTCGACTTCCCCTGGAACTTTCCAGTGCTGCTTGGTCAAGAACTTGCTCTTCTCCTGGTTTTCAGGGGGTGGGGGTGGGGGGCTGCTGTGCTGATTCTCAGGTGTGTGCAGCTGGGGGAGCTCCCTGTCCCCTGCCAGGTGTACAGCTCAGTGGGAGCTGTTTATCCTGTGAGGCCCCTGCTCCCTGGTGGCCCTGCTCAGTCCCAGGCACAAGGTGACACCAGGAGGAACAACAGTGGCGGCAGCCAGCTCTCCATCCCTAGAGTCACCTCCTGCAGTAATTACCGCAGCTCCTAGACCGCAGAGGCCTGGATGCTCCAGGTTGTTGGGGGATGGGGGTGGCACCAATCTGTGCACCTCGGGGCCCCCAGCGGCAGGAGCGTCCTTGCTGCTCTGTGTCTTCCTGACCTCTGCCTGTCCCGGGCTGTGTCCCCCAGTGCCCTGGGCTCCAGGGCCTGCACCGCTGGAATTGTGCTCCCAGGGCAGCGCAGCCTCCTCCACATGGAGCCGCTGCCCTAGCAAACGCTTGGACTCCTCCCAGGAGGAGGCTCCAGCCCTTTCCGGTGCCGGCGGTGTGGCTCGCTCTCCCCCGGGGTGCAGGTCCTCTGTTAGTGACCCCGGGAGCCTGGGGGCTCCACTGACCCTCCTGGGATCCTGCCCGAGTTCCCTGCGAGTGCCTTTCCATCCGGGAAGATTGGTAAAGCTCCTGCTTCTCCTGACTGGGCTTTCCTGTTCTGGGGGCACTCACCCCGGCCCTAGCCAGGCTCCTCGAGGAGGCCCCCTCCCCCTTGGATGCTTTTTTATTTTTATTTTTCTGCATTCCTACCTTGATAGAAGCGCGAACTCTTCTCTCTGTAGCGTTCCAGCTTTTCTCTCTTTAAATCTCAGGCCGAATTTGAAGGTTTTCAGGATGATTTGAAAGGTATCTAGGTAAGTTGGTAGGGACAGGTGACTTGGGGACCCCACTCCTCCGCTATCTTGCCCTGCCTCCTCGGAAGGAACACTTCTAAACTCTTTTGCAAGGTCAGCATTACCCTGATACCAAAACTAGTCAAAGATATCACAAGATAATTACAAGCTAATATCACTGATGAACACAGATGCAAAAATTTTCAAAAAATATTAGCAAATTGAATTCAACAATGCATTAAAAGGGTCATGCACCATGGTCAGATGAGATTTATTCCAGGAATGCAAGGATCATTCAACCTCTTCAAATCAACCAATATGATACACTACATTAACAAAATGAAGGATAAAGATCATATGATCCTCTGAAATGTTTTTAAAGATTTTATTTATTTATTTGACAGAGAGAGAGAGAGTACAAACCCGGGGGAGAGGCAGAAGGAAAGGGAGAAGCAGACTCGCCACTGAGGCCTTGTGCAGGTCTTGATCCCAGGACCCAGGAATCATGACCCAAGCCAAAGGGAGACATTTAACTAAGCCATCCAGGCACCCCCAATCCTCTCAACTGATAAAGAGAAAGCATTTGACTAAATTAAATACCAATTTATGATTTTTAAAAAATCCTCAACAAACTTGGACTAGAAGAAATTACTTCTATGTAGTTCAGTCCATATATGACAGGCCCATAGTGTAAGCATCATAATTAAGGTTGAAAATCTGAAAGGTTTTCCTCTAAAATCATCAACAAGATAAGGTTGCCCACACTCACCACTTCTAATGTACATAGTACTAGAAATCCTACCTAGAGCAATTAGGGTAAGAAAAAGAAATAATATAATCCAAAATCTATATGTGTATGATATAGAGAAAACCCTAAAGATTCTATCAAAACAATTATTTATAATTCATAAAATAATTAGGTAAAGTTGTAGGATATAAAATCATACAAAAATCCGTTGCATTTCCAAACATAAATAATGAACTACCCGAATAAGAAGTTTAGAGAACTACCCCATTTTATAATTGTATCAAAAAGAATAAAACACCTAGAAATACATTTAACCTAGAAGCTAAAAGACCTGTATACTGGAAAAAAAATTAGCCATGATGCAAAAATTAAACAGGACACAATTAAATGGAAATATATTTTGTGCTCATGGTTGGAAAACAAATAGTATTGTGAAAATTTCCATACTACCCAAAGCAATCTACAGATTCAATGCAATTCCTACTGAAATACTAATGGCATTTTTTACAGAAATAGACCATACAATCCTAAAATTTGTATGGAATCACAAAAAAATCACAAAATCACAACTAGAGAAAAAAAAGTCCTCAGGAATGAGAACAAAGCTGGGGAATTACACTCTCTGATTTCAAACTATGCTAAAAAGCTACAGTAATCACAATGGTACAAAACTGCCATAAAAATAGACACATGGATGAATTAAACAGAATTAAACAGAATTGCATATAACATATTTAACAGAATAGAGAGCCCAAAAATAAACCTACATGAAAATGGTCAATTAAATTATGATAAGAAAGCCAAAATATACTATGGAGAAAGGAAAATTTATTTAATTAAATGGTGTTGGGAACACTTAACAACTATATGCAAAAGAATGAAACTGGACCACTAACTTACACTATACACAAAAATCAAATCAAAATGAAATAAAGACTTGAAGATAAGAACTGAAATCATAAAACTCCTAGTAGAAATGATAGGTAGCAAATTCTTTGTTATCAGTCTTGGCAATGATTTTTGGATTTGACACCAAAACAAAGACAACAAAAGCAAAACTAAACAAGCAGAACTACCTCAAAGTAAAAAGCTTCTGCACAATAAAGGAAACCATGAACAAAATGAAAAGGAACCTATAGAGTGAAAGTATTAACAAATTATCTAATATGAGGTTTATATCCAAAACATATTTTTAAAAATTCACCTAACTCAATAGTAAAAAAAAAATCTGATTAAAAATGGGCAAAGAATCAGAATAGACATTGTTCCAAAGATGACAAACAGCTGGCCAACAGATACATGAAAAGTTCAGCATCACTAATCATCAGAAAATATAGACCAAAACCACAAGGAAATATCACTTCATATTTCTTAGAATGGCTGTTATCAAAAGACAAGACATATTCAGTGTTCATAAGTATGCCCAGGAAAACAGTCTTGGTGCCCTTTTAGGGAAATGTGATTTGGTGCAACCACTATGAAAAACAGTATGGAGGTTCTTCAAAAATTAAAAATAGAACTACCAAATGACTCAGCAATTCCACTTCTTACTATTCATCCAAAGAAAATGAAAATACTAACTCAAAAAGAGATCTGCACCCCCATGTTTACTGCATTTACTATTATTTATAATAGCCAAAACTTGGAAGCAAACTAAGTGTCTATAGATGGTTGAATGGATAAGGGAGATGTTGGTTGTACATATGTAATAGAATATTACTCAGCCATAGCAACAAACAAACAAACAGAATCCTTTCATTTGTGACTACATGGATGGAGCTTGTGGGCATTTTGCTAAGTGAAATAAGTCAAAGAAGGAGAAATGCAGTATGACCTTACTTATATGTGGTATCTTAAAAAAAAAAAAAAGCTCACAAATATAGAAAAAAAAAAACAGGTGGTTGCAGGCGGTGTAAAGGCATAATGAGTAAAGGATGTGAAAGTGTACAAGCTTCCAGTTATAAAATAAATAAATCATGGTAGTATAATGTACTGCATGATAACTATACTTAATAATACTGTATTGCATATTTAAAAGTTGCTAGAAGGGTAAATCTCAAAAGTTATCAGAAGATATAAATGTGCAACTATGTATAGTGACAGATGTTAACTAGGCTTATTATTGTGGTGATTATTGCACAGTGTATACAAATAATACAGCAGCATGCTGTACATCTATAACTAAGATAATGCTATATGTCAGTTTTATCTCAATATAAAAATTGAAAATGCATAAATAAAAATAAAAGAAAGCTAAAAAGATACCTGGTATCTATATTCTTCTAACTTTTGTGATTTTTATGACAATAAGAAGACTCTCACAGCACTGGAGAACCTAATGTAATTCACTATGCTCTATATTATGACAAATTATAACTCTTAAAGGCATTAATTGCTAACATATACCTGTATACCAGTAAGGACACACAAATACAGCAAAAGAAATCTGAAAGAAAAGTTAAATTATAAATGTAATACCAAAATTTGTAGCTGTGTACAGTTTTCCAGAGGAAATGAAAACATTTTGCCATGAAGTTTTATATGAAATTGATTTCATAATTTTTTATGTGCCAGAATTTTGTACAAAATTTTGAAGAGAAGGTAAAAATAATAATTTTCAGAAGAGGGAGACAAAAGTGGGTTATTAAGGCTTGTAGTCAGGGAAAATGGATTTTGTTGACAGATTAAAAACTTGGGCAGGAGCTTGTAATATATGGTAGACTACTGTGAGTTTATATATTTGCATAACGTATAACATTTGACTAAAATTCTATACAAGGGGTGCCTGGGAGGCTCAGTTGGTTAAGCATCTGCCTTCAGTTCAGGTCATGATCCCAGAGTCCTGGGATGGAGCCCTGAGCCCTATGTGGGCTCCCCGGGCTCCCCACTGAGCAGGGAGCCCGCTTCTCTCTCTTTCCCTTTGCCCTTCCCCCTGCTTGTGCTCTGTCTCTGTTTCTCAAATAAATAAATAAAATATTTTTTAAAATGGTGTATGAATTTTATGGTTTCATAATTTTTCATTGCCATACAGAGGTTCTTTATTGATGCATCTGTTTGAGAACCGTTTCTAGAAAATATACCAAATAAGTCCAAATCTAACAATAATGTAGAATCATTATTGTCTTCATTTAGAGTAAAACTGGAGCTGAAATTTCTGCTAGCTTTTCATCCTTTAGATTTTCAGTTGCTTTCCACAGTGCTCCTTGGAGCTTGCCCCCCTCCATACATTCCTATTTCAAAAATCAGTCAAAAATTTGAGGGGTTTATAGTCCAATTTTGGACCTCTATTCCCTGAACTATTTTCCTATGTTCCTTCTCAATTTCCAGCTTTCTGGCAGCCCCAAATTCTTTCTTCTGATCTTTTAAGCCAAAAAAAAAAAAAACCCTAGAATTCTCTGAGTTTAGCTGACCCACTCTATATGGACTGAGGATTACACTCTGAACCATATAAATATAGCTCTCACCCTGTTTTGTTTCCTTATTTTGAAGGTCAAAATCAATTCCATTTCTGCAAAAATTTAGTTGTGCTTCAATGCCTTCAAGTAGTTGAGTTTTAAAATATTTTGTCCAGAGTTTACAATTGCTATCAGATAGATGTTTAGTCTGATATAACCTATTACCAGAACCTGGAGTGATTTTAAACTTTGAAGGTATTATACAATTGCCTTCTGCATTCTATTTTTGCTAATGAGCAATACACTTTGGTCTAATTATCATTTTATAGGTAAATTCTGATTGCTTTTAATTGCTCTGAATTTGATTGGTTTTTGTCAATTTTCATATAACGTATCTAGCTTTAAGGTGTGTATGTGTGTCAGAGAGAGAAAGAAAGAAAAGCAAAGAGAGATGATGCCATATACTGCTTCAATCTCAACACTCATTTTTTTCTTAATTATGTAAATTTTTAATTATCTCTTGAATATAAGTCTCCCAGTTTTTATCGTCACCTATCTTGGGTATTAAATTACTCTAATAGCCTCATAACAGGCCTCCAAACTGCTACTTGCTTTCCCTCAATGCTCCACTCCCAATGTACCAGCTAGAATGATACTTTAATATATATCTGGTCTCAAATTTCATTCCTTTGCTTTTCAAGACCCAGAAATGCCTTATACTTAATTGAATTCCTTTCTAATTATAATTCCTTATGGCATATCGTATCTGAACCCATCTCCTATTCCTGCTTTTCACAATCTCTTTATTCCTCCCTCCTTGCTTATTTTGAATGTATCATGTCTGCTCCCAACATAGGACATTTGCTCTATATCTTCCTTCTGCCTGAAGTACAACTCTACTAGCTATCTATTTGACTAAAGCTTTTAGTACTTTCAATATTTACTTTCAAATTCCTCAGAGTCATTTCCTGAACATCCTATCAAATACTGTAATTGGCTTCTACTCTCAAACCTCGCTAGGATGTAAATTTCCCAAAGATGGGAGTCTACTTTGTTCACAGATGTATCCAAGTGCTTTGAAGGCAGGCTGGCACATACAATATAAATATTTATTGAATGAATGAATATGTGAAAGACCTCATCAATCTATTTAGCATGTCTCTTCACTATTCTTTTATAGTTTTCCTATCTATCTGTGTTGCATTCTGAGTGATTCCCAAAGCTATCTACCAATGGTTTAATCCTTCCCCTGGGTGTAGTCTTCTGCTTATATAATTTCATTAAGATATCTAAAATATTTGTAACTATTTTTACAATAAGATTTGTTGTTAATTTTTTTCTTTCAATGTTTTACTTTTTTTTCTGACTTTGTTTTCTATGCCTTGCTGTGTTTGTTTCCCCCTGTGGATGCTAAATATATTTAATTTATATTCCCAACTACTTTATTATATTTAGTTATTGATGTTAGATTTATTTTTTTCTAGTGTTTCTTCTTAATGGTGTTATTCTTCATTATGTAGTCTGTAAGTTTTGACTGTAAACTCATCTTCAGAGGTGCTATTTTCTATACAATCTCTGTGTTTTCTATGTTCTAAGGTATTTTTATCATCCCTATATGATTATGTTTATTTGGTACTTTCAGGATTCTGTATATTTCTCTCATTTCTAAACTAGTTTTAAATTAATTTATTTGCTTGGAATAATTGAAAAATACCTCCTAGTTTGAAGCAAGGCATAAGTGCAAAAGTGGTAGGGATCCTCTTTTACCTTTACAATAGCTCTTTCTTTGCTCCTGGGGTATGTCAAGTTTGACTAGCATCATAACCTTGTAGGTTCAGGCTCTTTTCAACTCTCTCACTTTCCATCTTCCTAATTCTATCCTTTCCTCACACTTCACCATTCCCGTTTCTTGTTTTCACATCTGGCTATTATTTTTTTCTTTCAAGTTTTTATTTAAATTTCAGTTAGTTAACAAGTAATGTAATATTCGTTTCAGGAGTAGAATTTAGTGATTCATCACTTAAATGTAACGCCCAGTGCTCATCACAAGTGCCCTCCTTGATGCTCATCACCCATTTAGCCCATCCCTCGATCCACCTTCCCTCCAGCAACCCTCAGTTTGTTCTCTGTAGTTAAGAGACTCCTATGGTTTGCCTCCTTCTTTTTTCTCCCCCCATGTTCATCTGTTTTGTATCTTAAATTCCAAATACGGGTGAAATCAAATGGCATCTGTCTTTCTCGACTGACTTATTTCATTTAGCATATACACTTTAGCTCTATTCATGTTGTTGCAAACAGCAAGATCTCATTCTTTTGATAACTGAGTAATATTCCACTGTGTATATATACCACATCTTCTTCATCCATTCGTCATTTGATGGACATGTGGGCTATTTCCATAGCTTGGCTATTATTGATAATGTTACTATAAACATTGGAGTGCATGTGCTCCTTCAAATCCAGTTTGCATTCCTGCCAAAAGTATAAGAGGGCTCCCCTTTCTCTATATTCTTGCCAACATCTATTGTTTCCTGTGCTAATTTTAGCCATTGTGACAGGTGTGAGGTGGTATCTCACTGTAGTTTAGATTTGTATTTTCCTGAAGATCAGTGATGAAGAGCATCTTTTCATGTGTCTGATGGCAACTGAATGTCTTCTTTGGAAAAATACCTCTTCATGGCTTCTGCTCATTCCTTAAGTGTATTATTTGGTTTTGGGGTGTTAAGTTTGACAAGTTCTTTATATTTTGGATACTAACCCTTCATTAATATGTCGTTTGCAAATATCTTTTCTCATTCTGTAGGTTGTCTTTTAGTTTTGCTTCCTTCACTATGCAGAAGCTTTTTATCTTGATGAAGTCCCAATAGTTCATTTTTGCTTTTGCTCCCCTTGCTTCCAGAGATGTGTCTAATACAAAGTTGCTATGGCTGAAGTCAAGAGGTTACTCCTCTAGGATTTTGATGGTTTCATAACTCACATTTAGGTCTTTCATCCATTTTGAATTTATTTTCATGTATGGTATGAGGAAGTGGTTCAGTGTCATCTTTTGCATATTTCTGTCCAGTCTTCTCAACCCCATTTGTTGAAGAGTGTCTTTTATTCCACAGGCTACATATTTTTAAAATTATTTTTAAAATATTTATGTGTGTTTGAAGCTTAAGGAGAACTTTTCCTCTTCTCTTCATAGGAAGTCACCTATCATCTATCTGATTAGCTACATATACTTTGTAGCCCCCACTACATATCTTTGGCACAGTATGCTATAGTCACACTAAATTTTTCATTTTCCAAATATGATGAACATTCTTTCTTTTATGACTTCACACATGTACTTTATTCTTCTTGTAACTGGTTTCCTTAATTATCTTTCCTAAATTCTTCCTGGAAAACTTATATGTATCATTAAACACCAAATGAAAAGTCTCCTCTGTGGAGACATCACTGAATCTCCCAAGTAGAGTTAATTTCCTATACCAGGCATTTATGTATCTGCTCTCTAAATCAGACTTTAAGAACAGAATAAAATATAAATATACTTTAAGAACAGAATAGAAATATTATGCTCTTCTCCATAACTGTTCATCACAGTTACTTAATAAATAATGAATTAAAAATAAAAATTCAATTTAAAAATGTAAATTAATTTTTGGTAACAGTATTATAAATGGCTTTTTTTCCTTTAAATTTTAACTATTATTAAATATAATGCAATTCCAAGAAATAATGGTTTTTGGCACATTCTAACTATTTCCATTTTTGCCTTTTTCTTTGCAGAAATTCTAAGTAGGAATTCTCAAACATGGACTAACTCAAACATTAAATAAAGGATAAGATTTCTGCATCTTTCTCCTGAACTACAGAAAAGAGATAGTTACTGATTATTCTACCTCCATACATTAAGGAGGATCACAACTCTAATTTTATTATCATCTGTTTCTTACATTCCCTATTAGCAAAATTAAAGAGCTGCTTAAAAAATTACCCAAACAGTTGAAATCTGGATTCAATTAAATTCATATAATTAGAAAATGCTTCTGCAATTATAAAGACAGTATATAGATTACCAATATCAAGTGATGAGAAAATCAAGTTCTTTTTATTTTAAATACAAAGTAAATGACTATTGTATCCAATCATAAATATGTTTCATGGAAGAATTTAACTTTAGTTTTAAAATGTTCTTTTGTTCCAGATGAATAATAAAATATTATTATAATTAGGTACTACATTTTAAGAATTACACCTAGGCTACCAATGTAAATGCACATTTCATTTCACATTGTAAACCCAGAATGAGTTTGAAGAGAAGATATATCTCAATGCCTATCACTCAAATAATAAAGAATGATACGTAGGCTAGCAATCATGAAAAAGGGTATATTTAATGTGCACCCATAAAATAACATGTACCAAAATATATGTGGACACTTAAATTTGTCAGTTTATGCAAAATGGTAATATGCAGCTCTAATTAAAAGCCATCTTAGTTGAGTCACTATATAAAAGTCTACATGTTTATCACATATAGTCAAATTATACATATGTGTGTATACATATATATACACCCAAAGAGTCAAATAAATAACAGAATTGTGGGAAAAAAGAAAAAAAATGTGTCATTTCCTTCCCACTTCCAAACAGATTTCAGGTTTATTATCACTGTGGGAATGTGAAATTTTAGGCTGTCTTTAAGTCTAGCTTAGAGTATTGCATGGGGTCATCTCTCCATTGCACTGGGTCAGATAATAAAATGCCAAAGAGAACAGAAGAAAGACAAGAAAGCTGAAGATACTGGGGAGTGGTTGGACTATAAAGATCTTTGGAGCTGTGAGTCAAAATTCACAGAGGCTCTACTGAAGCCCATCATTTTCCCTGGTCCCAAAGAGGGCAAGAGAGAATTTGAATGGATGTACTGAATTCTCCTTCTGAATGGGAATTAATGAAAGTTATGGAATAGTGAAAAATAGGATCATCTTTTTCTATTATGATATAGAAACATATGCTTTATTAGTGAAAGCGATACAAAAGAAAGCAAATAATATAACGTTAGCATTGGGACTTCAAAAAAAGAGGGAATAAAACAATTAGAAATTGATCAAACCATCATTTCAAAAAAAGCAAAAATAATACAAGTTAAAACTTTTAAGCATCTGTAAAGATGGTAGGAGTAAATCTAATATTTATCATTACATTCCATATGAAAGATTTGGATTTTCTTATTAAAAGGAAACATTACAAGGAATTAAAAAACAAAATGAAGTCCATATTGTTATAAAGATAACAATTAAAACAAGGTCATAGAGAATACTGAAAATAAAGAGGTATACACAAATTCCTAGCTTAAATAATCTCATTCTGCATAATATATTTGTGAATACCAGAAGAAGAAATGAATGATACATTGACACTATAGAATATTGCATTCATTATAAAGAATGACACAATGCAGTACCACTAACTTTGAAGAATTTTACCTAAGTGTTTTTAGTAATAAAAATAAGATTCATAAAAGTATTAATATATGATCCCTTTTGATATATTTTGAAATATAGAAAGATGGGGAAAATCTTGCATATGTTTACATATTTTGTGGAAACTTGTGAAAGACATACTCTCAGTTGTTAATATGGGTTTACTGGGATCAATGTTAGTGAATGATGAAAATTTTAAAGATTAATAAACTTTGAAAAATTAAAACACTTTTCTGAAAAATTAATAAATGACTAGATATACTACTGAAGAAAAATGTAACCACAAGAAATAAAAAGATAGGAAGTTTAGTACTGAGAAAAATACAAACAAGAATCAAAGAAATTTATAATGGGAAATGTGTTATATCAGAAATACAATATAAACTGGATGACCTAAATAGCAGAAAAATATTAACGTCTTAGCTGAAGTGTTTAATTCATTAATATTTGCACCTAAATATATAATGCAAAATTAACAGACCAAAAGGGAGAAATAAACATAAATACAATAATAATCAATATAAAACTAATAATAATAATAATTGGACACTTTAATACCCCGCTTACATCAATAGGTAGATCATCCACACAGAAAAATCAATAAACATTGACCTTAAATAACTCATTAGACAGATGGATTTAACAGATCTATACAGAACATTCCATCCAAAAGCAAGAGAATATACATTCTTCATAAGCATTTATGGAATAATCTCCAGGATAAATCATATGTTATGCCACAAAACAAGGCTTGGTTAATTCAAGAATATGAAAATCATATCAATTGTCTTTCCAACTAAATGGTGCAAATGGTATAATACTAGACATAAATTACAGGAAGAAAACTTGAAAAATCACAAATATGTAAAGATTAAACAACATGGTACTGAACCTGGGTCAAAGACAACAACAAAAGAGAAAAAAATACCTTGAGACCAATAAAAATGGAATACAACATCCCAAAACTTGTAAGATGCAGCAAAAGCAGTTCTTAAAGGGAGGTCTATAGCAATAAGATGCCTACCTTATGAACAAGAAAATTTACAGATAAATTTCCTAACTTTACACCTTAAGGAACTAAAAAGAAAACAAACAAATCTGACGTCAGTAGAAGGAAAGAAATAATAATGAGAACAGAAATAAATGAGACTGAAGAGACAAAGGAGAAAAATCAATGAAACTAAAAACTAGTTCTTTGCAGAACAAACAAAACTGGCAAACTTTTAGCTACAGTCACCAAGAAAAATAAAGGACTCAAATAAATGTTAACAGGAATGAAAGAGGAGTTGTTACATTTGGATACCACAGGAATACAAAGGATCATAATAGACAATAAAAATAGCTATCAGCCTACAAAATAGACAATCTAGGAGAAAAAGGATAAATTTCTAGAAAGAATATACTAAAACTGAATCATGAAGAAATAGATACCTGAACAAAATGATTTCTAGTCAGGAATTTGAATCAGTAATCAGAAACTTCCCACAAACAAAAGTCCAGAACCAGATGGCTGCACTGGTGAATAATTCTACCAAAATACCTAAATAATAATTAATAGCCCTTCCTCATACTGCTCCAGAAAATGGAGGAAGAAGGAATACTTCCAAACTCCGAATGCAAGGACAACATTACCCTGATACCAAAACTAGACAAAGATGCCCCAAGAAAAGAAAATTATATGCCAGTATCCCTGATGAACACAAATTCAAAATGCTCAATAAATAATAGCTACCTATATTTCTTTGGAACAATGTTGGAATTCTCTCTTTTTTTTTTACCACAGTACCTTAAATAATAAGCCTTAAGAAAAAGTATCACAAACATACCGTGATCTGGAAATTCCATTCATTTGCATTAATACAAATCACATAGATGTTGAACTGAATGAAATAAAATATATGATAAGGTAACATGTAAAGTGATAGAAGAAAGGAGGCTCTTGGTATATTAACATATTCTCTCATATTAGACCCCTATAATACTATTTGGTGATATACTCATAGGTATCCAGAAGATAATATAATCTGTAGTTGTCTTATGCAAAAGCAAAATTGTTAATAAAATATTTTTGAGAACAGTTTCATTTTGGTGAACATTTATTTCTGTCCAATATTAAATTTTACAATTGTATACCAACGACTGCATTTAAACTTCACATAGTTAATCATTTTCAGTTTTAGTGCAAATTATTCCTTATTTTTAATAATTTCTTCATTATTTTAAAGAATGAATCAAGATAAAAAATGAAGAAACTTTAAGTCATATTTGGGCTTAAAGGATTCAATTGCATTATAATAAATTGAAGCTATTTTAACGAAAACATTTCAGTAAGTACTCCATCTACTTTTCTATATAATTCTGTTCTAGTGGAGTACAAAATGGCATAAAGGTAGAATTAGGGCAGCCCAGGTGGCTCAGTGGTTTAACGCGCCTTCTGCCCAGGATGTGATCCTGCAGATCTGGGATCCAGTCCCATGTCTGATTTCCTGCGTGGAGCCTGCTTCTCTCTCTGCCTGTGTCTCTGCCTTTCTCTTTCTCTCTGTGTCTCTCATGAATAAAGAAATAAAATCTTTTTTTAAAAAAGGCAGATTTAGTTGGTTTTGAACCAGTATGTGGAAAAATGGTCTGTTTGTTTGTATTTGGTATCTAAATATCTAAAACTTTCTTTCAAATTAAAGGCTATAGTATAGTAAGCATGGGAATGATGTACCTTCTCCTTTCCCAAGATCACAATGGCAAAGATGAAATTGGGAAAAACATTGTTGCTTTTGATGAACTTTCCAAATGATAGGCATATGCAAAGGACAGATGAGTGGACTAACTGGACTAAATGCATTATTATCTGCTTAGACATTGGTTGAATGTCAGTCAGAAATATTGACACATGGCTACTGAGTGATAAGGACCAAAGTTAAACACTCCATACATAAAATGGTGGTACATGGTTTTAAGACAAATTTTCAGTAGATTGTACAATGTACAGAATCTTTCCTCAAGTGGTAGTTTTAGTTAAGTCCCAGATGTGTCTGTTGCATTAAATTTGTTTTAATTGCATAAATGAATCCCTTATCCCACCTTGCAGTTCCTCTACTGCTATATGACCAATTTTTCAGCTCACTAAGAATAGAAATTTAAAAACCTCAAAATTGCCCTTTTGGTTGTAGTTTTGGGCAGATAGGGGAAAAAAAACAGCAATGAAAATAAATGGGGACATTTGACCACAAAGTAACATCAGCACAGGGGGAATAGAGAATATAAATTTCTGCTCAAATTGATATAATAAGAAAGGCCTAATCGGCTCATTTCTCCTATAAGCATTCTTGCTAATTGGAAATGAGTTTAAGTTGCCTGGAATAAGGTCAGGTTATGTGATCCAAACATAATGGTGTATAACACTTGAAAAAAAAAAACAATCTGCTTTCTAACATGACAAGAATGATTTGCAGTTAATAATAGAGGGGGGAAAGGCCAGTCTTTTCAGATACCCTTGACTTCACCTAGGACAAAAAAGAAATCGCTTTTGCTGCTGTGAGCTACTTACTTTCTTCCTGGTCATTATTGCTTAGTTATATTTTAGTGATGAAATCTATCATTACTGACTTTATTGACATTAAAGTTGATTTATTTGTGTGCCCGGTGAATAAAAACAGCATTATGCCTGCATTCATATTGCTGAGTACTTGAGAAAGCAAGTGTAGTTCCTACTTAATTGTCTTTTGCTGGTTCACTTACTCTCTAATCTTGGTTTGAAAAAAGAAAAAAGTATTACTCCTTTACCAAATCAAATGATAATGGAGAACTGCTATCTCTGATGTGTTTGCTTGTTGTTATTGTTTGATGTTGTAGATCAAGGAATTTAAATTCATTTATAATTTTCAAATATTACTACCAGAAAGCCACACTTATTTTAAACAGAATTTTGTATTTCAACTCCTAACCAATTGTTTATTGGATACCAGAATTAAGTAAAAGTAAATAATAAATTGTGGTCAAATGTCCCAGTTTACTTTTATTGCTTTTTTCTTCCATCTGTCAAAAATCACAACAAAAAGGCCAATTTTGAAGTTTTTCCATTTCTATTCTTAGTATAAATAAATAAATGTATACTAATAATGAATCAGTCTAATTTTTATTATTTAGGATGCAACTGTTAATTTTCTCAATATTTTGAGGGAGGAACTGGATGTTTCATCTATTATTTTTTGAGGGAGGAAGAAAAATAAGTTTCTAAGACTATGCTTAAGGAAAATCATTCTCAAACTAACCAGTTTTCATAATGCATTTCATAACAGAATTGTTAATGGAGAACACTGATTATACATAGAAACATTACTTTAGTCTTTTTTTTTTTTTTTTTAGATTATAGAGGAGGCACGGCTGGGATGACTAGGTTAGCCATTAGACCATAGTGCAAGAGTAACTGTCTCAGTCATCCCAACTCCCTCCTATTTCCTTTCATAGGCATTTTCTCTTATTAAAATTTATTCAAATGTAATTCTATCTTGGCATCTGGTTTTTGATGGACCAGGACCAACTCATTTACCATGCAATATTGATTTCAAAATTCCTAAGGGAAATTATAACAGTAGTGTTATTAAAAAATATTTAACAACTAGTACAGCTTAAGCATAAACAAGTTAAAGTGGATGCCAACCAGTCAAAACAGACTAGCATAGAAAACTTGAAGGCTGAACTGGTGAAGAGTGCCTTAGATAAAAATACATATTGCTGTGAGATTTTAGGGTGAAAATGAACAGGAAGTACTTAACAAAATTATTTCTAATATTCATTAGAATTTTATGAGCAGCACCAAGTTATTTTGCATAATACTAAAACATTTCAAGAATACCTTACATGTAACTTCATTTTACTGCACATTCATTTTATATTGTGCTTTAAAAGTTGCACACTTAGTGTCTATCAGCCACTTCCCCATACACTCAAATATTAATCCTTATTGTTACGTGGGAAAAAGAATAATAAGAGAGGCAGCCTGAGAGGGAATGAATGAGAGAACTAAAACAAGGCTTATTGTTGAGAATTAGACATTCACAATATTGATACTCTGTGATTGGACAGAATTGGATTGGAATTATGGCTCTCTGATTTAGTAAATACATAGCCCATGGCAAGTTACTGTCTCTCTCTGCCTCAGTTCTCTGTAAATAGAATGGGAAGATAATTTAATTTTTAGATGTTTTGAATACTAAGTGAGATACTACATGCAAAATGTAGAGCACAATGATACATAATATGTGTTTACCATTACCTGGCATCATAACATTAGGCCATCTAACTGAAATATGACAAACAGAAGTCATATTTAACCAAAGTCTGAAGTTCTGAGCAAGAAGCAACATTCTTACTTGTATCTGCACTAGCTAGGGAAAATCACTACTCTCAGTTTATGATAGTCAATGTAAGTGAGGTTCATTTTTTCTATTTAATGAACACTTTTTTTCTATTTAAAAGAATTTTTATTCAATTTCTAAAGAAATGGTATCATAAATTTTTATTTCTGCTGGTTTAGACTTGTGAATTTTCCAAGTGATCTATGTCTAAGAAAAAGAAATGCAACGGTGGTTTTACAACAAAATTTCATAGGTGATTCAAAAAGTTTGGCAAGTGAATTAGTTCATGGCAGCCAGAACATTGGAAAATACAATCTTCTGAAGAAAATGGCTTACAGGATATTAGTTTCATAATGCTGGTATTTTGTAATACTGTCATCTTTAAATAATGTAAATATTGAGTGCCTAGGATGCATGGACTTTTAAGGAATAACAATTAGAAAAAAAACAAATTTGAATAAAGACTATAAGGTTAAAGTTATTATCTTTTGGAATGCTGCCTATGCTTTTGTGTAAAAAGGTAGTCTAATCACTTCACAAGTGATACCTTATGATCAAAACTCTGTTTAATCTTGAACCAAACCCAGAAAGTATAACCGTGTCCCAGATCTTCCCTTTAAACTTAAAGGAAGTTCCTAAAAAAAAAAAAAAAAAAAATGTATTCATGAGACACAGAGAGAGAGAGGCAGAGGCATGAACAGAGGGAGAAGCAGAGCCCCTGTGGGGAGCCTGATGTGGGACTCCATCCCAGGACCCCAGGACCCTGGGTTCACGACCTGAGCCAAAGGTAGACTCTCAACCACTGAGTCATTCAGGTGTCCCAAGGAAGTTCTAAGGCTTTTACAGGCTACTCTGTGCATTCTTTTGTAGAATGGTATTGGGCTTACAGGCTATAAACTCATTAGGAACAGTATTAGCCCATAGGAGATTGCAGGGTGACTTAGCTTGTTTGCTGCAGTTTCTCACTGTTGCAAACCAGACTGAACTGTTAAAAATCCCCAAAGGCTAACTTGATACTGCCTTAACCTGTAAGGAACAAATTACCATTCTCCCTGACAACGTTTCACACTTGGAAAATGAGAAGCTAGGCATGCCAGTGAATAAGTGACCTAAAAGAAACCATATCTAACAAAACAGAACCAATATTCACATTTTGATTTGTTACTTCATTCAAAAATTTGGGGATATTTCATACATGAAAGGCATTGTGTTAGGTAGTGGGTATGTTTTGTGTTGCCCAACAAATATAACATACTGTTTATGAACTAAACAACAGTATGCATTCAACAAATATTTGTCAAGCATCTCTCACATTAGTCCCTTGGAGTGGGAAAAAATTGTAAATCAGACATAGAGCTTGCCCTCAAAAAACTTAAAAATGAATGATGAGATAAGATGCAAATATACTGCAAGCAACTCAAAATAGGCAATTGTAAGTGCTGCAAGAGAGGTACTTAGAATGATGAAAAGGCAGAGTACACATGGAGGAGACTTTGTGGAGATGCATAAGACAGGTAAAAAGCTAGAGATGGAAGAAAGTGCTATCCAGCTTGTGAAATACCGTTGGTATGGATGCTCACAGCATTTGTGTATACCAGAAATATCATCTCATTGGAGAAGAATGCATGGCAATATTCATGACTGATCATTAAGGGTTTCATTCAAACTTCACCAATCTTCTGTAAGTACTACAAAAATAAAGTAAAAACTCTAAGAATTCTGTAATTTATTTTGTATACTGATAGGGAGACAGAAAGGTTTATGTAGACAGTACCAACATAACCAGAGATATGCTTTAGACAGAATTAATCAGATAGAGTGTTGAATGAAATTTGGGAGAATAAAATTTGCGGCAAGAAACACAAGGAAGCTATTGTCAAAACAAGGTTTAAACTTGGCCAATGGTAGTGTCCATGTCTCATGGATTCACATTTTAACATCTCTCAAGTAGCAATACACTTATTTTCTGAAGGCATAAACTAAAATGATCCTCTTTTAAATATTTGCATCTAGAGTATCAGTTTATTTGTCTATATCTTCTAGAAGCAAGTAAGTGATAAGTGAAAGCTGTAACCACTGGCTCATTCCCAGCCACTCCATCCTGGGTACCAGGAGGAGAATACTACCAAATTTCTCAAAATCCTTCTAGGCAATGATACTAAAGAATAGAGCTAGAAGCCAATACTGACTTGCAACTAGCTGTAAGACTTAGCTTAAAATACAATGGACAACCAATAGATATTGATTATCCTGAGGTGATATTATGCATGCATACCATATTTAAATGCTTCATACATAATTCAAATTATGTATTGTCTCGTCTTCTCTAAGTGGTGTAAAATATACCTACCAATTTTTCTTAGATCTTCCCCCAAGTTTCTCTTTAGGGAAGGAAACCCTGAGAAGATGTTATATGACTTTAATTATTCCACTTATTATTCTCACTGTTATATCATAATTATGTGAAAGGTATTGTCAAGGTACCAGATTTCTGCCTGCTAAATCTAGTGTTGGTTCAGTTCTGCTTCATTGTGCCAAAGTCCAACTGTGTTTTTGTTTTGTCCAATTATTAAAATGTGAAGAATACAAACATATTCTCTTCCTTATTTTTCTATTTCTACACATGGTGTTAGTGACTGATATAACTGTGGAATTCACTATTGTGAAAAAGACAAATGCTAACATATCTTCACTCTAATATAACAAATTCAAGTTTTGAATATTGCTTGTACCCAGCATTTTCCTATGGGTAATATACCTCCTTAAAAACAAAGCCAATTTTTCTTTCATCTACTTTCCTTCATATTATTTTATTGTTATAACTGATTACTAACCTAAGAGTGATTCCTATTTTAGAATTATTCAAAATAAATTACAGAAAATATCTTCCAAAGAATTTCCTTGACACTTCTGGAAACAATGTATTTTGATTACCATAAATAATTTTGATATACTTTTTCCCTCTCATTGTTGTCACAGTGCCAGTTACAGTCTCCCTAAATTTCCTCTAAATTTACACTTTCTTGCCACATTGCTTTAGTGGATCGATTTTTTAAAAGGATTTATTTATTTATTCATGAGAGACACACACACACTGATGCAGAGACAGAGGCAGAGGCAGAAGCAGGCTTCTCGTGGGGAGCCTGATGTGGGATTTGATCCTGGATCCCGGGATCACACTCTGAGCTGAAGGCAAATGCTCATTTGCTGAGCCACCCAGGCATCCCAGTGGATGGATTTTAATGTTTAGTTTTTTGCTTTAAGTCTCTCTGAAATGTCAAAAAAAAAAAAAGGTTCTAACCAAGACAATCAAAATGTCCTTACATTTTAAGACAGGTATAAAAACAACTTGAAGGTCGAACACTTGCAATTTATCGCATTGTATACTCCAATCATCACTTACTAAGAATACCTAAGTATATTTCAATTTAAATACATAAAATGGCATTATGGGTCTAAAACCATGATTTTAAAACTGGAACATATAATAGATGAATTTTAAAAATAGAAGGTCCCTGCTGAAATCAAAGTTTATATTTGAAAGATCAAATATAAGTAGCAGTTCAAACCAAAAAACAAAAATGCAATTATATTTAAACTGTAGTGGAAAAGGAAAGACAAATACAGATTTAGAAAACTTTCCATATGAAAAAGAAACAAGAGACAGAAAGAAAACTGTATAAAATAAAACTTCTCTGTGAAGAATTCTGTTAAAAACTGGTTTTACAGATCAATATGGCTCATCAAAATACAGGAAACATTGATTGATAAATATATATGCCTCAACATTTTCTGATAAAATTCTGGTGTGTGTGTGTGTATGTGTGTGTCTGTATTATATGTATGTCTTTGTATAACAGCAACACAGATTTTCTATAAAGGAAAAATATCAGATAGTATACCTCTTATAACCAAATCTGGCTGCTTGAAAATAGTTTGAAGCAATTGCAGACTACTGAAAGAAAACTATGCACAGTCCACACATATATCATTCACTAGTTAGAATAAAAGATATTCACAGATCTGGAAGGATCCAGAGAGTACCCAAGCTGGTTCATCTAGGTAAATTCTTGACAAAAAACAAACAACAAACAAGAAAATCTAACCAAATTACACATGAATTAAACCAGAGATCTTGAGTTAGTGAAGTAGATAAAACAATGGTGAACAATATAGTTGTATCTGGTCTGTAAGAGTATTCCCTTAAAATAAGATTCTTGAAAGGAAGGAAATATATTTCAAGAAAAAATATAACAATGAATAATTAAATATACTAAACTGTCTCAGGATCATAGAGAGCAAAACATGCTTCAAATATCACATTTGCAAAGTGGTGAGAAAAAAGTAAGAATGAGAATTTAGTCTAAAAGTCTTATCATATTTGGGATAAAATAAAAAGGGAGAAATACATTAGAATGAATATCTTTATCAAGAAAATAATTGGTATTACTATGTAATAACAGAGAAATACATATTTTATATTGAACATCACATAGTACTCTTGATTGATAAGGGGGGAATTCAAGGGTATAGCAACTAGATCAAGTCATTAAAGAATAAATTTAAGGGAATACAAGAAAAAAGTACTAAGAAATCCCCTAATAAACACACAGTAAGATAAAGTAAAGAAATTACATTAAACTAAGTAAGAATGAGCTGAAATTTTTAATTGAAAGATGGAAACTATTGGGTTAGTTTAAAAACTACTCAGTTTTACACAGGGAACAATGGACACAGGCTAGGATGCAAAGAAAGAAGAACTATGCAAAGAAAGAACTTTTAACACTGCTCATGGAAGTGCAAACTGATGCTGCCACTCTGGAAAACAATATGGAGGTTCTCCAAAAAGTTAAAAGTAGAGGTCCCTTATGACCCAGGATTGCACTATTGTTTATTTACTCAAGGGATACAAAAATACTGATGTGAAGGGATACATGGACCCTGATGTTTATAGCAACATTATCAAAAGTAGCCAAATTATGGAAAGGGCCCAAATGTCCATCAAGTCATGAATGGATAAAGAAAAAGATGTGGTATACATATATGATGGAATATTTACCATAAAAAAGAATGAAATCTAATCATTTGAATGACATGGATAGAGCTAAAGAGTATTATGCTAAGTGAAGTCAGTCAGTCAGAGAAAGCCAAATACCATCTGATTTCACTCATATGTGGAATTTAAGAAATGTCACAGATGAACTTATGGAAAAAAGAGAGAGGCAAAACATAAAAGAGACTCAATTATAGAGAACTGAAGTTTGCTGGAGGGGAGATGGGCAGGGGGATGGGTTAAATGGGTGAAGGCATTAAGGAGGGCACTCATGATGTGCACCGGGTGTATGTAGGTTAAGTGGTGAATCACTGAATCCTACACCTGAAGTTAATATTAACACTGAATGTTAACTAACTAGAATTTAAATAAAAACTTAGAAGAAAAAAATTAGAACTCTTCAGTTTTACATTCTTAGAATGCTTTCCAGGATAGATGACATATGAGGCACAATACAAATCTCAATGGATAAAAATACTGAAGCCCCACCATGCATCTTTTCTGACCACAATCCTAAGAAACTAGAAATCAGCCACAGGAAAAAATCTGGAAAGAGTACAAATACATAAAGGTTACATAGCATGGTATTAAACAATGAGTGGGTCAACCAATAAATCAAGGAAGAAATTTAATATTACATGAAAAAAAATGAAAATGAAAATACAGTAGTCCAAAATGTTTGGAACACAAGAAAGGTGGTTCTAAGATGGAAGTTTATAGCAACATAGGACGACCTCAAGAAGCAAGAAGAATCTCAGATAACAAACTAATGTAGGGAGCTAGAAAAAGAACAACAGTCAAATCCTAAAGCCAGTACATGGCAGGAAATAATAAAGATTAGGGCAGAAATAAATGATACAGAAAAAAGAAAAGAAAGAAAAGAAAAGAAAAGAAAACAAAAGAAAAGAAAACAAAAGAAAAGAAGAGAAAGAAAAGAAAAGAAAAGAAAAGAAAAGAAAAGAGAACATGTCAGTGAAACCAGGAGCTGGTTCTTTGGAAAGATCAATAAAATTGATAAACCTCTAGAAAGACTCACTAAAAAGACAGAGAAAGGACCCAAATAAACAAAATTACTAATAAAAGAGGAGATATAATAACCAACACCACAGGAATACAAACGTTCACAAGAGAACATTATAAAACCTGTATGCCAACAAATTGGACAATCTAGAAGTGGAAAAATTCCTAGAAACATATAAAACTGCGAGCAAAGAAACTGAATCAATAATAATAATAATAATAATAATAATAATAATAACTCCTAGAAACCAAAAGTCTAGGACCAGATGGCTCCACAGGTGAATTTTACCAAATATTTGAAGAGTTAATACCCATTCTTCTCAAACTATTCCAAAAAATACAAGAAGGAAAACTCCCAAACTCACTCTAAGGCCCGAATCACCCTGATGCCAAAACCAGAAAAGACACCACATGAAAAAAAGAACTGCAAGCCAATATCTCTCATAAATACAGATGCAGAGGGATACCTGGGTGGCTCAGCGGTTAAGTGCCTGTGTTGGCCCCGGGGTATGATCCTGGGGTCCCAGGGTTGAGTCCTATGTCAGGTTCCGTGCATGGAGCCTGCTTCTCCCTCTGCCTGTGTCTCTGCCTCTCTCTCTGTGTCTCTCATGAATAAATAGATAAGATCTTAAAAAAAAATACAGATGCAAATACCTTCAAGAAACTATTAGCAAACCAAATACAACAGTATATTTTTTAAAAATATACCATGATCAAGAGGGATTTATTCCCTGGATGCAAGACTGGTTTATTATTTGCAAAACCATGTACTACATCACATCAATAAGAGAAAGAATAAAAACAATATGATCATTTCAGTAAATGCAGAAAAACCATTTACAAAGTACAACATCCATTCATGATAAAAACCCCTCTGCAAAGTCAGTCTGGAGGGACTATGTCTCACTATAATAAAGGCCATATATGAAAAACCCATCACCAAAATCATACTCAATGGTGCAAACAGAGCTTTTCCTCTAAGTCAAGAACAAGAAAAGGATGTCCACTCCTACCACTTTTACTCAACACAGTACTGAAAGTACAAGCTACAACAATAAGACAACATAAAGAAATTACAATTCTGGACTTCAAGTTATATTACAAAGCAGCAGTAATTAAAACAGCATGGCACCGGCATAAAAATAGATGCATAGATCAATGGACTAGAACAGAAGGCCCAGAAGTATACCCACAATTATATGGTCAATTTACTTTTGACAAAGAATGAATGAATATACAACAAGAAAGAGTTTATTCAACAAATATTGTTTGGAAAACCAGACAGCCACATGCAAAAGAATGAAACTGGGCCACTTTCTTACACCTTCACATAAAAATAAACTTAAAACGATTAAAGACTTATGTGACACCAGAAACCATATACATCCTTGAAGAGAGCAGGCCATAATTTCTCTAACATTGGCCAAAACAACGTTTTTCTAGATGTGTCTCCTGAGGCAAGGGAAACAAGAGCAAAATTAAACTATTGGGATTTCATCAAGATAAAAAGCTTCCACACAGCAAAGGAAAAACTCAGCAAAACTAACAGGCAACCAGGCACATACCCTAACTCTAATATTAGCACTAATGCACTACTCTAACCTCAAACTCCTAACCCTAACCCTGTGGAGAGGTCCCTAAACTGAAGGATACCCTAACCCTGGCCATAACTCTAAATCTAACATTAGATCTGAGAAGAAAGAAAGAAAAAAAGATGCGATACACACACACACACACATACATACATACATACATACACATAAGTGGAATGTTACTCAGCCATAAAAAAACATTGAAATCTTGCCATTTACAAAAACATGAAATGGAAGCAGCCCAAGTGTCCACTGATTGATGGATGGATAAAGATGGATATATGTATATGTATAAATGTACATATATATATATAATGAAATTTTATTTAACCATAAAAAAGATTTTACCATTTGCAACAACATAGATAGAACTAGAAAGTATATAATGCTAAGCAAAATAAGTCAATGGCAAATACCATTTGATATCACTCAATGTGTAATTTAAAAAACATAATAAATGAGCACAGGGTGAAAAAAAGAAAGACAAACCAAGAAATAACACTCAACTGTAGAGAACAAATGGATGGCAACCAGAGGGGAGGTGTGTGGAGGGATGGAGGAAATAAGGGATGGAGATTACATAGTACTCTTATCATGCTGAGATAAAAACAGAATGATTTAGGGTCACCTGGGTGGCTCAGCGATTAAACTTCTGCCTTTGGCTCAGGGCCTGATCCTGGAGTGTCAGGATCAAGTCCTACATTGGGCTACCTGCAGGGAGCCTGCTTCTCCCTCTGCTTGTGTCTCTGCCTCTCTCGCTCTCTTTGTGTCTGTCGTGAATTCATGAGACACAGGCAGAGGGAAAAGCAGGCTCCCTGCAGAAAGCCTATGTGGGATTCAATCCTGGAACTCCAGGATCAAGCCCCAGGCTGAAGGCAGGTGCTAAACTGCTGAGCCACTCAGGGATCCCAATAAACAGAATCATTAAAAAAAACAAACAAACAAAAAAAAAAAAACAGAATGATTTAAAAAAAAAAAAACTTGTTTTAAGTAACAGACTTAGAGATATAAATAAGTTGAAAATGAAAATGTAGATGAAGAGGTGGCACTAAAAATGCAAAAATAAAGGGGGGAGGCAGTGGCAGTGATATTAACATTAGATGAAATGACATTAAAAGATAAATGTGATGAAAAGATATATATATCTTTCCCATTTGCAGTACACATAATATTTACTCATTTATTCAACAGATATTTACTGCTCACTTACTTTATGCTAGGCAATATTCTTGGATCCAGCAACATCTGTGAAGGAGATCAAACAAACAAAATCCCTCTCCTTGTGAAGTTTACATAATAAAGAATATCATCTGAAAGTGGATTGAGATTAAAAAAGGATTTATTTAGTTTAACAACAAAAATATCTGGAAGCAGGTAGAGCTACCATTGTTTGCTCCATGATAAAAATTATAATGTCTCAGTAAATGCGGAAAAAGGCATCTGTCAAAATTAAATACTTTCATGATGAAAACTCTCAGCGTAGAAGAAATTAATTCAATATCATAAAGGCCATATCTGACAAGCCCAGTGCAAACATTGTACTCAACTGTGAAAAGCTCAAGGCTTTTCCTCTAAGATCAGGAAGAGATAAGCATTGGCAATTCTCACCACTTCTATTCTAAAATATACTAGAAATCCTATAGAGGGTAAATAAACAAGAAACAAACAAAAGTCTTCTCAATTAGAAAGGAAGAATTAAAATCATCTGTTTGTAGATGACAATCTTATGTATAGAAAACTCTAATAACTCCACCAAAAAAAAGTTAGAATAAGTAAATTCAATAACATTGCAGGATACGAAATCAATATACAAAAATCTGTTGCATTTCTATACAATAGTAACAAGCTATCAGAAATATAAACTAATAAATCTTATTTAGAATTGCATGAAAAATATACCTAGGAATGCATCCAAGCAAGGAGGTGAAAGATCTCCTGATGAAAGAAATTAAAGAAGACACAAATAAATGGAGATACCTTATGTTCATTTTGGAAGAAATAACATTATTAAAGCGTCCATACCACCCAAAGCCATCTATAGATTTAATACAATCCCTATCAAATTTCAATGACATTTTTTACAGAAATTAAAAAACAATCCTAAATTTGCATGGAACCATCAAAGACTAAATAGCTGAAGCAATCTTGAGAAAGAAGAACAAAATTGGAGGTACCAAACTTCCTGATATTAGATTATATTGCAAAACTATCATATAAAACACACACACACACACACACACACACACACACACATATATATATATATATGGTACTAGCATAAAACCAGACACACTGACAATGAAACAGAATAGACAGCCCAGAAATAAGCCAGCAATTATTTGACTAGCTAATTTTTAACAAGATGGTCACAATGATCAAGGGAGAAAGGATAGTGTCTTCAAAAGATGGTGTTTGTAAAACTGGATAAGTATCTGCAGAAGATTAAAATGGACCTGTCTCACACCATTCACAAGTATTAACTTGAAATGAATTTAAATTTTATTTAAATATTAGCCATAGATTAAAGATGTAAGCCATAAAACTAGAAGAAAATGTTTGCTGACATTGGTCTTGGCAATGATTTTTTGGATTCACAGATGCACAGCAAGAAAAGCAAAAATAAATAAGTGGGACTATATCAAACTAAAAAGCTTCCATACAGCAATGAAAACAATAAAATAAATGAAAAGATTTCTAAGGAATACGAGCAACTATTTGCAAACCCTATTTCTGATAAGGAGCTGATACCCAAAATATATAAGGAACTCATACAACTCAACAGCGGAAAAATCACCCAATTTTAAAAAGGGCAGAGGACCTAACCTAAATAGACATTTTTACAAAAAACGCATACAAATGGCCAACAAGTATTTGAAAAGGGGCTCAACATCACTAAGCATTAAGGAAATGCAAATCAGAACCACTGGGGAAGAAAAGGCGACCTCGTTCAAACACACAAAAATCATTCCCTTTGAATGGGCCATATCTGGATACAGAATAAATGGTCAAGAGTCCAGAAACACCACTGACTTCCATCCCAGTGTTTGCTGCCCTCTGTCCTAGCCAGCTTCATCATTGCTTGATAACCTTGAGTATGGATGTGAATGTCTGGATTCTGTACTTAAGGCTTGCCAAGAAGTGACTGCTGCTCCTGCTTCAAGTACTTAGTTCTATAGAATATAATTTAGTTCTGTTTTAATTAATAGATTTTTGAAAGTTTTAGTTTTTCAGGAAAATTGAACAGAAAGCACAGAGCTCTGAAATACTGCTCCTACCCCTTCCCCTACTATCAGCAGCCTGCACCAGAGTGGTACAGTTGTTGAACCTACATCAACTTACCATTATCATCCAAAGCTCATAGTTTACAACAGGGTTCACTTTGGGACTCCTGGGTGGTTCAGTGGTTAAGCATCCTGCCTTTGGCTCAGGGCATGGTCCCAGGGTCCAGGATCAAGTCCCACATCAGGCTCCCTGCATGAAGCCTGCTTCTCCCTCTGCCTGTGTCTCTACCTCTCTTTCTGTGTCTCTCATGAATGAATAAATAAAATATTTTTTTAAATGAAATGAGAAATCATCATCCTTTTAGGATGTGCATTATCAAAAAGACAAGAGATAACATATTGACAAGAACGTGGAGCAAAGGGTATCCTTCTACACTGTTGGTGGGAATGCCAATTAGTACAGCTGTTACAGAAAACTGTATGGATTTCCCCCATATAAACCAGCAATTCTACTTCTAGGGATATATCCAAAGGAAGAATTAGTACGTCTAAGAGATACCTGCACTCCCCATGTCATCGCATCATTATTCACAATAACCAAGATATGGAAACCACCTAAATGTCCATTGACAGATGAATGGGTAAAGAAAATGTGATACATCTGTGTCTTTATCTTATACTATCTGCATACATACCAATGCGTATCTCTTTATATAATGGAATATTATTCTGTTGTTAAAAAAGCAGGGAATCCTGTCATTTGTGACAACATGGATGAAGCTGGAAGACATTATGCTAGATGAAATAGGCCAGACACATAAAGGCAAATAAATATTATATGATCTCATCTACATTTGTAACCTAAAAAAGTTGAACTCATAGAACCAGTGTAACTGTGGTTGACAGAGGCTAGGGTGTGAGGAAAATGGGGAGATGGATGTGTAATAGGAACAAATGTTCATTTAAGATGAATAAGTTCTGGGAATCAAATATACAACATGCTGGTTATAGTTAATATTACTGTATTGTATACTTGAAAGTTGTCAAAGGAATAAATCTTAAGTGTTCTCACCACACACACACACACACACACACACACACACACACACAGATGTGGTAACCATGTGAGGTGATGAATGTGTTAATTAACTTGATTGTGATAATAATTTCACAATGTATATGTGTATTAAATTATCATTATGTGTATCTTTAGAAAAATCACATTTTACAACCTAAACATATACATATATTATTTATCCATCACACCTCAATAAAGCTAGGGAAAAAAGAGTATTTTTTGTCATTATTAGAGGCATTTATAAAAATGGCAATAAGGAAGACTATAATCATTTTTGAAGTAGAGATTTGTAGCTCTGTTCTCTGAACACAACCAAATATAATTAGACATGCATAATAAAGAAAGACACAGAAATCTTTAATGATTGAAAATTAAAAGCAATTTCTTATATATAACATTTGATTCAAAGCAAAAATCAAATGAAAAATTAGTACATCTCTAGAAAGCAATAAAAGAAAAATTTCATGTCAAAATTTATAAAACAAAGGAAAACTTATACCCAAGTGATGGTTAGTTTAAATGCCTTTATGATTAAAAATACAAATAAAAAAATTTCTTTATTATTAAAAAAGGAAAAGTCTCAACATAAAGGAAACATATTTGTCTTAAATTAGAATTACAACAAACAAGCAAAAAATAACTAAGGATTATTTTAATAAACTTTGAATTAAAAAGTAGTGAAAGAGGTAAAAAATTATTGTGTATAAGAGATTAGGCAACCTGCTGAATGGGAGAAGGTATTTGCAAATGACATATCTAATAAATAGTTACTACCCAAAACAGAGAAAGATTTGTTACAACTCAATAGCCAAACACCAAATAATCCAGTTAAAAAATAGGCAGAAGACATGAACAAACATTTCTCTAAAGAAGACATACAGATGACCAACAGACACATGCAAAGATGCTCAACACCACTTATCATCATGGAAATGCAGATCAAAACCACCACGAGTTGTTACTTCACACAGGTCAGAATGGCTGGAATCAAATGAACAAGAAACAAAGTGTTGGGAGGAGGGGGAGAAAAAGAAACCCTCATGTACTGTTGGTGCGAATCTAAATTCGCACTATGGAAAACAGTGTAGAGAGTCCTCAAAAAATTTAAAATAGAATTACCATGTGATCCAGTAATTTCACTACTGGGTATTTACCCAAAGAATGCAAAAATACTAATTCAAAAAGATATATTGCAGCATTTTTTACAGTAGCCAAACTATGGAAGCAACTCAAGTGTCCATCAATAGATGAATGGATAAAGAAGTGGTGTAAATATATACAATGCATTATTAGCCATAAAAAAATGAAACCTTGCCATTTGCAACAACATGGATAAATCTAGAGGGCATAATGAATGCTAAGTAAAATAAGTCAATCAAAGAAAGACAAATACCATATGATTTTGCTCATACATGGAATTTAAGAAACAAAACACATGAACAAAGGAAAAAAGAGACAATTCCCAAACCAGACTATTAACTTTAGAGAAAAAACTGATAGTTACCAGAAGTGAGGTGGGGTGGGAATAAAACAGGTGAAGGGGATTAAAGGTATACTTACCTTGATGAACACTAACTAATGTATAGAATTATTGAATCACTATATGTACACCCAAAACTGATATAACACTGTATGTATGTATATTGGAATTTGAAAATAAATACAAATCTGTGCCTAACTGATCCCAATACCTGTGTCTTTAATCACAGCATTGTCAGATTTTTCTAGGTGAACAAGTAATAAAGTGATAGATTATAGATAAATAATAGAGAAAATGAAGTAAGGATGTTGGTAGCTTAAGATGTTCTTACTCGAATTTCAAGAAGTGTCATTACACCCTGTTTGGTCATTGCACCTTCAATGACAAGTAAACACACAGTAAACAGGAGCAATTTGCCACCTATTCACCTATTCAACCAGAGTACCATCTATCATAAATTTTTGCTTTCCTTGTTTGTTTGCTTTTGTAAATTTAAGTCTAAATTAACATACAGTGTTCTGCTAGCTGCAGGTACACAACATAGTGTTTTACCCATTCTACACTTTTCATTAAGTTAAATGTACTCATAATCCCCTCTCACTTGTCTGTCCACCCACCTCCCCTTAAAACATATTTCAATATTCACTATTTTCCAATTTAGAAAATTTAGAAGGTAACCTTAGATTATCTTCCCTCAACAAAGTATATTTTGCATCATGTATTGGTAAGAATTAAGGTGGTGGTTGTAGTGCCTTTGCTTTGGGACACAGAGTATTATATTAGAATGACTCATTGGAAAACAATTATCATGTTCCTAATAATGCAATTACAGAAAATTATGTATAAATCATATAAGTAGCACTCCCTTATCAATTTATATTTTACATTTTTTAGTGTTTCAGAATGATCAGTGCCTTCTTGGTGTGTTAACTACAACTGAAATAGTCAAGGGAGAAAGTAAAATAATCGTTAAACATTCACTGACCAAAATCAATTAGTCCACCTACAACATTAATTAAATGGCTGGCCTTGTGCACTCAGCAGCTCTCAGTACCTACAATGTCAGATGAGTGAAGAAATATGGACTTTGGTGTCCATCTAAACTCCAGTAAAATGCTGACTTAGCCCCTGATTAGCTGAAGTTGAACAATTTATAAAATATATGAGTCTTGTTTTTGTTATCTGTAAAAGACAGATAAATAACACATCACAGAATAACTGAAGATTTAAGTAATTGATCTCGGCTGTCTCAAGCACATAGTAGGTACCTAATAAATAGTAATGGTCTTTTTTTCCCCCTCTGGTGTATTGGGTGGTGTAAGATATTGTCACCGATAGAGATCTGGGTTTTCACAGAGAAGGAATTTCATAGTGAAGAGGAATGACAATGTTCCCCTTTTTCTATATAGACTTTTTTCTCTTTTTAGAAAATGTTTTAAGAATTAATAGAACAGTAACTGCATTTATGTAGGATCATTAAGGGGAAAGATGATTTGATTTTATTTTCTTCAATGCCCTCAAGTTATAGGTCTTCTTTCTGATTTCCTTTACTTGCTAATTTTAATGTAGCCATCCACTCACCTTTCCCCACCAGGAGTTGTGTAGGGACTCTGTGTAAGAGAAAGCCTTACATAGAAGAAAGTTTGACATTTCAATTCAATCAACCACGTAAGTCCTGTTAGTCTTTCTAATCTCATCTTAAAGGGAAGGTTTACTTCTGAATCATGGGAAACTTTGTAAACAATATTGTCAAAGAGACGTGATCAAAACTGTTTTTTAAATTATAAGAATGTGGCAGTTTCCTACAAGGAGTTTTCCAGAAAGTTGAAATCTTAGTTCATTTCTGTAGGCGTTCACAATGACTCATGAAGATGCCAGGGAAGGAAAAGTCATTCTTTGCCAGTAGCACAGTGATAGAAATAGATAACTGTTGCAAGGGTCAAATACAAGCACCTCACACATTTTTTCATCATATTTATATATTGGCAATGGTCCTATAACAGACGCTATCAAGCACATAGCCCACTTTGTAATCTCAGGTCTGTGATACACACAAGGCATGATTCAGTGGCAAGTTAGGATGTTGGGTGAAGTGTTGATGAAAATCCACAGTAATAAAAATCTCACAGATGTGAAGTCAATTACAGTATCAAGTGAAGTTTGTTATGAAGAGATGCTTGTTATTAAAGTATCCACGCCTCTACAAGGCTGACCTTCTCAAATGCTAGTATGTCACAAGGCATGAGATCTAAAAAAAAAAAAAAAAAAAAAAATCCAATAACAAGTTTCCCCACTGTGGTTTCAATTGCCTTTTCAGATCTCCCACAGTGTTCTGTTTCAGTCTAAGATAATGCACACAGTTCTGGTCCTCAGAGGGTCAAAGTGGCTTGTATTTACACTGGAGTAATCATAGAAAGGATTTCTACCTTGATCAAATTATCTAGATATGTTTTTACTCAAATCTTCACTCCATTTGGCTTGTATAGACAAAGTTTTGAAAGGCAGAAATTGAACGCCTTTTTTCTTTTGATAGTTTTCTTAATAAAATGCCTCATAAGTACTAGAGGCTCAAAAAATTGTGCCATTCTATTGAGGAAGTTCACTAGACTACTCAGATCATTTGGTACTTCATAATATTGCATTAAAATAAGCATAATTATATATTAAAATGAATATATTCTATTGTTTCTCCTGTTTGAAAAGTTTTCTTATTAAAACTGTATCAAAACAAAAAAAAATTTAGAGTATTCTTTGGAAACTCAGAGTTGGTGGGTTATCATCCAGAATACCATGACCTTCTCTGCCAAGTATCATCAACATGCTTTTCTTCAGTGTCACCCTGACAAACAAGTCCATCTTTATTGTGACCTTGTTGTACTTTGTAATAATTTTCATCTTACTCTTGGGAGGCTCCACTGTATTCTCACAATTTGGAAGAGGGAAATGTTTTACTTTTATATATTTTCAAAGTAACATGCCTAGCCCACAGTGATTCACTTCATGAATTTTGGCTACACAAACAAAATAATATTAAGCAAGTAAATATATTTTAAATAATGTTGAAGGAGTCCAGGAAAAAGGAAACCTGTATTTTAGGCTGTAAAATTCCATATCTATTTCATTTATTGCTAAATAAAATTATATGTTCTATTATTCAAAAAAGTGAGATTTTTTAAATGTGCTAAATAGAAATTAAGGAAACTAAAGGGTATGACAAATCTGAAAAAAAAAATTTAACATGGCATCTTAGCTCTTAAAATTTGGAATAGCACTTGTCTTGATGAGTGTTCTGTGCTATAATAAATACCTTAGCCTGGGTACTTTAACCAATAGACATGTATTTCTTATGGCTGTGAAGGCTAGTAAGTCCAAGATCAGGGTGCCAACAGATCAACACTGGTAAGTGTCCACTTTCTGGTTTACTGACAGCCATTTTCTGGTTGTATCCCCCAGGATTAAGGGAGAGAAAGAGCTCTAGTCTCCTTCGCTTGCTACAAAGACTCTGATACAATCACAAGAGCTCTACCCTTGTGACAGCCTGTAAAACTAATACTTCCCAAAGGCCCCACCTCTAAATACCAACTTTTTGTGGTTAGGGTCTCATCATAGGAATTTGGCAGGGGGCACAAGCACACAGTCCATAACACCACTAGACTAGAGTGGGATACATCTGGATTTATATGTACTTATTATATAAGTTATAATGCTTGTGTTTTCTCCATACTTTTTCTTCTTAGTAAGTGATAAAGCATGGAATAAACCTCCATGTAGCCTATATACATGTAGCCAGTTTGAAGTCACAGGATAATGGGACTCAATTCTCATTATTAAATCCAAATGCCTTGTTCAATTTTGTCAGGGCAATGAATTTCAGAAAGCAATAACTAAGCGTGGTAAAATTTCACCTACTGTTGTTTAATGTCAAAGAACAGTGCTTTCTCCAGGCTATCGTTTCATTGTTGTTGTTACTCACTTCCTTTTGCTCATTCTCCAATTTTTCTAAAATGATATACTCTACACGTATAATCACAGAAAACTGAAGATAATAAATTTAGGAAAACAAAACTATCAATAATTGGCTTGAGGTATATAGTTTCTATTGTTTATATAACTGAGAAGTCCAAAAATAAAGTTTAATTTTTAACTGTCCGTGATTTTGAGTCTGAGATCCCTATTTCTGATGAGAAGGAACATATTCTTGCCATTTTGGAGTATTCCCAATGTGATCCAGAGATATTTTACTATTTGGATATTGAGGAGAAAGGGACAATTTTGATTTGCTATTTTGAGCAACTTTGGCATTTGTAAATCTTGGAGGAGCATTTTGACCCAAAGTAAAAGAAAAAGAAAATTCCTCAGTCTTCTGTGAGAACTCATAAGGTTAAATTCTAAAAGATAGAACAATATAGCAAATGAAAGAAGTTTTCACAATGAAAAACAGAATTAGGGCTTGAGAATGATTGGAATGCAACCTTACAAATAACTCCTTACCTAGAAAAATGAATGATTTGTGCCAGATGAGGAATAAAGAATTTCAACTTCATTTATTACTATGGTTTAGCTCCTAAAGGGATGGGAGGCTGGTTTAACATGCAGTCAGTTACGAACGCAACATCGATAAACAAAACTCAAATTCTCCCAAATGAGACATTCAGATAAGGATGCAGGTGGAGAGTGTGAGGAGATATACAGAGCTGGCTGGTTCCTAACTCAACAATTTTGCAGAGAAAAAAAAAATCCCCTATACATCCAGCAGAAACAAGTGTTAAAAAAGAAAATAGGAGATGGATACTTTGTTCTGTCTTTAAAGATGCAGAAAAGTAGGAAAGCTCTCATATGCTTTTAAAGGAAATAGAAAATGTGTTGTCTAGAAGTTGATGCTACATGTGAAATAAAGTAGATATTGGAAACCTGTATAATATTTAATCCCTATGCATCTTCAACTTGAAGTGCTGAGCAGCCATGTGGCTGGCATTTTGAAATTAGTCCCATCATTTATAAACCTAGAAGCAATTTCTGATCAAGATTTCAAAGGTTTGAAATGGTTTTGTCTTTTTTAAAAGAATATGAAGATAATCATACTGAAAATGAATTATTTTTCCAATTCAGTAACATTCATTGGTAGTGAATAACAGTAACAATCCATCTATTTCTATTACTTCTTTTTAAGGGACAAAAAAAATTGCAAACACCCGAATAAAGAGCAAAGTCCATTTATGACAATCTAGGCACTCTGACAATTGAAATATACTAAAATTATAGCACTTTTATTAATGATTCTCAAAAACTGGGAAGAGTAAAAACATCACATATATGTGTGTATTCATTCATACATATATAAATCACTATCTAGCTTACAAATAATAAAAAATAATTTGAATGGACTTATTTAATGTTTTTTAAAAAGGAATTGAATTTCAAATTCAAATCCAATTTCCAATTTCCAATTTCAAATCAGTTAGGAATTCTGTTTCATAAATTAGGCTAACTACTAACTCATATTCTCCTACTTTTGTAAACCAATAAAATCTATTTAACTATATCTTCCTGAACTCGATCTGATAAGTTTGAATGGAAAGGGAGCTCTCAAATAGAGGCTGTGGGTCATAAGTTAAATCGTTTTGACACCAGCACAGCTTTTGGTGACCAGAGCCTTTGGAAAATACAAAGCTTGTTGCCTTCAGAAATTGCCAGACAATGCTGAAACACAAGGCAGGACTCACAGATGCCTTTGAAGAAGTCCCTGGCTGTAGTATGGAAGAAAGAGTCCTTGGTTCTAGGGTTGTTTCATCCTGAAACTAGGTGCTTTTATTTTATTCTAGCTCAAAGAAGAGGAGTGTTTTTTCTAATAAAGGTGGATTCTAAAGTCAATTAGGGAGAGAATAAAATCAATCTAGGAAGAAGAATTTGATGGGTGTAGTTTTGGCTAATAGTTTAAGGTAGTAAATTGTAGAATAAGCAAAAGTCTAAGGAAATAAACAACTGACTTGGATCTGTTTCTCCAACTTATCACCAGCCAGAGGTATTTCTTCCATTTACTTCTAAATCCACATAAATGAAAAAGAAAAGGAAAGAAAGAAAACTGTAAATAAGCATTCCAGTTCAGTTTTCTTTGTAGTTCTGCAGACAATTCATGTAATATCTTTTTGGAGAGATTTCCAATGTAATTCTTGGTGTGTTTTTTAATGCTAAAAGAAACACGCTAAATTTGGCTTATGAAATAATTCTGATATTTAAAAACATCTGGAATCAAACTGTATTCCTGTAGTTGGTCAAAAAGAAGAGTCTTAAAATTTCTTTTCAAATTCTATGTCCAGGGTAGAGAAAGGAGGCCTATTTATTCTGTAGCACTGTTTATATCACTCTTCACTGATTTGCCTGCTGTAAAAGCCCTGTATCACAGACCTCCGTATTCAGTAAATCACAAAGCTCCTTTCCTAATCAATCTTATTTTCATCAGTGGTTAAGACAATATGAAAATAAGTCAAAATCTGAGGTCTCAAATTCAGAAAAGTAGCCATGCAACGCACTGCCACAAGGTGGGAGTAAAACGTTTGAGTGGCTTAAGAACTGGCCTTTGCTTTTTTTTTTTTTTTTTTTTTTCCTCTCCCCGAGCTCAGTGTGAACAAAGACATAAACCAGGCTTGCTTTTAAAATTGAATGAAATAACATTCGTTATTTATTCCTTGTTGCTAATATGCATACCTCGAGATTGGAAAGTCTTTTCACCAAAATTTGAGGATCAAATATAATAAATATAGTTAAAGAAAGTGGTTTAGTGATTTCTCTGTTTCCTTTCTTTATTCCTTATCGTCGTAGTACCTTTTCCAAACTGTATTTTAGGGACTTTAAGTAAACCATTTGAACATAAGCTCTCCTGAAATAGTCCCCATTTTTTATAGACGATAATGAATATTACTAATTCTTTGTACTAATGAATATTTTGAAGATAGCCTCCCTCCATAATTTTTTCCTATCATTTTATATCTGCATAGTAATGAAGGCAGCCATGTAAATGGGAACAATAAATTAAACAGTCCAAGAAAAATATATAATGATCTTGACCTTTCTAAGGAGTTGAATGATTAAAATGAGTTTTTAAATATTGCTTATTCTAGAATAAATATAATGCAGGGCCACTGCATACAATTCTATTGCTTTTGCTTGCTTTGTGTTTGAATAGACATGCTAGTTATTTTTTTGTGTTGTGTGTGCTCATTAAATTCACTTGAAATATTGGATTCAAACTTGGCAATATTATATGTTTATTTTGGGGCTATACACACACACACACACACACACACACACACACAAGCCCTTTGAGATAGAGTACCTGACACTTAGGTTAGCAAGATGAGACATCTCAAGGCAGCTGAGACTCACCAAGGTGACAGTGACACACCCAAGGGATCCTGACTGGTGCTAAATGGAAAGGGCTGCCATATCCCTTGAATAAACAAACATAAAGGTTGAGAAAAGGCAGAAATTGGCTTGCCAATTTCAATTCCTTGCCTCCTGCTGCATATAAATGAAGAATGGGCTAATGGATGGCACTCGTGTCATTGCTAGTGATGTTACAATTTTTGGAAAGATTTACCCAAACAGACCTTTTATCCTATTGAGTTCTGAATATACAACAAACTCAGGACCTTAGCACTTACATAACTTTATACAATTTCCCCACAGTGATATCAATGACAAGAAACACAATGTAGCACCAGAGGCCATGGAATTGATGCTTTGCTAACTGGATGTGCAGAAATCAAAATACAAGAACATACAGTCTCAAGCATAAATTTTGCTGTATGAAGTCTGAAAGAATATTGCTTTTATATATTAAGAAAGTTCCCCTGGCTGGCTTTATATTTTTAAAGTTTAAGATATATAAAGGAAAATCTGTTTACATAATGAAATACCACCTAAGCATATATGAGGTTATTTCAAGGGTTGCACTCTAAAAATCAACATGAGTACATCATTGATAAGGTTCCACAAATCTAACACATACATTCTGAACCAAGGTCACACAATCTAACAGATATCATCTATTCCATGGTCACTATTTTCTCTCATAAAGCTGTAATTTGGAGAATTGGCTGATAAGAAAATGAAGGAAAAAGTAATCAGCTTAAAAACTTTAGTGAATAACTCGGTTGGATTCTAAGGAACTTAATATCAAGAAGGATAAAGAGCATCAAGTGTATGCCACTGCATAAAAAGGAATATTCTGCATAATCTGACCAATAAGTTCTTCCTAAATCCAATATGGCACCTACTTGCCATATTTATTGACTCTAAGATGTCATTAATGGTAAGATGTACCATTATGTTATGTTCACTAGGAAAGAAAAATATCATTAGGATATGATCCATTATTAATTATAAGATGCACATAAATTTCAGATAGATGAAAATGTGGAACAAAAGACTTAAAACCCCACTGTTAGAGCCTTGGCTAGAATCATACTTTGCGGGATTATTCTGAAATCTCCCATCTTTCGTCTGAAACTCCTCACTGGATAGGAACTTGAGTGGTCTTGTACTGAGATATGTGTAAAACGAAGGGGGATAGATTGCAAAATGAGATGTATATTCATTTCAATTCAAAAGTTTGTCATCTTATCTTTAAAATTAAAATTTAAGAAAGTAAAATAATAAACTGTCCAGGTATGTAAACTTTTCATGCAGGAATTTCATGTTATGTAACTGAACTGAAACTCAATTATGAAGCACAATTTTAATGTATTTGAAATACATAATTGTTTTAGAGTTAGGAAATCTTAGCTCTAGATTTAGTCACAAAGGGAAACTGTTTGTCATATTTTGTACTAGTTTCTTCCAGTGCTTTTTATATGACCTTTTTATATCATTTGTTTAAACTGTACCATTATTTCTTTTATGCCAATTAACATCTGTTGTCTACAACACTTTAAAAATTCCCATTAATTACTTATTGAACAATATTTAGATAGGAAGGAACAAAAAACATTTAGCTTTATTTTTTCTTTTTTTAAGATTTTACTTAAAAAATAAAAATAAAAAGATTTTATTTACTTATTCATTAGAGACACACAGAGAGAGAAAACAGAGATACAGGCAGAGTGAGAAGCAGGCTCCATGCAGGGAGCCTGTTGCAGGACTTGATCCCAGGACTCCAGGATCACGCCCTGGGCTGAAGGTAGGCACCAAATCACTGAGCCACCCAGGGATCCCAAGATTTAGCTTTTAAATTCCATGCCTTCACATAAAAGTGCATTATCCATCCCAGAGAAAACTTATGCTGGATTAGCTGCCATTTAATTGGCTTAACAAACTACAGATGATTTATTCTTATGAATAATCTCCCTAACAAAATTCATAAAGTATCAGAACACTTATACTAGTTATAGCTGAATGAAAAGTCAAAAGTAGAATAATCTGGAGAGCTGAGTTAATTTGATTGTTGCTTTTATTTTTTACTTGGATTTTCCTAAGATGGTAAAAAACAAACAAAAACACCAAACCAAAAAAACTCCAAATCACAATATTTGCCTCAAGATGTCAGAAGAAAAAGAAACTTTATTTTACATACTGATATTAGAGTTTTAATTTGTTAAGTGAAGTAAAAGATATTCTTTATAGTTATATACTTTTCTTTAAAGATAATAAGGTTATTTTCTCCAGTAGCATAATTGATTCATCCACCAGAGGTTGCCATAGGGCTTTTTGCAGTTGAAAGACAATGGGAAATATCAAGACTGTGTAGAATATGACAAAGCTAGCCATCTTTCTACAATCTGTCATCTATCTATACATACTTGCATGTAAGATGTATTTAATAAATGAAAGTCAAGTGACAACTCTCTTAGATATTAGATACTAGATTTGACTTAATCTAAACTTGAATGGAAAACAAATTAGCAAAACATAATCATTTTATACTTATTTAAGTTCTGTTTCAGTTATCAGGGTTTTTTCCCTTGTGGACAAGCCTGACTTTCTAAAATTCCTTTTAGATCTCTTACCACTTTTTTGAATTATCGGAGAGCTAGTTTTTATGTGAACTACATCTAGTCTCACCAGTAATTCCTGGCCCCTGTGGTCTGAAGGTGTGAATAACTTTTTTGGCAACATGAGGACAGGAGAATATTTCCAGGATACCCTGGAAGGTATATTTAAAAGCAATTCTTTTTTATGTCTTCTCATGCAAAATGTTTGTGAATAGGTACACATGCATTTACTGAGCAGAAAAGAAAAATGTGGTCTCAGACTATATTCTCAAGTTATTTCCTTATTCTGAATTATCATACAGATTGAGTTGTTGGTAGCAAAGCCCGTTTAAATTTTTTTTTTTATAAAAAACTCACATCCAATTCAATAGGTGATATGAGATAGGTTTTGTGCTTAATAGTGTTTCTCTTTAAAAGTGCAACTGTAATGAGCAATTGAATAAGACAAAGGAAAAAAAAAAAAAACACAAAAAACAACCCTGTCAAGTACTAACAATAACCAGACACAAAGTACTCTAATAGGAAATACAGCCCTGGACAAAAAAAAAGAAATGTAAGATTGGACACATTAAGTTTATGTATGTACACAATAGCACTTTTGGATAGCTCCCAAAGGCACAGGGCTTACTACATCCAAAAAGTACCCACTATTAAGGTGACATAGGTCTTGTCCCTTGAGCCTCCTTAAAGAAACAACAACTGTTCAGTAGCAGTGTAACAGATGTTAAAAAGAATCATTAGCAATCTAAATGTTTTTCTGAGCAGATGTCCCACTTCTATGGCTAACTTTGGAGGGAGTGAAGTGGGATGCAGTGAGAATGGGGGAAAGGAAGAAAAGTTGAAAGGAATCAATAATAAGCAGATTTTCTTAAGAATTACGCATCTAATTATATCAAAGAAAAGAACTGAGGTGTTGTATCTTTTAATTGCAGCTGGTTGATGAAGAAGGAAGGTAAGCAGCCAAGGGAAGAATTAAACTCACTTTGCTCCATTGACTTGGCATGCAGCTTTGGATCAATGAGAGGAAAAGAGACAAGCAGTATTATAGAGAAATTTAATGCTAAAATTGCAATTGTGCACTTTTCTATAGATATCAATAGGGAATCAGAGGCTAAAAAAGAATTCATGAAAAGAATGAAAATGAGGAAAACCAGTCCACCTGTGAGATGGATCTATGAAAGGAATAAAGGAAGTGATTAGATTAGGTGACTGTGGTTGTAACTTTATTTCCCCAGGGGCAAAGATGGGAAGATTTTTTTCAAGCATTTTCCCCCCTGAAAAACCTAAATTGGAAATTCTCTATGTAAAGAATTTGAAACCTCAGCATCCTCATCTAAGTCCTCCCTTATTTTGGAATTTGCTTTCTCCCCCCCCCACCCCCCCCCAAAAGAAAAACACAGAATGTAGAAATATATGTTAATCATCTGTACCTTCAGGGAATCATTATTTTGGTATATGAGAGTAAAGGGAAAGAGGTACTGAAAGAACATGGCCTTTCTCATAATTTTAGCTTTCAAATAAGTAAGCAAGATAATTATAGGCTATAGAAAACTCATGGTCAATTATACAGAAAACTCAGGGAAAATATAAATTTTGCATTTGATATATTTTTTAAAGATTTTTTTTAATTTATTTATTCATAGAGATGCAGAGAGAGAGAGAGGCAGAGACACAGGCAGAGGGAGTAGCAGGCTCCATGCAGAGAGCCTGACGTGGGACTTCTTTCCAGGGTCTCCAGGATCATGCCCTGGGCTGCAGGCGGTGCTAAACCGCTGTGCCACCGGGGCTGCCCTGCATTTGATATATTTTATGAACCACAAAATATACTTACAGTTTGACTTTGTCCATATGTACCCAGATCCAGAGATTTTAGGCAGAGGTTTTATAGCACAAAATTATATGGCAGCAAGAGTTTCCAGGATTTCCAGGAATAGGTAGACATCTGTATATGTTGAAAATGTAACTATATATTGAATTTGTGAAAGTTGAAGAACCTAAAAGGCAAATCCCAGTTATGTAATGTAAATTCATATTTACTAAGTCATATGCTACTATTTCACTTTTTTTCTGTCTCAATAATAAAATGTCTGAGGACAGATGACCATGCTTACATCACACTGGGGAGAATAAGTAGTCTTAAACATTAATTTGAAGTGATAGATGACATTCGTTGATGCCTTTATTCAACAAATATCTACTAAAAACCTACTCTACTCCAGTATATTAGAGGTTGAGACCTACAAAGATTAAAAAAACATTGCTACTACCCCTAAGTGGCTCACAGTCTAGTAAACACAAGGCTCTAAATGAGAGAATACCATAAATAAGTTATGCACCTGAGGATTCCAATGCACTCTGAGAATGCAATGGAAGCCATGTTCCTATGACCCTAAGCAAGAACTCAGAGAAGTAAAGCTTCAGTTCTAACAGTCACCTGAATTTTAAGTTAGTTGAAACATGATTTGTAATCACAAATCATGCATAGATTTAATTAGAATGTATCTACGAAATGCAAACTATAGTCTTTCTAAAAATCCGCTGAATCTTACTTATTCTCAACTTTGGGGTCTCTAGTAACTATCCACACTGAGAAGTGACATGATAGAGAAGTGATGGTGGTACACACTTATTTCCCCAACCCAGGCAAGATAACTTCATTGTTTAAATTACAAAGACCTCTATGATTTATCTGTAACTTCTTATTTCTCCACCATTACCATCCTAACTTAGCAAGGATAATGCAGAAACCACTCCATCACTCATCTAATGTGGAGTCCTAATGTGGCATGATTTCTAAAACTGATTTTTCTAATGTGTATAATTGGATGATAATTTGACATTATTAAGAATAGTGAATTTCATATCAACTGCCATAATAACCATCATCATAATTTAGGCAATAGGATCAAACATCCATTCAACACTTAGCATGTGCCAGGTATCCTTTTAAACTCTTTAAATATATTAACTCATTATAGTCTCACAATAGCCATATAAGTTAAGTGCTATTTTCCCCATTTTACAGATAAGTAAACTGAGGAAGAGAGAGGTCGGTGTTAGTTGTTCAAGGTCACATAGGTAATGGGTGACAGGGTGGTTTTTGTTTTTTTTTTTTGTATTTTTTTAATTGGAGTTCGATTTGCCAACATACAGAATAATACCCAGTGCTCATCCCATCAAGTGCCCTCCTCAGTGCCCGTCAGCCAGGGGTGACAGGGTTATATTTAAAAACCCAACCTGGGGCAGCCCAAGTGGCTTAGTGGTTTAGCACCTTCTGCCCAGGGAGTGATCCTGGAGACCCAGGATCGAGTCCCACGTCAGGATCCCTGTATGGAGCCTGCTTCTCCCTCTGCCTGTTTCTCTCTCTCTCTCTCTCCCTTCCTCCCTCTCTCTATGTCTCTAATAAATAAAAAATCTTAAAAAAAAAAACCAACCTGGTTGTAAAGTCTGTGCTTTCAACATTGGCTTTGTAAAATAGGTAGAAAACCTGAACAGATATTTTTCCAAAGATATACAGATGGCCACCAGACACATGAAAAGGTGCCCAACATCAATCATCATCAGGGAAATGCAAATTAAAAGCACAACGAGATATAAATGGGTGGGTTCAAAAAAGAAATGAAATACCAAGTGTTGGCAAGGATGTGGACCAAAAAAACCCTTGTGCACTGTCAGTGGAAATGTAAATCGGTGCAACCACTGTGGACAATAGTATGGAGGTTCCTCAAAAACTAAAAATAGAACTACCAAATAGTCCTATAATTCCACTACCGAGTATTTACCCAAAGAAAACAAAAGTACTAATTTAAAAAGATATATACATCCCTGTATTTATAGCATCATTATTTTATAATAGCCATAATATGGAACCAACCCCCGTGTCCATCAATAGATGGATAAAGAAGCTAGGGTAAAAAAGAGATAAACAAAACAAAACAAAACAAACAAAACAAACAAACAAACAAACAAACAAACAAAAAAAAAAACAGACTCTTAAGTACAGAGAGCAAGCTGTGGGTGACCAGAGGGTAGGTAGGTGGAAGCACAGATAAAATAGGTGACATGGATGAAGAGTACACTTATCTTGATGAGAACTAATATACCAAATTGTTTAATCATTGTATTATACACCTGAAACTAATATAACAGCTAAGTATACTGGCTTTAAAATAAATGAATCAGGGATCCCTGGGTGGCGCAGCGGTTTGGCGCCTGCCTTTGGCCCAGGGCGCGATCCTGGAGACCCGGGATCGAATCCCACATCAGGCTCCCGGTGCATGGAGCCTGCTTCTCCCTCCGCCTGTGTCTCTGCCTCTCTCTCTCTCTCTCTGTGACTATCATAAATAAAAAAAAAAAAAAAAAAAAAAAATTAAAAAAAAAAAAAAAATAAATAAATAAAATAAATGAATCAATGAATTAATGAAGATATGGTATGTATATGTGTGTGCATGTATATACACATACAATGGATTATTACTCAGCCATAAAAAGAACAGATCTTCCATTTAAGACAACATGGATAAACCTAGAGGATAGCATGCTAAGTGAAATAAGGCAAAGATAAAGACAAATACCGTATCATTTCATTTATATGTGGAATCTAAAAAACAAATGAACAAACCAAAATATAGACTCTTAAATACAGAGAACAACCTGGTAGTTGCCAGAGGGGGGTGAGTAGGAGGATGGATGAAATGGATAGAGGGGGATAAAGTAGTACAAGATTCTAGTTATAGAATAAATAAGTCACAGAGATGAAAAGTACAGCATAAAGAATTTGGTCAATACTAAAAAGAATACGGTCAATAATATAATATTTATAACAGAGGGCAACTGCACTTATAGTGAGCACTGAGTAATGTACAGAATTACTGAATCAATATGTTGTACACTGAAATTAATGTAATATTGTATGTTAGTTAGACTTCAGTTAAAATAAATAGATAGTAAAAACTCAACCTGGTTCTAAATTCTGTGCTTTTAATCATTTCACTGTATCTCCCAGCTGACTAAAAGATACAGAAATGGAAGAGGAAAGTCTTCCTTTTAAATCACTGTGGAAGCTAGGAAACAAAAAAGGGTGCAAGAGGAAATCTTCATCCTTTAATATTAAAGTCCTAGAATGGCTCTTAACCATTATCATTATTTAAACAATAAATATAGAAATAAAGTGATGCAAAATGTGAATAAAGGTTTTTTTAGAGGTTTTAAAGCAGTTCACTGAAGAAAAAACATAATAAAATGTAGGTTCTTTTACATTTAAAACTTTGTGGATAAGCCCAAACACTGTTTCTGTTCTCTAGTCACAATTCCTTGAAAAGAAATTTTGGATCTTGAGATGAAAAAGATCTATTCAGTCATCTTGTCCATCTCACCGCCAGTAGAGAATTGCTCCCGACAGTAAAGAAGTTAACTTATTGACAGCACTCTTTAAGCAGCAATTTACCAGGTGAATCCCTAAAGGCAAGCATGACTTCTCTGGTTTATCTTTGCCTTCTTATCATCAGTATAGTTAGGAGACCCATTCAATCTTCTCTGCCAGATGAGGAAAGGGGTCAGGATTCTTGAAAATGTTTCTAAACTACAGTTGAGTAAAAATGTAGCTAATAATATTTGATAGTTGATTATATGCTTGCTTCTCTTCCATATTTGGGCTAGTGTATATGCAAGTGTGTGCATTTATGTAAGATTTTTGACAATGAAATTCTACAATATCAGAATGTATTTTACAAGTTAGTTTAATATACTATTTGTTGAGTAGGAAAATAAAACATGTAATGCACTGGCAAAAACAGTATCAGGAAATGGATGGCTCTTAAACACATTCTTATTGTCAAAATTACTGATTTTAACCGATTTCACAGTTTTTAGAATGATATAGTTGTAAGAGATTTAGCCCCATTCCTTCTTTCAATTCAACTTTGTGTTCTATCATTCTATGACTGTTCCATGGGATAATGTTATATAAAACAGTTGCAAAGAAGCAGATGTCCAACTGCTAAACTGTTCAACTAACACTCATCTCTACACTTCCAAGACTTTTTCTAAACAGGTGGAAACAGTCCCTCAACCCTTTGACTACATGGCCTAATCTCATCATCACTGCTGAGTCATGTCTGCTTTTAGCTCCTTCTCATTATTCTCCACAATGTATATTAATAAAAGAGCCAAGAGTCTACACAGTGGAGCTAGGAGCTATCCATATACCAACTGCCAAAGGGCTTCTTGCTTCAAAATATATTCTACTTTCACCTGTTTTTCAACTAATGCATTATATCCAGTCACCACCAATTAATGCAAATATTATACATTGATCCCATATCCTCTATCACAGTAGGCTCCCACACTACTGTGTAACATTTGCAGGAAACGAAATAATCTCAGAAATAATAGAAGGCTAAATAGAGCAAGAGAAAAGTAATAGGCAAAAGGTTCTTTCTATGGAAAGGCATAGTTCAAATAAGTTTCCAGAGAAATGATGAGAAGAGGAGAAGGAAAAATGTGAGAGTTCAGAAGAAAAATAAATGGTTTTGCTTGTATTTTATCTAGTTCTTGACATGAATGCCAGGAATTAAAGCCATAAATTACTGGTTATCAGTTACTGAGATATAACCAAGGTTATGACCCTTTGGTTGTTAGCTTTAAAATACTTAAGTTTGAATAAGACTACAATGACTTTTACCTGGGAGATCTCTCCCTTCTTCACTTAGCCTTTGGTTACTGGAGGAGGATCATCTCCAGCTTCACTTTAAACTGCTCTTGCATGATCATATAATAAATTTATAATCTGTACCACTTATAACTGCATTTCGTGTACTTCTGATATCGTTTCAGAAGAAGGATAAAGATTTTTGTGCCAGAGAACTATTTGTTTCCCAGTGGTTGTTTCTTCATTTCTCCAGGAGTTATTGCAATAGCAATCATCATCATCTTCTTCTTCTTCTTCTTCTTCTTCTTCTTCTTCTTCTTCTTCTTCTTCTTCTTCTTCTTCTTCTTCATCTCTTATAGTCTCTGGACCATAATATAGGCTGGTCTAAAGCAGAAGAATGAAGAAAAGGGATACGTTATGAGTGGATTTCTGATTTTAATATTTGCTACTATTCTTATTTTGGGAATAATCTAGATGAAGGGGGCAAAGCTAATTGCAGTTTCTTGTCTTAGGTTAAGCCAATATCAGTAAGTGAGACAACAATTAAGGAAGGATGCAAAAAGTACTTAATTTCATTTCTGTCTGTGGTGAATGGGAGGTTCCTGGAAGGTATCTAGAGAGACATTTATTGTGGATGTTTTGCTATGGTACTTAAAAAAGAGCAGATGATATAAATTCAGGAATCACCAGCATTTTGCAAGATATCGGTGATGTATGAGATAAGAGGTAGTGGATAATAAATTGTTACATTGAAAATATTTCAGATGAAATTCTATGGTGTATTAAGTATTTGGCTTCAAAGAAAGGTCATAGAGAGGGTATATCTGGCCATTTCAGTCCCTGGAAAGTTCACATAATGTTTTTTAAGAGGACTACCCATAACACATTCAAAAGTCACAAATACAGGGGAATTTATTTCAATGTGCACTTTGCCAAAAAGAGAAAATGATACAGTCACGTTACTGATCATTCTTTTGACTAATGGGACTTGGTGAAACTTTTTCATTTAAACGTGGAATGGGACATGTCCCTGACTTTATTTGGAATCACTAAAACTTCACAGTTCCAATTCAGTCTGAAAAATCCCCATGGGTAAATTCTCTATGTGATAAACTAAATGTAGGGAATAGAAGGCAGTGCAATGATCAAAACCTCTTAGAAGGTTATGATTTCCGGCACTGCCCTGACATCCATTTGAAAGGGGCCTCTGGGATCAAGGTTCAAACTTAACTGAGGACATGAATCTAAGCCCTGGTGTCAAGTTTATAGTCTAATGAGGAAAGGATATTTGTTTTAAAAATAATTCCTGTTTGGAGAAAACTGAGCTCTACATCAGATATTGTTTCCTAGTAAGTCTGATGCTGCTACTGAGGTAACAGTGCCAGCCCCAGTCACCTCCCCCAAACACTGAAAGGACTTCAGTGACACTTGCTGTGTGATTGTGGGTTTCAAAATCTCAGAATCAGTTCCAGTTATGAAATTGTCCCATCTCCCCTGAATTGGAAAACCACCTTACCTTGGTTGCTGAAAATGAAAGTAAGTCTTTATTAGACTGAATGAGATGGCTACCTCTGGCTTGTCTTAGACAGTAATTTGCTGATTGATTGTGTAGTTAGTGATCATGGGTCTCCTTCACTTTCTGCCCCATATATAGCAGCATTAGTAAGATTTCTATAAAATGTGGCATTATTCATATTGATTCATCCAACTATATATTCATCCATAACATCTACTAGTTTAAGCATGAAACGGTTGTGAAGTACTCACTGGTCAGTCATAGTCTTGAATTAGACATAAACTGGCAAAGGACAACCCACATGGCTCATCTTGCCCAGAGTTCCATAGCTAGCACTAGGGAGCCAGCATCCCACTCCCACACTTTGATTAAAGGATTTCTTAGCATTATTAAATCCTGTCCCACTGGTTCATGGTACAAAGTAGAAAGTTGTGCTGATTAATGTATATGCTTAACAAATGTTTGAGCAGAATAAAGGGTGGGCATTGTTAACCAGTGCTTTATCTTTAATAGTAAGTATATCATCACTAAAAAAAAAAAAAAAAAAGGAAATGACATTTTATATATTCACAAGCAAGCAGTAAATTTTTATTTTAAGTGGTCAACAAAATCAAAGAGCTTTGTGATAGTTCAGTATTTTCTCTCTGGTGGTCCTTTTATATAAAACAATGTTTTTGTTTTTGTTTTCTGGATACTCTACATATTCAGAGAAAATTCTCCAGTAACAACCTAGAGAAATGATCTCTGAAAGTATAGCCTTTGCTGCTATTTTTAAATCTAAACTTTTGTAAACCCTAACAAGAGTACCTATCCATTAGATGTGAGTACAGCATTTATGTTCTAGCATAACTTACAGATACTAAGCAGTAACTCAGGACATGTGTGCCTTGTACCCACTTCCCTTTAAAAAGGAAAAACTTGGGGCACCTGAGTGGCTCAGTCAGTTAAGTATCCAACTCGATTTTGGCTCAGGTCATAATCTCAGGGTCCTGGGATCAAGTTCCATGTGCTCAGTGGGGAGTCTTCTTGAGGATTCTCTCTCCTTCTCCTTCTGCCCCTTCCCTCCTACTCACTTCTTTCTCTCTCTAAAATAAATAAATACATCTTTAAAAGATAAAATAAATAAAAAGAAGAAAGTTACCTCTTTTAAAATTTATTGCCATTTTGAGAGATATAAAAATGTTACCTGGGTGTTAAGGAGAAAGAATTTTCAATGAGGACTCAGAAAAATAGATCCCGCCTGTCTCTTCATCAAACTGTGTGGCTCTGGCTAAATCTCTCTAATGACTAAATTCATTCATCTATAAATTTTTATTTCATCCAAAGAAAATTATCAGGACCCATTTTCTGCTATCTCTGGGTTTGAAAGTCTATTTGTCCAAGGAAAGATTGGGTTCTGTGAAACCAAGTATTTATGAGTCTGTCCAAAATAATTACTCAAGCTAAAACTCCTCTATAAAAATTTTATTTTTGACAGCAAACTGATGGTTGTCATGGGGAGAAGGGGTGGAGGAATAAGTAAATGAGTGAAGGGAAGTGGGAGATATAGGCTTTTGGTACTGTAGTGAATAAGTCACATGAATAAAATGCACTATGTAATAGAGCCAATGATATTGTGATAGCATGGTGACAGATGGTAGCTACATTTGCGGTGCATAACATATAGAGAAGTTGCATCAGTGTGTTGTGCTCCTGAAACTAATGCAACATTGTGTATCATCTAAATTTTTTTTAATTCTATTATTTGTGTGTTTGCAAATGCTATGAGAATAATCTCAATTGTATTAAATTTTGTACTTTGTGTTGTAAACGGATTGCAGTTGGCAATTCGTGCTAATACTCTAAAAAACCAGTTATCTATAAAATATACTAATGAGTAATTGAATTTGGGTATCTGGAAAGTTTAAGTTCATATTGGATTAAAAAGAAGTTTTTATTCATAACCTTGGACACTATGAATGTACAAACTATGTATTTTTTCCAACAATAAAAAAAAAAACATTATCTTTTTCCTCGTTGATTTAATCTGATGCTTTGTGTGGTGAATGCTAATTTTTTCTTCTATGCTCTTTATAAGTACACTTTTTGTTAGAGTTTTTTATGTTTATTTCCTTTTATAAGGTGGGAGTTGCTCTGTATAGCAGCCATTCTTGTCATTGAACAAATGTATACCTGTGAATCCAGTACAGAGTGAAAGGGAGAAAGAGCACAAAAGGGAGAGAATATAAAGTATATCTGTGTGGAGCAGGAGACAATCAATTAGATTCATTATCTGTTCTACATTCCAGTCACTTCTTTAAAAGAAAAGAAGTACATAACACCATGGCAACAGTTAGACCTGCAGTCCCTTACAGTATATAATCATTAAGAGGTCTTCAGCCTTCCCTGAAAATAGATACGAAAAAAATTCTGGTGGTTGCACAAACTCCCTATATTTATGCTGATTAAATGACAAGTTTGTAATTTACAGGTGTCTTATTGCCATGGGAATGCAATCATACAATTCCATTTTAGAATTCAAGGGCTTTTGAAACATGCTGCATGATTGTTAGCTGGGCTGCAAGCTAAGATTAAATTGAAGGGGTGGCATGTAGATTTTAGAACATGGTGTTGACATTTACTGGCCAATCACATTTTGCAACACTCCTGCATGACAGCAGATGTTGACCTTTCAAGCTTTCCCTATCTGCTTTCACACATTACCTGCAGAAATTAACATAACTCTGCTTCCTGCTCTATGCTGCTATTAATGTCATCTGGGAATTGAGATTCATGAATTCAGTTATTACCCAGGCTGGAGACCCGTTTTATACTCTAAGCACAGAACTAACAGCTCCTGGGAGCTGGTATTTTTGGATGTTGCTTCAACTACCTTTGTGGTTGAGGGATAGCTAGAAGCTATGGCGTAAAAAATGTCATAGGGAACAAGAGGAGAAATCGGCAGAGGAGGACAGTTTCAAGGAGAATGCTAAGGGCCAAATAATTGCAAATACATGGGATAGGAGAGCTTAAAACACAAAAAGGGTACATTTTAAGTAAGTCGAATAATGGCGTGAGTTTCACTTCTCTTGTTAACTGATCCATGAAAATGATACCCCTTAGAGTCCGTGTGCTGAGCTTCAGGGTTTACCTCCCAACGCCCGGGGCCTCTATTATGGATGATTTAGGAGAGAAACAATCTAAGGTAAAGATGTCATAGATAGCCCTTAGGAGTTCTGAGCATAATTGTGAGCCACCTTCTGTAATGCTTCCTTCTGAATAAAAATCCTACCATTCTCTCTTGTCTTATCAGGTATCTTTTTGTTGTTGTTGTTCAGTTTTTCCTAAAGATAGAAGTGCTGCTTCTAAAATATTTGGAGGGAAACTGTCAATGGGGGAACGAAATCCTAAGATATATTATTTTCTGGGACAGGAATTAGCATGCCTTCTAAGTCCTGGTAATACAGATATCATTACAATGAAATATCTCTAGAAATAGGTGGACAAAGTTATGACACTGTTTATCAAAATTTGCAGACTGTAAAGGAGGATTCTGAGTTTTGCTTAACCTTTTCTCCAGGTTAGCTGTATGGATTTAGTAAATTTCCTGTCGTCTATCTTTTAAAGTCCTTGGAGAGCATCTATGAAATATCTTAGTCACGGTTCTGTGAATCTAGTCTTTTGAGATACAAGCAGATGCATTTATCTCAAACAGGAATTGATTAACAGAGCTCAGGATGTCACCAATGAGATATGCATATACAGGCTACTTCAATGGCATTGCTCTGATTTACCCTCCAGCAAACATTCTGTGCTGATTTGCATGTTTCAGCCACGGTGAATTTTCCAGCGGTTTCTCTAAAATGAGCACCTCTTATCGCATATATGAAATACACGAGCATCATGATTTAAAGGACCAAAACCCACACTTTAAAAATATCTTTCCAACTCAATTCCACTAGCTTGAGGTTCTATGTTTTGAAATTACTTTATAGGTATGAATTAATATTTTCTCAAAATTGTTTAATGCAAAGAAATGCCGCTGGGATGAGTGATAACAGTGTTACTAGTATTTTCCTATGAATAACTTGGCCTGGTTTCTTTCTTGAGAGCAAGAAACAGCTAACATACATGTATCCAAATACTAGATGAACATTTCCAACTGGATATATCATAAGCACTTCAAATTAAAGATGCCCAGTCCGAACTAATTATCTTTACCACCCCCCTCAACAACAGAATTTACTTTTCTTCCTAAACTGGAGAATGTGAGGTAAACTCTCATCTTTGTTTTACACTATACCATTTGGATTTTATCCTGAGAGGAGTTGAGAAGGATTGTAAACAATAGAGTAACATGATAAAACTAGCACTAAAAAATCATTCTGAATTATAGGATGAAGCACTGGATGGAGATGGCCTGGGCATGGGAAGGACACACATAGGGGAGAGACATTAGGAATATTATTGTAGTAATCCAAAGGTAGTGGTTTCCTTAAATGATGTAGTAGAGTGTAGATCATGAGAGAAATCCAGGCTCGAGATTTATTTAGGAAATCTGAGTGAATTTGATAATCTATATAAAGGGTGATAGGTGAGGGAAGAGTTAGGGAGGACTTCCTAATTTTTGTTTCTAAAATACAGTAGCTGTTGGTATTTCTCATTAAGGAAGAAGACACATAGCAAAAAAGATTTGGGGAAATATGTTGACTTCATTTTTAGACAGTAATTTTGAAATCCTATAAGCTAACCAGCTGGACCTATTTCTTTAAGCTCCTCTAGTCACATATGTATTTTTCCCAAAACACCACAAGGAAAAAAAAAAAAGGAATCTCCAGCATTCTTTTTTGTTCATGTCCAAATTGAAACCTGCTTATCCAGGGCCTTCTAGAAGAGCCAGCATGGCAAAAAAGAAAGCCTTGGTTTATGAAATGCAAAGTAGCTGGGCCCAAGTCCCTACTTTGCCTTTTGCTTGTTGTGTGATATCTGATGAAACACTTGGCATTTAAATTTCTTTATCTTTTAAATGGAACTGTTAAAACCCATACTGGCATACAATAAAACACTTAAACATGGTAGTTTCTATTTTTTAGTGCTTTTTATTTTACTCACAGGTTTTGCTTTTTGTTTTGTTTTGCTTTTAGCCTGATCTTGTCATCACTTTTGCAGGCAGGCCCACTTCCTGGATAAGAGGGTCTTCTATTTTTTTGCTTAACTACCCTCAACCCACAAAACAACCCATTAGCAGGATTGGGAGGGAACTAATCTGTGCAACCAGAGATCAAAGCACTACATCAGATATGATAAATGTAGACTCCTAGCTCATTATCATTTGGCTGCTTACTGAAACTATCCAAATGAGAAATTATGCTTCTGTATGCAAGTTTAAATTTTATTACTGTGATTATTGCTTTTTTTCTCTATTTTTCCCACTAAATTGTACTGAGAAAAATAGAAATAATTTTCTAAGAGTAATGTGGAGATATTCTTATAATTTATGGATATTGACCAATTGCTGATTATATACATTATGGAAATGAATTATAATCATATTAATTTGCCCTCAGAAGCTTCTAAAATATTTCTTGTAATGAAAATGAGTCCCTTTATGCTATACTAGATCTCTTAATCAGGATTGTCCTATAATAGGACCTTATTTTGGAAGGCAGCAACAGAGCATGTCTATGCCATAGCAGGGCTTTATATATGTCAGGGTTTCCTAGGACAAGAAATGACTGGGTTTGAGTGATGCATGTCAAGAGTATAATTTGTGAAGGAACATTTATGAACAAATGCCCAAAGTAGGGAATTACATAAAAATAAAGCACATGGGTTAAATTTTGAAAGGCGATTTAATTTGGAGGAGTGACTTCCCCAAATGTTTCACACATATAAGTGTTGAAATATGTCAAAAATCAACTATTGAATAAATATTTATTCAGTGTTTATGATACATTAGGTGGTAGAGGAAGAAAAATCCTTTTCTTCCCACATTTGTTTGTTCTTCACTAGCAGACACATATTTCATACTTCCATTCTCTTTTCCATGCTTCTAACATACTCTTTATCCTATTATTATATTCATACAAAACCTGACATCTACAATTAGCCATGTTTTACCAGATAGTGTGATTACTTTGCCTTAGTTAGCGAACCTATCTGCAGTCTTTCTCTTGTGCTTTGTGTTCCCCAGAGAGCAAGTGTTCTTGGACAGGGTCTGACTATACCCTACCCTCTTTGATCTGTTCTTTGGCATTCACCCACAACACAGTGAAGAGTTGATGTCAGAATTTGATGCAGACTTGCCTATCTTAATTGTTAAATGAAGGGGAAAGAAGGAGAGTACAGTTTCTTTTTATTTATTTATTTATTTATTTATTTATTTATTTATTTTTAATTTTTTTTTTTGAGAGTACAGTTTCAACAGCAATCTCCATTTCAAGGTTATGGAAGTTCTGCATTAGGAGGAACTGATTACTTCCTCACACATAATAAAGTGGTATCTTGCTTCCATTTGATTATTGTTTTTTGAAAACAGCTTTCTCAGTAGGGAGTTTCTAAAATAGAAGGGTTGGGTGGTAAGATCATGAAAATCTCTCATGAAACTTGGTATGGGGATCCCTGGGTGGCGCAGCGGTTTGGCGCCTGCCTTTGGCCCAGGGCGCGATCCTGGAGACCCGGGATCAAGTCCCGCATCAGGCTCCCTGCATGGAGCCTGCTTCTCCCTCTGCCTGTGTCTCTGCCTCTCTCTCTCTCTCTCTCTCTCTGTGTCTCTCATGAATAAATAAACAAAATCTTAAAAAAAAAAATGCTTACACAATGTATAGTCCAAATATTCCAACATGACTTAAAACACCTTAGTGAAATAATTTCTAAGTCTTCAAAACAGCACTCAGGAAAGATATGTGGCTAGATAGCAGAAGGAAAAAAGAAATGTTAATACTTATGGAAAGAATTGAAAAATAAACAGGCAAAACTGTTTTAGAGATTAGTTTTATATTAAAAGGGGCAAGATGGAAAATACACTAATGGAAAGCAAAGGAAAACTGTAAAAATTGAGAAAAATGAACAAAATGAAACAAAAGAAAGGGGATGAAAGATTAATGATTAGGAAAAAAATGAAATTCAGATTATAAAGAAGATTGATTTACACATAAATGGAATCCACAGAGAAGAAAACTAAAAGAAAATAATGTAATACAAGCATTTTTCTAAAAAATAATGAGTCTACATATTAAAAGGGCACAAGCTTATGCATATTCTAGTAAATTTACTAGGCTTATAAAACCAATAATCCTTTGGGCAACCAGGAAAAATAAAATTCACTTGTAGATGAATGAAAATCCTTCTGACATCAGATTTCTTCAGAGCAATATCAGTATGACAGGACAGTAGAGAACCATCTACAATTACTAAAGAAAGAAAAGTGAAATACAGATATCATAACTAGCCGAGTTTTCCTTTCAATTATGCAAGCTATAGATATTTTTAATCTGAAAACAAATGGGAAGTGTGACAAAATGTGATGTAAATATTATAAGTTGACAATAGGGTAATTGTACTATTAATAAGTGAAAAAGAGTAAGAGATGGTGAAAGTTTGCCTTATTTCAAGTAACACCACAACATAGACATCTATAATATTAATATATTTGCATATAATCTACATATAGTTATATTTAAGATACATTTAAAGCAGAAAAATAGATGGTAAAATTTTAAGAATATATGAGTAAACATCAAGAACATTAATTGTATTAAAATTATATGATCAAGGAGAAAAAAGAGATATAAGAAAATTCAAACTAAATTTGATGTTGTGTGTGTACACACATGCATATGTGTGTGTGTATATATATATATATATATACATATACATATGTATATATAAACCATGATAGAACTAAATTAAAACATCTGTTATCTAAATGGGCTTAACTTGTACGTTAAAATAAAATATATAAAACTAAATTAAAAATCCAAACTCATCTCTATGCTAAATAAGATAATTGACTAAAATAACATAATTTATAAATATTAAAAATAAAATGAGAAAATATATACCAGGCAAATGCAAATAGAAACTGGAGCACAGGGAAGATGGTGGAGTAGGAGGATCCTAAGCTCCCAGGGACACACCAAGATTAGAGCTACAACTATGCAAATAAGTTTGTAAACGACCTGAAGACTGGCAGGAAAAGACCTCCTACATCTACCTGTGGAAAATGGGCCAATCAAAAATGGTAGAAAGGGCAGAGATGTGCTGAGAACCAAACGCTCCATGAGACTAACTCCAAATGGGAGGGACATCATAAATACAGACAAGCAGGAGGATCAGACCCCACCCTGAGGACCTACACCGGGAAGGTGAGTCTCTCTAACATCAAGCTTTGAAAACCAGTAGGACTTAACTGTGGAGAGCAACAGGGTGATAAGAAACTGAGTCCTCACCATTAAAGAGTCAGCATGCTAGGTAACTCCTGAGACACAGCACAGAAGCAGCAGTTTAGAAAGTTCCTGGGGTATGTGTGAAGATTTATTGACTTATCTTAGAACATGTGTTGGAGGGGCAGAGATACTCAGGAGATTTCTACAGAGACAAAAGTGTTGGTGGGCTCTGTTTCTTTCCCCCTGCCCAGCTGAGTTAGTAGGGTGCTTACAGGAGCCAATGCTAACACTCTCCATTTACCTTGTTAGGACTGCATGACCCACCCCTCCTGCAGATCCACCTCGTCCAACCCACTTCTTTGGGCAGGCATACTTCCAAAATAGCTCCCACACCACCATACAATGCAAGCAACTCTAGTCAGGACCAGTAGCACTCCAAATTGACTCCAGCCCTGGAGAGAAAGGGCAATAATCCCACATATCAGCATGCTTGCAGCTGTAGCAGCCTGTCTCCTAGGTAGCTGCACAGGCAGCAAGCCTTGACCTTTGGTACGACTGCAGCTGTGGCAGAGAAGCTAATTACAGACAACAGGGCCAATCAGCAGCCTGCCCACAAAATAGCCTATTGCAGCCTCAGAAGGGTCTCTTAACAGTGCAGTGATCAAACGCTGCCCCTGTGCCCAGAGCAAGCAAAACAGGTCAGTTGCAGCCAGACAGACTAAAGGCAAGGGGTGCATGCAACCTACACAAGGGACAACCCTTAGAGCATTCTGTTTCTTGAGGTCAGTGTTGATTGTGCTATAGGGCACCAAGGCATATCTACTAAAAAAGGACACTACTTTCAGTACCAGGAGATGTAGCCAACCTACCTCATACACAAAAATGAAACAAAGAGTTAGAAAAAAATGAGGAGACAGAAGATGTCTCAAGTGAAAGAAAACAAGAACATAAATCACAGTAAAAGAGCTAAAACAATATGCCTGATAAAGGATTCAAATAGTCCAAGATACTCACTGTGCTTGAGAAAAGGGTGGATGATCTCATTGAGAGCTTTAACAAAGGTAGAAAATAAAAAAAGGACCAGTCTGAGCTGAAGAATTCAGTAACTGAAATAAAAATACATTAGAGGGAACCAACAGGTTTAGAGGATGCGGAAAAATGGATTGATGAGCTGGAAGGCAGGGTCATGGAAAACCCTGAACAGCAAAAAGAAGACAGAATAAAAAATGAGAACAGGTTAAGGGAACTCGGTGACATTATCATGTGTGACGACATGATGTTCACATTATAGGGATCCCATAAGGAGAAGACAACAGAAAGCTTATTTGAAGAAATAATAGCTGAAAGCCTGCCCTAATCAAGGGGAAAAACAGACATCCAGGGACAAGAACTGCAGAGAGCTCCTACCAAGATGAACCCAGAGGAGATCCACATCATAACACATAATAATTAAAATGGAAAAAAATAATAATATAGAGAGAATTTTAAAAGCAGCAGGAGAAAATAAGTTATAAACCAGGGAAAACTCAAAAGGATATCCACTGATTTTTCAAAAGAAACTTGGCAGGCCTAAAGGAATGGCATGATGTATTCAGAGTGCTAAAAGGAAAAAAGAAAAAAAAAAACTATACTTAAGAATACTGTACCCTATTAGGTCATCATTCAAAATAGGAGAGGTAAGGAGTAACCCAGACAAGTGCAAGCTAAAGGAGTTCATCATCACATAACAAATCTTCCAAGAACTGTTAAAGGGGATTATTTAAGTGGAAAGGAAAAACCAAACTTGAAGAAAATTATGAAAGGGAAAAATTTCACAAGTCAAAGCAAAGATAAAGTAAAAGTAGTAAATTAATCACTTATAAAGCCAGTATGGAGGTTAAGACACAAACAGTAAAATCAATTGTAGCTACAAAAATTAGTCAAGCAACATGCAAAAATATATAAAAGTATGGCATTTTTACATAGAACATAGAACTACAAAAAATAGTCAAGTAACACACAAAAAGATGTAAAGTATGGCATTATTTACATAGAACATGAATAGAAATTTAGTGTTTCTAGAATGTATTCTAACTTAAGTGACTATAAAATTAATATAGATTGCTGTGCGCATGAGAAATTATATATGAACCCAATGGTAAGCACAGATCAAAAATTGGGTCTTTGGCCTCATGGACCATCAACCACTCTAAACTTAGAATTTGCTGGGGTGCAGCTGCACACCAGTGCACATGGAACATTCTCCAGGATAGATCACATGTTAGGTCATAAAACAATTCTCAGTAAATCTGAGCAAATCTCAGATTTGAAATCCTATCAGGCATCTTTTCTGACCACAACAGTTTGAAACTAGAACTTAATTACAAGAAAAAGATGTGGGAAAAAAAACAAACACTTGGAGGCTAAGTAACATGCTACTAAACAATGAATGAGGGATCCCTGGGTGGCGCATCGGTTTAGCGCCTGCCTTTGGCCCGGGGCGCGATCCTGGAGACCCGGGATCGAATCCCACGTCAGGCTCCCGGTGCATGGAGCCTGCTTCTCCCTCTGACTATGTCTCTGCCTCTCTCTCTCTCACTGTGTGCCTATCATAAATAAATAAAAAAAATTAAAAAAAAAAAAAACAATGAATGAATCAATCAAAAAATCAAAGAGGAAATTTAAAAAATACAGGGAGACAAATGAAGATGAAAATACACTACTAGCCCAAAGTCCTTGGGACAGAGCAAAAGAGTTCTAAGAGGGACTTTAATAGTGATAGAAGCCTATCTCAAGAAACAAGAAAAATCTGAAATAAATAACCTAACCTTAAAAGTAAAGGAGCTAGAAAAAGAAGAATAAAGCTCTAGAATAGTCAAAGGAATAAAATAGTAACGATTGGAGCCAAAATACATAAAATTGAGATTAAAAAGTAGCAAAAAAGATAAGCCAAGAGCTGGTTCTTTTCTAAAGGTTAAAAAAAAAAAAAAAAAAAGATAAACCTTTGGCCAGATTCAGTAAGAAACAAGGACTAAAATAAAATCAGAAGGGGCACCTGAATGGCTGAGTGGTTGAGTGTCTGCCTTTGGCTCAGGTTGTGATCCCGAGGTCCAGGGATTAAGTCTCACATCAGGCTCCTCTCTGGGATCCTGCTTCTCCCTCTATCTATGTCTCTGCCTCTCTCTTTGTGTCTCTCATGAGTAAATAAATAAAATCTTTTAAAAAATAAAATAAAATCAGAAATGAAGGAGGAAAAATAACCACAAAAATACAAAGGATTATAGAGAATATTACAGAAAATTATATGTCCAAAAATTGTACAATTATTTCCTAGAAAAAATCCATCAATTCCTACAAATACATAATCTCCCAAAACTGAATCAGGAAATAGAGAATTTGAACAGACTGATTACTGGTAATGAAATTGAATTAGTAATAAAAAAACTCCTAACAATCAAAAGTTCAGGACCAGATTGCTTCACAGGTAAATTCTACCAAACATTAAAAGAAGAGTTAATACTTATTCTTCTCAAACTATTCCAAAACACGGAACAGGAAGGAGAATCTCCAAATTAATTCTGTGAGGCCAGCATTACACTGATACCAAAACCAGACAAAGACATTACAAGAGAAAACTACAGGCCAGTATCTCTAGGGAACATATATGCAAAAATCTTCAACAAAATATCAGCAAACTAAACTCAATAATACATGTAAAAATATCATCCACCACAATCAAATGGTATTTATTCCAGGGATGCAAGGGGTGCTTCAATGTTCATATACATCAATCACTGTGGTACATCACATTAACAAAAGGAAAGAAAAAAACCATATGACCATCTCAAGAGATGCAGGACAAGCATTTGACTAAACAGAACATCAATTCATGATTAAAAAAAAAAAAGCTCTTAAAGTGGGTGTGGAGGGAACATACATCATCACAATAAATGCCATATATGACAATTCCACAGCTATCATCATAATCAATGATAAAAAACTTAAAGCTTTTCTGCTAAGGACAGGAATAAGACAAGGATGTCCACTCTCACCATTTTTATTCAATACAGTACTGGAAGTCCTGACCACCACACAGACAAAAAGTAAAAGTCATCCAAACTGGTAGGTAACAACTAAATCTGTCACTATTTCTAAATGATAATGATACTCTATATAGAAAACTCTAAGGATTCCATCAAAAAACTATTAGAACTGATTTAAAAATCTAATAAAATTATAGGATACAGAATTAATATACAGAAATATGTTGCACTTCTTTTTTAAATATCTTTAAGAGTTTATTTATTCATGACAGACACAGAAAGAGAGAAAGAAAGAGACAGAGAGAGAGAGAGAGAGAAGCAGAGACACAGGCAGAGGGAGAAGCAGGCTCCATGCAGGGAGCCCGACGTGGGAATCGATCCCAGGTCTCCAGGATCACACCCGGGGCTGAAGGCGGCACTAAACTGCTGAGCCACCCGGGCTGCCCTGCACTTCTATACACTAATTATGAAGTAGCAGAAAGAGAAATTAAGAAAATAATTTCATTTATAATTATACTAAAAAGAATAAAATGCCTAGAATTAAACTTAACCAAACAGGTAAAAGACCTATACTTTGAAAACTATAAGAAATTGATAGAATAGACCAAACAGGACAGAAATAAATGGAAATATATACCATGCTGATGAATTGAAGGAATACTGTTAAAACATCCATACCACCCAAAGCAATCTACAGATTCAGTATGATCCCTATCAAAATATTGGCAGCATTTTTCACAGAACTGGAACCAATAATCCTAAAATATGGATGGAACCACAAAAGACCCCACATAGCCAAAGCAGTCTTGAGAAAGAATAATACTAGAGGTTATCACAATCCCAGACTTCAAGATATACTACAAAGCTATAGTAATCGAAACAGTATTGTACTGGCACAAAATTGAGCATAGAACAGTAGAATAGAATAGAGAGCTCAGAAATAAACCTACAACTATTGTCAATTAATCTAAGACAAAGGAAGCAAAAATATACAATGGGGGAAAAGATAGTGTAGTCTATTCAATAAATGTTGGGAAAACTGGCCAGCCCGTGTAAAAGACTGAAACTGGACCACTTTCTTATACCATATGCAAAAATAAACTCAAAATGTATCAAAGTCTTAAATGTAAGACTTGAAACCATAAAACTCCTAGAAGAAAACATAGGCAGTAATCTCTTTGAAGTCAACTTGAGCAACATTTTCTAGATACGTCTTTTCAAGCTAGGGAAACAAAAGCAAAAATAAACTATTGGGGCTATGCTAAAATGAAAAACCTTTACATGGCAAAGAAAACCATCAACAAAACAAAAAAACAACCTACTGAATGGGAGAAGATATTTGCAAATGATATATCCTGTAAGGGGTTAACATCCAAAATATACAAAGAAACATATAATTCAACAGCAAAATAAATAAACATTCCCCGTGAAGAGTGGTCATAGGACATTTTTCCAAAAAGACATACAGGTGGCCAACAGATACATGAAAACATGCTCAACATAACTAATCATCAGGGAAAATGGAAATTAAAGATATCACTTCACATCCGTCAGAAATGGCTGGCATCAAAAAGACAAGAAATAGCAAGAGTTGGTGAAAATGTGGAGAAAAGGGAACACTCATGTGCTGTTGCTGGGAATGTAAATTGATGCAACCATTGTGGAAAACAGTATAGATCTTCCTCATAAAATTAAAAATAAAATTACCATATCATCCAATAATTCCACTACTGGGTATTTATCTACCCAAAGGAAACAAAAACACTAATTTGAAAAGACATATGCATCCCTATGTTTATTGTAGCATTATTTACAATAGCCAAGATATGAAAGCAACCTAAGTGTTCATCATAGATGAATGGATAAAGAAAATGTGGTACATATATATCTATATATACAGTGGAATATTACTAAGCCATACAAAAGGATAAGACCTTGTCATTTTCAACAAGATGGATGGATCTAGAGAGCATAATGCTAAGTGAAATAAGTCAGACAAGAGAAAGGCAAATACCATATGATTTCCCTCATATGTAGAATCAGACCTAAAAGTACAAGAATAAACTGAAGGTTGCCAGAAGGAAGGGGGTGAGGGGTAGACAAAATGGGCAAAGAGTAATGAGACACACAGTCTTCCAAGTATGGGATGATTAAGTCATGGTAATAGAAGGTATGGCCTTGGAGTATAACCAGTGTTACTGTAATAGTGCTGTATATTGATAGATGGTAGCTACACTTGTGGTGAGCACAGCCTAGCCTATAAAAATGTTAAATCACTGTGTTTTATTCTAGAAACTCATTTAACACTATGTGTCAACCATAGTCAAAAAATAAATTAAAAGAGGTACAAACTTCCAGGTATAAAATACGCAAGAAATGGAGATGCAAAGTATCACATAGGGGATATGGTCAAGAATGTTGTAATAACTTTGTATGGTAACAGGTGGTGACTACACATCATGGTGAACACTGAGTAACATATAGAATTGTTGAATCACTATGTTATATATCTAAAATATAACACTGTATGTTAATTATATTTCAATAAAAAAGTATCTGTTAAAAAAATGAATAAATGAAAACAATTCCAACAGAAAGCAGACTCTTAAGTACATAGAACAAACCAGTGGTTGCCAGACAGTAAGTGGGGATGTCTGATACAGTTAAAGGGATGAAGAAGTACAGACTTCCAGTTAGAAAATAAATGTCAGGGAGATGAAAAATACAGCATAGGGAGTATAGTCGATAATACTGTAATAACTTTATATGATGAGAAGAAGTGGCCACACTTATCATTGTCAGCACTATTGCATAGAATTATTGAATTAATATACTGTATCCATGAAACTAATATAACATTGTATGTTAGTTATACTGCAATCAAAATTTAACTAATTTTTAAAAAGTTGGGTCCACATTCTTAAAATCAGATTTGATAAAGAGAAGTAAGCCCCAAAGATCTTAAAAGAAAAAGGACGGATAGCCTGAGTGGCTCAGTGGTTTAGCGCCACCTTCAGTCCTGGGCCTGATCCTGGAGACCCGGTATCGAGTCCCACGTCAGGCTCCCTGCATCCTGCTTCTCCCTCTGCCTGTGTCTCTGCCTCTCTCTCTGTGTGTGTCTCTCATGAATAAATAAATAAAATCTTTAAAATAAATAAAATAATAAAAATAAATAAAAGAAAAAATAAAAGAAAAAGGAGAACACTTTAGGAATACACACTGTTAATAATAAAGAATAATAGTTCTAAATATTCATGAACCATATACCAAATAGCATACCAAAAGTATTAAGTTCCAAATATTTGACAAAATACAATGATCAGGTTATAGGAGGGGAAAAAAGGCCCTTTCATACACTGTTGAGGTGACTGCCAAATATAACAATCTCTACAAGAAATAGATTGGCAAAAAATAATTAAAATTATGATTGTGCTTTCCTTTTTACTATTAGGCATTATCCTGTAAATATGCATTCATGCATTAAATAACTTACGTATAATATTTATTGCTACATTGTTTGTAACAACAAGAGATTGGAAATAATCCAAGTATCCACTCATTGAAACTGGTTAAATAATCTATGGCACACAAGGAAATTCTGTAGGTAGGATATGGAACATTCTATAGTTGTATGGTTAAGTGAAAAAAGCAAGTTCAGAACAGTGTGTGTATGTGTGTGTGCAAAAATAAATTTCATAAGAAAGAGAGAAACTAGAAATATATATTCATATGTGCTAACATTTGCTCAAAGAAACTCCAGAAGAATGTACCCATAAACTACTGATTATCTACAGAGGTGTGGGATGAGTTAGAAACTGGTGGATGAGGCAGGATGAGACAAACTTTGCAGCAGATGCTTTTCTTATTGTGCTTTTTGAATTATATCATGTATTACTTGGGATTAATGCAAACAGAAGCAAAAGCAAAATAAAAGTGTTGCATACTTAAGAAAGATAAATAAGATATGCACTGTGCTCTCAAGGGGCACCGATGTAATAAGGACCAGAAGAAAGTGATTTGAAATTTTGAATACATGGCAAAACAAGTGAACAAAGTACTATGAGCGTTCATAAAAATGGATAGTTGTCTTTGGATAAAGATGATAAAAATATTCTTAAAGGAAAATCAGCATTTGAGAACTACAAGCTTCATGGGTAAAAGACCTCTGTTGTTATCCAGAAAGGCCTTGCACTTGGTTTAATGATCCATGGCTGCTATCTTGAAATTCTAAATTATTTTTCAACAAGTGGTCCCAGATTGTCAATTTGAAGTAGGCACCATAAAGTTAACATTTCCTCATTGTTATCCTCTGCACCTCAGGGTTTCTGAGAAGCCCTTTTGGACTAATGTATAGTTGTAATATAAAGGGAAAACAAGAATATAAAATACTGTAACTCACATTACTTGATAATTGGGATTACTATAAATTCCCTTTTAATATCTGGTTCCGGTTTTAAAATCTGCCTTACTGCATCTTATAGAGTACTTTTATTATATGACATAGTAAATGGCTACAAACAAATATCTTAGAAGAAATTGTTATTGTAACGAGCAACACTAAGATTAGAAGGGGCAGGTGTGCTGGATTTCTTTAAAATTTGTATTTGCCTAGTGACAAAGGTCATTTTAAAGTTCCCTTCAGGTTGACTAAACTTTAGACAGGCTGCTTGTCAATGATAGATCCCTGACTTTCCCTTTTCTTAGAGAATTTACTTTAGAACACTTGTAATTGCATTTTCTTTCTCTGCCACTCTGTGATATAAACATGAAGTAAGGTACAACCTCACACTCCTAAGTTTCTGTGGGAAGGTAGGAGCCTAACTTTGGTGGGGTGTCTGTTTAAGTTCTAAAACTACTTCCTGTGATGAAGCTGCAAGAAAGACTATTTCTCCTTTGGGTAGAGCCAAGTAACAAACACAGATGGCCGACAGTTCCCCCCTACGCCAGCTCTTAAAAACTCTTCAGCTTTTTGGTTCAGTGGAGTTGACCTCAGACAGTTCTGATCTCTAGCCTCCACTGCAACATCCTCAAATACAGTCTGCCTTGCCTGTTTGACTTTGTCCTCTAGTCAAAGCAATGTTTGACACTAACATTTTACAAATGTCAGGCAAGTTGTTGAGCAAATGTCTGTTGGTCATGCCAAAAGTGAAGCACTGGAGTGCCTAGGTGGCTCAGTTGGTTAAGCATCCAACACTTGATTTCAGATCAGGTCATGTTCTCAGGGTTGTGAGATGGAGCCCCACACCGGGGGGTGGGGGGAGTAGACTTGTCCCTATCCCTGTGCTTCTCCCTCTGCTCCTCCCCATGCTTGTGCAGTGCATTCTCTCCCTCTCTCTCAAATAAATAAATAAATAAATAAATAAATAAATAAATAAAATCTTAAAAAAAAAACTGAAGTGCTGATAAAGATTATGGTTTTGTAGAAGGTATGAGGAAATTGAGCTAAAATTTTATCCCCATATCTGATAAATCATGGCTTTGAAGACATTGGAAAGATGAAATGTAATTTTAATAGATTTAATATGCTAATAATCAAGCAAATGTTTTAGTAGTAATAATTCTAAGGCATCCACAACTTGTTCACAATTTATGTTTCAAAGTAGAGGGAAAGTGAAATGAAATGAGATTAGAAACATCTTTATATAGATAGCCTTTTTTTCCAGTCCTTGTAGCCTTTAGATAGATCAATGAGTTTTGTTTCCCACCTGCTCTCTGCCAGCAGTTGCTGGTGGTGATTTAGCTTTCCTTTTTGTGCTTAATGTGATGCCATATTTTTCTTAAGATCCTCTACATCTCAGATGTGATTTTTCAAAGCATTCGTTTTTCATGCAGTGCTTTTGCAGGTTGCCCCTCCGTTTTCAAATGCTGAGTATTATCCTCACTGCTCCAAAGAAATAGACCTCATATTTCAACACCTCATCTAATAGGATTTTTGTTTCTGCTCTGATGAAATGTGGTTTAGATACATTTATTTTCTGTACTCTTTGCTTGCTAGAAAAGTGCATACCAAGTAATGTGAATGCATTCTTTGTTTCTGTATTGAAGGGTGTTTACAAAGAAATGAGTGACTTTGTATGCAAATGCAATCGTTGGCACAGAGTTCCACCTAGTTAAACACCTAAATATGCCCCCTGCAGAAAATTAGGTGCTGAATTGTGCACCAATGTCCTTAAAGGCATTAATTAGACCTTTAATTTTATCATGTGGGAAATGTGCTCCAGTCAAGAAACACCTGGTGAAGACAAATACGAAAGGAAACAAATTAAAGTGTCTCGATAAACGGCACTGAAATATTAAACGAAATGCATTGTGATTAAACAAACAGGGAGCTACAGACACAAAGGAAAGGAAAACTCATACACAGGCTTCTAACTTGAAGTAAGAAATTCAAAAAGTGAAACACATTGCAGGAATAAGTTTTCCCAGAAAGGAAAGAAGGTGCCCTGTTCATTGGGCAAAAATCATCTTAGACTCACTTTAAAAATATTAATACCTGGTATTGAATGGATTTGGGTGCATTCTGCAATTTAAAGCTCCTTTTTCCCCCTATTCACACAATACAAGTAGATGGCAGATTATTTCTACCAAACCTCGGTAATGTAAAAATCTTAAAACTCCTTAAAAACACAACAGTTATGGTAATTGAATGTTTCTAAATACAATAACTAGTCAGGACAGAGCATAGTAAAAATATTTTCTCATATGTATATGGAAATATACACATATACATACGTATGTATACATAACTTTTATTGGTTTTCTATGGGGAAAGAGATTCTATTTCTGCATGTTGTTTTATGTTTCATGTTGCCCTCCCCCATTCTATAAATCATGCTAAAGTTATTCCCACTGAAGAGCAGAGGAAGTTCCCATATTGGGACTCCTTGAATTACCTTCAGTGGGTATTAGTAGGCAAAGAACACAAGCATGAGTCATCAAGTTCCTCCTTAGAACATACATGGAGAAATCTGTCTGGCTTTGTGAAATATGAATATCACATGTCCTAGAAATCTAAAACTCCCCTCTGAACATAAAATGTAGTTTTCTTCATTCTTTTATTCATTTTCATAATTTTCTTCATTCATTCTTCTAGAAACCATTACTCCTTTTGTTAGTTTATCTAAAATAGTGACTTTGGTAACTTCTTCATGTTGATATTATTCCAAAAGCATTACAGAACAAATAAGGATGAAAACTTAATATGCTACATCCCAGCAAACAGAAGTTGCAAGCCTATGTAAATAAAATATTCCAGATGTTTAGATAACATAGAAAACCTCTATTTTAATATAATTTACACTGTTTTGATTTCTATGTCACTTTTTAGGAAAGGGGGAAGAAAGTGATCTCTAGGACAAGATCAGCAAATGCCTCTTCAAGAGCCAGAGAGAAAGTACTTTAGGCTTTGAAACAGGTATCTAGCCACATGTGGGCCTGTTGTTTGCGAATCTTTGTTTGGCTACGCTGGGTGTGAGAGGACCGATGATGAGAGAAATAAACAAACCTAGGGAAGATCTAGTTTCTCAAGTAACTCACTGTTTTAATCAAGCTGCTTTATTGAAGACTAATCAGGCAAAAGTGGTTTAAACCTCAATGGGTCAGATTTATCATTAAATATAAGTGTACACTTCTGTCAAAGGAGGCTGCGGTTTTTAGTTTCTCTCCCTTTTTTTGAATTGTAACTTCTTTGTATTCCCTTACAGTCCTTAATCCAAAATCCTTAACGTTGGACCCCCATTTGTTTCCTCCTACTCTTCTGCCATTACTTAATGCTATCTCACTAAACTCTTTGTTTCATGATTCTGTCTCATTTGTCATTATGTAGATTGCCCTGATTAAGCTCAGACATGCCATCTCATGAGTTAATATCCTCTTTATCTGGAATAACATTGGGACGGACACAGATTACTTTTTCATTACACAACGTTCTCTTTATAAGCTAACTCCCCTGGAAGGAGGTGATGTTTACAATCTTTCCAAATTTGTTTAGGACCTTCACTTGGCTCCCTAGCAGCATATTTATAGCCGTACATGTCATTAAGAAGAAAACTTTAATTTCAGAACAGTATTAGATTTATGAAAAAATTGCGAAGATATTACAAAGAGTTTCCACATATCCACACTAAGTTTCCTCTATTATAAACATCTTATATTCATATGGTACAATTTTTATAACTAATACACCAATACTGACACACTTTATTGACTAAAGTCCATACTTTATTCATATTTCGTTAATTTTTTCTAGTGCCCCTTTTCTGTACCAGGATTTCATCGAGGGTACACATTACATTTATTCATGTTTCTTTACCCTCTTCTTGGCTATGAGAGCTTCTCAGGCTTTTCTTGTTTTTGATGACCTTGGCATTTTTAGGACTGTTCAGATATTTCGCAAAATGCCCCTCAGTTGGAATGTGTCTCACATTTTTCTGTGATTGAATTGGGGTTCTGTATTTTTGGGAGGAAGAATAAAGAGGTTTAATGTCATTTTCATGTCATCAAATCAAGGATACATACTGTCAACTTGACATCATTGTTGATGTTAATCTTCATTATGTGTTTGGGGAAATATGGATAAGATTTATCCAACAGTGAAGTTATTCTTTTATTTCTCTTTCCACACTATACTCTTTGGAAAGAAGTTACTATGCACAGCCCACACTCAAGGAGTGAGGAAATTATGTTCTATGTCCTTCAAAAATGTGGTAGGTACAATGAGACCTCTCACAGATATCCATGTTCTAATCATCAGAATCTGTAACTATGTCACTTTACATGAAAAATTTCAAATGGCATTAAAGCTACTCATCAACTGCCTTCAAAATAGGGAGATTATCTTGGATTTTCAAGTTGGGTCAATTAACTTCAAGGGTTCTTAAAAGTGAAGGAGTTGGGCAGCCCTGGTGGCACATAGGTTTAGCACTGCCTGCAGCCCGGGGTGTGATCCTGGAGACCCGGGATCGAGTCCCACATCGGGCTTCCTGCATGGAGCCTGCTTCTCCCTCTGCCTGTGTCTCTGCTTCTCTCTCTCTCTCTCTCTCTGACTGAATAAATAAATAAATCTTAAAAAAGAAAAAAGAAAAAAGAAAGTGAAGGAGTTATCAACAAAATGAAAAGACAACTTAATGAATGGGAGAAGATATTTACAAATTATATACCCAATAGGAAGTTAGTATATAGAATACATAAATAACTCAACACCAAAAAAACCCCCAAAATAATATGATTAATAAATGAGCAGAGGACTTGAATAAACATTTTTCCAAAGAAGACATGCAGATGGCCAACAGACACACGAAAAGATGCTCAACAACACTAATCATCAGGGCAATGAAAATCAGAAACACAATGAGATATCACTTCATACCTGTCAGAAAATTTGGTATTAAAAAGATAAGAAATAACAGTGTCAGTGAGGATGTGGAGAAAAGGAACCCCATGCACTGCTGGTGGGAATGTAAGTTGGTATGGACACTGGAAAACAGTATGGCAGTTCTCCAAAAATTAAACATAGAACTACCATATGATCCAATGATTCCACTACTGGATATTTACTCCAAGAAAATAAAAACTCTAATTTAGAAAGATACACGCACCCTTATGTTTATTGAGGCATTACTTGCAATAGTGAAGCTATGGAAGCAACTTAAATGCCCACTGGCAGATGAATAAGAAAGATGTGGTGTACACACACATACACACACCATAATATTAGCCATAAAAAAGAGGAATATTAGCCATAAAAAAGAATGAGATTCTGCCATTTGTGACAACATGGTTGGGTCTCAAGGATGTTATGCTAAGTGAAATAAGTCAGAAGCAGAAAGACAAATCCCATGTGATTTTACTTCTAGGTGGAATCTAAAAACAAAGCAAAACAAACAAGCAAGCAAACAAATCAGAAATAGACCTATAAATGCAGAGAGCAAACTGGTTGCTAGAAGGGTACAGGAATAGATGGGCAACAATTGGTAAGGGGGTGTGAGAGTTACAGGATTTCAGTTATAGAATAAATAATGGGAATTAAAGGTACAGCATTATATACAGGGAGTATAGACCATGTTGTACTAGCATTATATGGTGACAGATGGTAGTTAAACTTGTGGTGAACATAACATAATGTATAGATTTGTTGAATCACTATGCTGTACACCTGAAACTAATGCAGCATTGTATATCAACTACACTTCAATAAAAAAAAATTGAGGGCAATCAGTAAAAGAGACATGACTATGGAAGAATACTGAGATGTAATGTTGTTTGCTTTGATGATGGAGGAAGATGCCATGATCCATGGTATATGTGTGTCTTATAAAAGCTGACAAAAGTAAGGAAAAGGATCCCCCCCAAGAACTTCCAAAAATGAATGCAGCTCAGTTTACACCTTGAATTTTACCTAGTGAGAACTGTGTTGGAGTTCCAGCCTGCAGGATTCTAAGAAGGTTGGAGTAGCTAAATAAATTATTTGGAATTTTTCTTCATTATCACATCACCTCCATCTGTTTTATATTCCATTACCTATATGAATGTGGACTTGCAGATATCTGTTTCATATTTTGAGTTATAATCCAACACTATTTTGTCAAACTCTTCCAGCTTTGATCATTGGGAGCTCTTTCAGTCGGCATCTATGACTTTGATACCTCTAATTGTGTGTGTGTGTGTGTGTGTGTGTATGTGTGTGTGTGTGTGTAGCACTTCCTTAGGTTTGACATTACAGAAATTTCAGACTCATCTTGTCTACTTCCTTCTCCAATCCTAGAAATAGCTATTTTGTACCAAGAACCTGGGACAGTACTAGTACTGGGAAACAGTACTAGAAATCAAAATCTGAAAGGTAGGGTTGCTTGTTGGTACCAGGGTGTCTTTCCTTCTGAGTTCTCAAGCTGACAAAGCAAGGACTTACATATGTGTACACTAATCTGTGCATATAAATGTTCCATAAATATTTCTATATGTATGCATCAATATTTATATTAAGGTGAACATAAATTCATACTGATGCTTCAGCTTAGATATATTATCACATGATCTTCCTAGTCTTCTCCCCTTATGTATAATCTCTGACTCCAATGGTGAGAAAATTGGCTACCACCAACTGTCATTCATTCACTTAAGAATTTAATTCCAGTATATATGTATATTGGTATCACATTTGTTAACCTATACCCCAGGGAAAACAACTTTACCAATTTGAGTACAGGGTTTATGTGTAGTTCTTCATGGAATGAGTCAGAGATTCCATTAATTTCCAAAGTTAGCTCAGGGTGGTGGTGTTTATTTTCCCCCACCCTATATAGTATGGTTGTTTCAGACAATTTTAAGTGAATGATTTTGTCAGGTCCCATGTTATATATGCATCAAACATAGCTTGCTAAATATGTATGGGTTATACTTACAATAAAAACATCATCATCTATTGCTTATATGAAATTCAATTTTAAGTGGGTGTCATGTATTTAATCTGGCATTCTACTCCTGTTTTACTAATGCCTCATTTTCACTGGCCATACCTTCGGTTTCTATCCTGAAAATGTAACCCAAACTGTAATAATATCCACAAAACACTAAATTTTACATACATATTGACTGAATGCAGGACTCCTAACTAAAGGCAGAAAAATCCCTTTAATGTGGTTCCTCAAAGTCCCACAGAACTAGACTTTAAAAAGAAAAAAAGATAAACAACATATCTAACTATAATTTCACTGTGATTAAATAAAGGATAATTAACAAGAAGATTAAAGAATTGCTTTTTTGACCAAGAGACTTGCAAAGATGTAATAATGGTTGTAAAATACCTAAAAGGATATAATAAACTATTGTCTGTAGGTGAAGATTAAACACAGCATGGGCTGTTAGAGTTAAAATCGTTAAGATAATACAAAATTTCTTTGAAGCCTAAGTTGATCATCAGTGGAAATATTTTCCCATTAAATAAGAAAAAAAAAATTCCAAAGTTTTTTTAAAGCATATCACTTCTAAAGTTTTTGAAGTGATTAGAACATAAATCTCTGTAAGAGAAAGTGAAAGTCAGAGTCAAGTTAGAATAGAGAAGGTTGATTTTCTTTTAATGGTGCTAAAACTGGTGTTTTCAAACAGGCAGTCTCTGGTAGATCTGTTATGGTTATCAGCTATTGGCTGATATCATATTACTTTTAGCTATTAGTTTAAACAGTAGTAAGAAAATGGCCTAAGATTCCTAAATGTAGGAAACTAGAAAATATAAGAGTGCCTACTAAATTTGACTACAATAAAACAAATTCAGTTAATCAAAGGATATATGGAGCTGTAAGCAAAAGGCATTATCATTATGTTCATATAACATAGGAGAATGCAGTACAATTGAGTTGCCATAATGAAAAGAGGTTAGGAAGTGAGATGGTGAGGAAACATCACAATTTATTCTGGTTAAGTGTTGTTGAATTTTCTCTTAGAAATATATTTGAAGTGGGCAGCCCGAGGGGCTCAGTTGTTTAGCACTGCCTTCAGCCCAGGGGCATGATCCTGGAGACTCAGGATCGAGTCCCACATTGGACTCCCTGCATGGAGCCTGCTTCTGCCTCTGCCTGTGTCTCTGCCACTCTCTCTCTGTGTCTCTCATGAATAAATAAATAAAATCTTTAAAAAAAAACCATAAATATATTTGAAGCTAAATGGAAAACCACTAATGTGTCATGGATATTCAAAAGTTTTACCTAATACTTTGATTTTTCCAGTTACATACTCTAATCTAAAGGAGGTGACTTACTTTTTGTTGTTTTTGAAAGCATACTTATTTTTTAAATAGGACCTAAAAAAATAATCAAATTGGGCAATCATATCCAAAACTTTGAAAATGTTCTCTCTAAAAAAACCTCTTCAATAATTCACTTACTTATCTTGACGGCAAAATTCCAATATTGTGCAGAACACACTGCTCATATATCTCTCCCAGATGAAAAGTTGAGACAAATTATTACTTAATGGCAGTAATGTGCTTTAACTTTTCTCTTTGACCTCATTATCTGCGGTGAGTCAGTAAACAATTTTTAAATCACCACTTTTGTTTGAGACACATACTATGTCTTGCTGATTTCTGTTAATAAAATGCAAGCATAGGAAGCTAGGGAATACAGAGCCATGCTGTTGAAAGTGTTCACTTTTAAGAATTAAGGGCATTCATTAGATTTCCACACTGGCCATATTCCTTCAAAATACTATGCTAAGAAATTTTAAGGAATTCTTTGAATGTTACTATTATGGGTTGAATTGAGTCCCCCAAATATTTTTATGTTTACCTTATAAGCCCCAATACTTCAGACTTTCTTTGGAAATAGAAGCACTGCAGATGTAACTAGTTAAGTTGATTTCATAGTAGAGTAGGATAGGGCACTAATACAACAGGACTTATATCCTTATAAGAAGATAGCCACGCGAAGACAGAGACACAGGAGGAACCACATGTGAAGCCAAACTATTGGAGTGAAGCATCTATAAGCCATGATCACCAAAAATTGTGGTAAGAGTTAGAAAAAATTCCTCCACAGGTTTCACAGGGAGTGTGGCTTTGTGAATATCTTGATTTCAGACTTTTAGCCAGTAGAACTATAAGGCAACACATTTTTGTGTGGTACTTCTTATAGCAGCCCCAGGAACTAATAATAAATGTGTAGCTATATTATGGATAAGTTTTTGGATATTCTAGTCTTTTCCATTGATCCATTTGCTATCTCAACATGAGTAATACACTGACTTATGATTACAACTTTCTAATATTTTTTTACATCTATTTGGCTAAATCCTCCAACCTTTTTTATTTTCAGAAGGGTGTCTTAGTTATCCTTGATCCTTAAGGATTTTATATTTTAAAATCAGCTTGTCAAGTCCATAAAAATAAACCAATTGAGATTCTGAATAGATTGCATTGGCTCCATAGAACATTTTAGGAAGAACTGATAACTATAGAATATTAAGTCTTTCATAGTAAGAAAACAAAATTTATTTTTTATATTTTCTTTAATGTTTGTCTTTATTTTAAAATAAGTGTGACTTCTATTTAATTCACTTCTATGCAATTTATAAAGCTGATGCTAATTAACAGTAAAATTACTAGTAAAATTATTCTGTTTTATATTGATTATTGATAGGATATAATTGGATTATAGGAATTTAATTGATTTTAATATACTGACTATGTATTCTAAAAATTGCTATCATTTAATGAGTAAATTTCTTTCCAAATATATACTGGATTTTCTGTCAACCTAGTTACATTATCTGAAAATAATGGCAAATGTTTTTTTTTTCCCTAATCCGCTTACTTTTTCCTTCCTTTTCTTTTTTTTTTAATATTTATTTATTTATTGAGAGAGAGAGAGAGAGAGGCAGAGACACAGGCAGAGGGAGAAGCAGGCTCCATGCAGGGAGCCCGATGTGGGACTTGATCCTGAGTCTTCAGGATCACACCCTTGGGCTGTAGGCGGCGCTACACCGTTGTGCCACCGGGGCTGCCCTTTCCTTCCTTTTCTTAATGACCTGGATCCTAACTCCAATGCTGTGTATAATTGTTACTTGTAAGTAAGCATCTTTGCTGTACTCCTGGTCTCAAAGAGAAAGCCCTCCATATATCAATATATACTGAGGAGTTTATTTTAGGATTTTATAGTCACCATTTTTCAGGTTAAGTAACTTCTCTTCCTGGTTTGCTAAGAGGTTTATTGTGAATCAAAGTAAAATTATTCTCTCATCTTTTGAAACCATTTTAATTTTTTACAAACTCTCCTTTACATTTTAAAAGTGGTGTACTACTGTTTCCTGCACGTTTTCTCACTAGTATTTTTTCAAACATTTTAAACTCACTTTACATTCTTTATATTACTGTGATCATTTAGATATCTGAACTGAAGCTTTAGGAATATGCTTATGCTAGGTTGGGGTTGTTTGTTGGTTTTCATACTTTTTCCTTTGTTCCTGGTAATATTTGACTGAATTTATCATCTCTCTTGAAGAGTTATTTGATGGGCTGGCCTCAGAGCAACCTAAAATGAAAGTTTATCTTCTGTTTCTCTCAGGCACCTGGGTATAACACTAGCACAGAAACACCTTGAACTAGGAAAAAAATGGCTTGATTTTTTTGGTACCATTTAAAAACTGTTACCTAACTGGGGCTTCACGGTGACTTGCTTTAGTCAATAAAATGTAAGCAAAAGTAACATGTCACTTCTGTGCAGAAGCTTTCAGAGCAATATCATAATTAGCTTTATCTTCTTTTCCCTCTTCAATCATGTTTCAGATTAAACCTGGTTTTTTTTTCTAACCCTGTTTCATCAGCCTCTTTTCCAGTAGGAAGAAAACCCAAATGCACACCACACTGTACCTAAAATGACCATGTCGTTTAAGGAATACATCTCCACTGATATGAGCTGTGAGGAATTTGAATTGATTAAGTACTAACATATAACCTAGCCTATCTTGACCCACAGAGGCAGTGACTATGTCAATAGGGAGCCACAGTGGGATGACTCTTCTTCCTCTCTGCCTCTTGATCCAGAAATTTTCTAAGTTTGTGCATGTGCGAAAATTCCTGACTTTTGATGCTATGTCATGTAATGGAGCTCCCAGGACATGACTCATGGAGCCTGAAAGACTTTATATATTGCTCATACGCAGGCTGCAGTAGCTTTTAAAGGTTGGAGACCTGTACTGTTCTTCCTAAGTGATGACTTACCAGGGCTTACCTCAAGAAACCTTCCATATCTTCTCCTACATTCCTTAAGGCAGAAGAATAAAGCATGCAAATATTCAATTACTTTGCAATTAAACAAAAAGTCATACATAATCATGTTTCCTAACTTTTCATCTAATGCCTCACTAAAGCTGATAAAATAATACATGGAGAGTAATGTCTAAACTATAAAACATCAGTTTTTCTTCATTTAAGTACCCTATCTCCTAACCAATGCTCTTTAAATTCCTAATTTAAATGAAAGTCTTTGGGAAAATATATATTTTTTAAATTTATTCATGAGAGACAGAAAGAGAGACAGAGGCAGAAACACAGGCAGAGGGAGAAGCAGGCTCCATGCAGGGAGCCCAATGTGGGACTTGATCTCGGGACTCCAGGATCATGCCCTGGGCTGAAGGTGGCGCTAAACTACTGAGCCACCCGGGTTGCCTGAGAAAATAGTTTTTATAAACAAAAGCATAAAATATAAACAAATTATGCTCAAGACAAAGGATTTTCTATTTTTGGCTCTTTATTTTGATTTCTATCTCTTCCTTTACATCTATAGCAATAGAAAAAATCTGTCAATACAAATAATATATTTTTTATTTTGTCAGTATCATGGCTTGCCATTTACAAAGACACACAATACCTAGAATCTGAAGGACTGTGCCAGTCTGTGATCTCCATTCAGGTCAGTTTCAGGGGAGCGTTATCCAGATGGGTTCTTTGAAATCCGACAGGCAGGTTGGCCCCCAGCCAGTACAAGTCTATGAAGCTGCAGCATTAGGCATTGTCTCTGGCTGCAGAATCACAGTGTCTGTTTGTAGAAGCTGTCAATAGTTACCCATTTATAAGACGACTTGCCATCTTGCTTTTGTTAGCAAAAAATACAATTCTACATCTGCCTGTTAAATTTGAGTGAAGTTCGAAAAATGGCTACAGTGTCATAATGAAAATTTCTGTTCCATGGCCAGTATTTGAAAATACTACCTGAGAGATGAGTGCTGAATCTATGTGTGTGAAAATACCTTACTGTTCCTTTGAATTTAATATGTATCATTAACTAACTTTAATATGTATCGTTTGAATTTAATATGTATCATTCTTTCAACTATAAGAAATAATTCTAAAGGCAATGACTGAGTTGAATGATTACCCATCCATATAGTGTAAGATTTAGAAAAAGCATATGCTTCTATTTTTGATTTAGGTTATCTAAACAGGTATCACAATAGTTAATAAGAGGAACATTATCTGAACAAAAGGAAATTCAATTTCTAGGCATGGAATGTTATTCATTAAAAGTATGTATTTTCTTTAGTTCTTGATTTCTACAAAAAAGAAAAATAAGTGTATATATAGTCAAATATTCAGCAGTAATAGCTATCAATTACTCAGGGTTTACTGAGTTTCAAGCATTGTACTAAGCACTTCATAGGTCTGTGTTTATGCAGAGATTCTGAAGCCTATGTAACCTTCATCAAATAGCTTATCTAGTGTAAACATCATATATGACATGGAGAAGCAACATTGATCTTTCTTAAAAACTATGATAGTGGGATGCCTGGGTGGCTGAGTGGTTGAGTGTCTGCCTTTGACTCAAGGTGTAATCCTGGAGTCCCAGGATCGAGTCCCACATCGGGCTTCCTGCATGGAGCCTGCTTCTCCATCTGCCTATGTCTCTGCTTCTCTCTCTCTCTTTCTCTGTGTCTCTTGTGAATAAATAAATAAAATATTTTTAAAAACTATGATAGCTAGCTATGAAAATTATAGAGAAAATAAGAACATCCAAAAGAGAAAAGAAAATACTGCACACGTGTTTTTAATTTTATTATGAAACAATATTTCTGTTAGATGCTTCATTATTATACTCATAATTGCAAGTTGTTTTTAAAAATACTAATTTTGAAGTCAAGATTTATACAAGGAAAATCTCCCAAATATACGTAATATTGGGATTATATGTTAGCAAAATAACCTCCTATGAATTTGTATAATAATATTCATCAGCTTCAGGTAAAATTGAATATAAGGCAAAGTGGTCAGTTAAACTATTTTCAGAACTTTTAATCATATAAAGAAGTAAGAGTTCTCCAAATCTCTCTAAAATGGTATAGTATTGATGGACTGGGGGTTATTTATCTGTGTTTGGGTTGTTATAAAATATCACAGAGTACAAATCAAATCCTTAGATCAGTTATGTATAATGGAAGCCTAAAATTAAGAGTTGCTCTCTGCAAAGATAAACTCTGTTGCTTATAAATATGTAAAAACTCTAATTGAGGGGAGCATATAGTGACCACACAATACCTATCTAGGCAGTTGTAATGGGACAAGAAGTTTTGTCTTTTTCATATTCTAGCTGCACCCTCCAACTCTGTTTTGGATGGTGTTAATACTAGTAGTTGGTACAGGTGCAAAGTCTACAGATGAATTAATGCCAGTAGCTGCTACATCTGTCAAAATGGCAACAAATATTCTTGGTTATTGCCATTAATTTTGCCAATTTACATTCCTGCCACTGTCCAGATTACTGCAACTTTTCTAGGAAATATCCTTAGTAGGCTTGAGCACAACTGGTACAGGGAAGTAACACCAGAAGAATCATGTTAACGTCTAAAGAAGTGAAATGTAGATGAAAAAAGAATTTGGAGTTTGGAGCTGTATTTCAGGGAAAATTCTTATTCCCAAACTTTTTCACAAATGTGTGACTGCTCCTATCTGTTTCAACTATTGGTACCTAAGTTTCCTTATCAGCACAATGAGAAAATACATTTAGATCACAGTGTTTTCATGAGGGTTTAAAAAAAAAAAAAAGAATGTGGATGAGCCTAAGAAAGATGGAAGCAGAGTAGGAGGACCTGAGGTTAGGCTCCTCCCACAAATATAACTAGATAAATATCAAATCATCCTAAATACCCAATAAACTGACCTGAAGACTGACCAAACAAATTCCACAACAAAAGGGAGAGTAGAGGCCACACTGAAGAAAGTAGGAAGTATGGACATTTGGCTAGGGGAAAAGTGGATCCTGGCATCTGTGGAGGAGAGGGAACCATGATTGTATAGAAGGAAGGGAGGAATTGGGGGGAAAGGGAGGGTGGGAGAAGAAGAGCATTCAAAGGAATGCATAGGAGAACATTTACTCATAGTCATTGGCTTGGAAAATGAGATGGGCTGAATTTCATGAGTTTTTGCAACCAGTGAGGCTGATAGCCTAGAGTTTAAGGGTCTGGGCAAAGATAGAGCCAGAGGGCATTGTGCTGCTTCTGAAGAGAAAACAGGCAAATAACCTGGGGGCGGACAGGAAGAGTAATCTGAAGTGCACCTGGAACACACAGTAGGGAGATTATTTGTTCTTCTCAGAGAAGGTCCCTAAGAGACAGCATTCATGGAAACACCTCTCTAGGAACAAAGGAGCTACCCAGAGCTATTTTCCTTCCCTCTGCTCAGCATAAACACAGATCCACTTGAGGAAAACATCTCAGCAACAACACTGGCTGCCTAACTTGCTTATGCTAACTCCCACACCTCTGTGCTCCAATGGAACTGCCCTTCTCAGTTCAGTTTGCCTTAGTCCCAGAATGGCAGGCTTTTCCCCTAGGGGATCAGCACAAACTCTCCCATACACCAATTTCCCAACAGAGTTTTCCAGACCTCAGTTCTAGAAGAGGTGGTGACATTTTTCATTTCACAAGCACATAAGAGCACATCTAGTTAAAACTCACCATATTCAAGCCAGAGACCAAATGCTGCCCATAGCAGACAAATGGCGTGAAGGACAGAGCAGTCAAAACACAATAGCAGAGCATACACAGCACACACTGGAGACACTTCCTGAAGGACCAGACGCTGGGGACTACATGACCTTTGCTTCATCAGGTCAGTACTTCCAGGAACAGAAAATATAAATGGCTTTTCTAACACAGAGAAGGAGGCAGAGACAGACAAAATGCCAAGAGGGAGAAATTTATTCCAATTGAAAGAACAAGAAAAGGCCATGGGCAGAGATCTAACTGAAACAGGTATAAGTAAAATGCTTGATAAGGAATTTAAAGCAACAATCATAAGGATACTCATTGGGCTTGAGAAAAGAATGGAAGACATCAGGAAGACCCTTACCACAAAGACAAAAGAGTTAAAAAAGAATCAGTCAGAGATGAAGAGCACAATATATGAAATTAGAAACACACCCATTGCAATGAACAGAAGGTTAGAAGAAGTAGAGGAATGAATTAATGACCTAAAAGAAAAACTAATGGCAGGCAAAGAAGCTGAACAAAAATGCAATAGGAGAATGAACATAGGGAACCCCGTGACTTCATCACATGTAATAACATTTGTATTATAGGAGTCCCAGAAGAAAGGAGAGGGAAGGGGGCAGAAAATTTATTTGAAGAAATAATAGCAGAAAACTTCTCTAACCTGGGAAAGGAAATATATATCCAGGAGACACAGAGAACTACCATTAAAATCAACAAAAGCAGACCCACAGCAAGATATATTGTAACTACATTTGCAAAATATACTAATAAAGATAATAAATCTTAAAAGCAGTAAAACAAAAGAAGTCAGTACTTTACAAGGAAAAACTCATACGGCTAGCAAGTAGCTTCTCAACAGAAACTGTGAAAGCAAGAAGAAAGTGGCAAAATATAAGCAAAGTCCTGAAAGGGAAAAATGTGCAGCCAAGAATACTCTATTGAGCAAGGCTATTATTCAGAATAGAAGGACATAAAGAGTTTCCCAGACAAACAAAAACTAAAGGTATTCTTAACCACTCAATCAGCTGCGCAGGAACTCTTTGAGCAGAAAGGAGGAACCAAAAGTGACAGTATAAAGGTCGGAAAAACAAAAGCGGTAAACATGAATATTTCTGTAAAGAATCAGTCAAAAATTTCACCAGAAAAAAGGATATACATATAGCATATACATAAAACTTGAGGAGGAGAGGAGAAAAAAATGGACTCAAATTTAAACAAACAACTTAATATAGACTTCTATGTGCAGAAGAGGTTATACAAAGAACCTAATGATAACTGTACGCCAAAACCCATTAATATAACACTGTATGTTAACTAACTGGAATTTAGGTAGAAACTAAAAAATACACTAACAAACGTGCAAAGAATAAAGAGAAAAGACTCTAAATAAATCACTACAGAAAATCAACAAAATATAAAAGAGGAAAAGATCAGAGAAAATTTTCAGAAACAACTACAAAACAAGTAATAAAATGGCAGTAAGTATATATCTATAATAATTACATTGAATGTAAAAGGACTGAATGCTCCGATCAAAAGATACAGGATGACATAGTGGATAAAAAGTCAAGATCCATCTATATGCTGCCTACAAGAGACTCATTCCAGACTGAAACACACCTGCAGATTGAAAGTGAGAGATGGAGAAGTATTTATCATGTAAACGAATGCCAAAAGAAAGCCAGGTATAGAAATACTTAGACAAACTCTAAGTTAAAAAGACAGTAACAAGAGACAAAGAAGGACACTATATAAGAATAAAGGTGACAACCTAACAAAAAGTTATAATAATTGTAAGTATTTATGACCCAACATGGAAGCATCCAAATACATAAAAAAAATTAATAACAAACCCAAAAGAACTAATGATAATAGGGCAGCCCTGGTGGCGCAGCGGTTTAGCGCTGCCTGCATCCCAGGGCATGATCCTGGAGACGCGGGATCGAGTCCCATGTCGGGCTCCCTGCATGGAGCCTGATTCTCCCTCTGCCTGTGTCTCTGCCTCTCTCTCTCTCTCTCTCTCTCTGTGTGTCTCAATGAATAAATAAAATCTTAAAAAAAAAAAAAAAGAACTAATGATAATAATACAATAATAGCCGGGGACTTTCACATCCCACTTACATCAATGGACAGATCCTCTAAACAGAAAATCAACACGGAAACTGTGGCTTTGAATGACACAATGGATCAGATATACTTAACAGATATATTCACAACATTCCATTCTAAAACAACAGAATGCATATTCTCAAGTGCACATGGAACATTCTCCAGAATAGATCACATATTAGGCGACAAAACAGGCCTCAACAAATATAAGAAGATCGAAGTCATATCATATACCTTTTCTGACCAAAGTGCCATGAAACTAGAAGTCAACCACAAGAAAAAGATTGGAAAAAAAACACAAATACATAGAGGTTAAATAACAAGCTACTAAACAATGAATGAGTCAATGAGGAATTCAAAGAAGAAAAAAATACATCAGAAAAATGAAAATGAAAACACAACAGTTCAAAACCTTTGGTATGCAGAAAAAGTCATCTTGAGAGGTAAGTAGTTAGCAAAACAAGCCTACATCAAAAGCAAGAAAAATCTCAAGTAACCTAACCTTACACCTAAAGGAGCTAGAAAAAGAACAACAAATGAGGCCTAAGCCAGCAGAAGGAAGGAAATAATAATAATGATTAGAGCAGAAATAAATTATATAGAAACTAAAACAAAACAAAACAAAACAAAACAAAACAAAAAAAACTATAGATTGATGAACCCAGGAAATCATTCTTTGAAAAAATGAATAAAATTGATAAACCTCTCACCAGACTTGTCAGAAAGAAAAGAGAAAGAACACAAATAAATAAAATCACAAATGAGGGAGGAAGGACCACAACCAACACCACAGAAATATAACCATGAATGAGAGAATATTGTGAAAATGTGTATGCCAATGAATTGTACCACCTAGAATAAATGGATAAATTCCTAAAAGCATATAAATTACCAAAATTGAAATGGGAATAAATAGGAAATATAAACAGACTGATAACCAGCAATGAAATAAATTGAATCAGGAATCAAAAAATTCCCAATAAACAAAAAGTCCAGGACCAAACAGCTTTACCAGTGAACTCTACCAACCATTTAAAGAAGGTTAGTACATATTTTTCTCAAACTATCACAAACTAAGGGGACGGGTGGAGGGGGAGGAAGAAAACCTCTAATTTCCATTCTGTGAAGTCACATTAACCAAAACAAAATAAAGACATCACACACAAAAAAGAGAACTGCAGACCAATATATCTGATGAACATAGAAGCCAGAATTCTAAAAAAAAAAAAAAAAAAATGGTAAATATCAAATTCAATAGTACATTAAGAAATATGTAATGTAAGAATAGTACATTTTAAGAAAAATCATTAATCAAGTGGAATTATGTAATGTAAGAATAGTACATTTTAAGAAAAATCATTAATCAAGTGGAATTTATTCCTGGGTTGCAAAGGTGGTTCAGTATTCCCAGATCAACCAAAGTGATACATCACATTAATGAAAGAAGGTAAAAAAATATATGATTATTTCAATAGATTGGGAAAAGAATTTGACAAAGTACAACTTCAACTCATGACAAAGGAAAAAAAAACCTCAGCAAATTATGTTTAGAAGGAATGTGCCTTGACATAATAAGAGCCACATATTAAAAATCCACACCTAATATCTTAAATCCTAACATCAACCAGAAGACAAGGTTGTCTGCTTTTGCCACTTTTATTTAACATAGCATTGGAAGTTCTAGCCACAGCAATCAGACAACATAAAGAAATGAAAGGCATCTAAATCAGCATGGAAGAAGTAAAACTTTCACCATTTGCAAATGACAATACTCTATATAGAAAACCCAAAAGACTCCACCAAAAAGCTGCTAGAACTGATAAATGAATTCAGTGAAGTCACAGGATACCAAATCAACATAGAGAAATATGTTTCATTTCTATACACCAATAATGAAGCAGAAGAGAATTTAAGGTAACAATTCCATTTATAACTGTGCCGAAAATAATGTGATACCTTGGAATAAACCTAACCAAAGTAGTAAAAGCTCTCTACTCTGAAAACTATAAAACACTTATGAAAAAAAAATTGAACATGACCAAAGAAATGGAAAGATATTCAATGTTCATGGATTGGAAGAACAAATATTGTTAAAACATCTAAATTACCCAAAACAATCTACAGATTTAGGCAATCCCTATCAGAATACCAACAGCATTTTTCACAGAACTAGAACAAATAATCCTAGCATTTGTATGGAACCACAAAAGATCCTGAATAATCAAAGCAATCTTGAAAAAGAAAAGCAAAGTCAGAGGCCTCACAATTCTGGACTTCAAGTTATATTACAAAGTTGTAGTAATCAAAATGGTATGGTACTGGCACAAAAACAGACATATAAATCAATGGAACAGAATAGAAAACCCAGAAATGAACCCACAATTATATGGTCAATTAATCTTCAGCAAAGCAGGAAAGAATATTGAATGGGTAAAAGACTGTCTCTTTAACAAGTGGTGTTATAAATACTGGACACTACATGCAAAAGAAAGAAATTGGACCACTTTCTCTACACAAAAATAAATACAAAATGAGTTAAAGACCTAGACATGAGACCTGAAATCATAAAAATCCTAAAAGCAGCAAGATGAAGCCCAAGCCAGAGGAGAGTGGCATGATATTTTCCATGCTGAAGGGGAAAATATGCAGCCAAGAATGCTCTAGCCAGCAAGGCTATCCTTCAGAACAGAAAAAGAGACAGTTTCTCAGACAAACAAACAAACTAACTAAAGGAATTTGTGACCACTAAACCAGGTCTGTAATTAATATTAAAGGGGACTCCTTGAGTGCAAAGGACAGGCTGAAAGTGACAAAGACAAGAAAGGATCAGAGAAAATCTCCAGAAACAATGACAAAACAATAAAATGACAATAAATACACATCTATCACTAATTACTTTGCATGTAAATGGACTGAACACTCCAGTCAAAGACACAGGGTGTCAGGATAGATAAAGAAAAACAAACAAACAAAAAAAGAAACCCAAAAAAACAGCAACTAACATCTATTTGCCTACAAGAGACTCATTTTAGGCCTAAAGACACCTGCAGATTCAAAGTGACCCGGTGAAGAAGCATTTATCATGCAAATGGATGACAAATGAATGTCAGAGTAGCAATATTTACATCGGACAAATTAGACTTTTTTGTTATTGTGTAGTTTTTATCCTGCTTTGGTATCAGAGTAATATTGGTCTCATGGAATAATTTTGAATAGGTTCTTTCTATTCCATTATTTGTAAGATAAAGATTGCTTTAATTATTGTTTTTTTTTAATGTTTTGGTAGAATTCAACAATGAAACCATGTGGTATTGGGCTTTTGTATGCTGGAGATTTTTTATTCCTATTTCAATTTTCACTCCTGTTTTTGGTCTAAGAAGATTTCTTACCTCTTGGATTCACGATTCATGATTCTATCTTGATAACTTGTGGGTTTTTTAAGGAACCATCTTTTTGTTTTTTTTTTCCCTAAGAAATCTGACTTGTTAGTATGTAATAATTCACAGTAATCTTTTTTCATACTATGTATTTCTATATTTATCTTTTGTATTGTTTTCTCTTCCATTTCTCATTTTGGTTTTTGAGTCTTTTTTTTCTTAGTTAATGCAGCCAAAGCATTGCCAACTTTGTTTAATTTTTTGGAAAAACTGCTTTTTACATTCAATGTTATGTTATTGTTTATTCTGGTCTCTTATTTCTGATTTTTTCTTTCTTTTTTAAATATTTTATTTATTTATTCATGAGAAACACAGAGAGAGAAGCAGAGACACAGGCAGAGGGAGAAGCAGGCTCCTTCAGGGGAGCCTGATGTGGGACTTGATCCCAGGTCTCCAGGATCATGCTCTGAGCCGAAGGCAGAATCTCAAAACTGAGCCACCCAGGCATCCCTGATTTTTGTTATTTTCTTCCTCTACTAATTTCAGCTAAGTTTCTTCTTTTTCTAGTTCCTTATATTAAGTTGTTTACTTGAACTTTTTTTTCTTAATACAACCATTGTGGCATAAATTTCATTCTGCTTTTGCTGCATCCCACAGTTTTGGAATATTGTATCTTTGTGTTCTTTTGTTTTGAGACATATTTTGATTTGCTGTTTGATTTATTTGGCCCACTGCTTGTGCAGTAGTGTGTTAATATTTACATACTTAATATTTACATTGTAGATTTTCCAGCTTTGTTTTATTGTTGATCTTTAGTTTTGTATCACTGTGGTTGGAAAATATACTTGGTATGATTGCAGTTCTCTTAAATTTGTAATATTTTTATGCCTATTTTTATGTGATTTAACCAGATTCTTTTGTGTTTACTTGAAAAAAAAAATGTCTATTTGTCTTAGTTGGAATGTTTTATATAGATCTTTTAGAACTGTATGTTCTGAAGTATTCTTCAAGTAAAAAAAAAGTTCTTGTTGAAAAAAAGTAACTTTAACTGAGAGTACTTGTTTAAAATAAAGCATATCAGAGGGAGGGGGATGGAAGGATTGGTAAAATAGGTGAAAAGGATCAAGACTATACACATCATGATAAGCACTAATTAATGATGTATAGAATTGTTGAATCACTATATTGTCTACCTGCAACTAATATAATACTGTATGTTAACTATATTGGAATTTAAAAACTTTTAAAAATGACAGACAAGTTAAAAACAATTAAAAAGGGGGATCCCTGGGTGGCTCAGCAGTTTAGCACCTGCTTTGGCCCAGGGCATGATTTTGGAGTCCTGGGATCGAGTCCCACATAGGGCTCCCTGCATGGAGCCTGTTTCTCTCTCTGCCTGTCTCTCTCTCTCTCTCTCTCTCTCTCTCTGTGGGTGTCTCTCATGAATAAATAAATAATTTTTTTAAAAAATAAAAAATTGACTAACATAAAATTCAGAATGCTTCTTATTGAACTTATTGAGTAAAATAGTGTATACTAGAACTTTGCAAAAAACTTAACCTCCTTTTCATGCAACCAACATGAAATTCATAGGAGACTGTGTTAGTTTGCTAGTGCTGCCATAACAAATTCAACAGAGTGGCTTGAACAGCAGAAATTTATTTTCTCACAGTTCTATAGTTTATAAGCCAACACCAAGGTGTCAGCAGCATTGATCTTTCTAAAACTTTTCTTCTTGTTGAAGATGGCTGTTTTGTTAGTCTTCACATGGTCTTTTCTCTGTGCAAGTCTGTTTCCTTATCTTCCCTTATAAATAAATCAGTCTTTTTGGATTAAGGCTCATCTAATATTCTCATATAACCTTAATTGCCTTTGTAAAGACACTGTCTCCAACTATAGTCATATTCTGAGATAATGGGGGTTAGAATTTCAACAGATAACTTCTGGGGAGATGCAATCCAGCCCATAACAGAGACTAAGAAAAGGGAAGTAACAGACTCAAAGTTTCAATGCTACCTCATGGTAGAGCCATTGAGTCAAAACTACCTAATGGTGAGCCATTGAGTCCAGAGACTAAGAAAGGGAAGTAATTGACTCAATGTTACATTGCTACCTTATGGTGGAGCCGTTGAATCAAATCTACTTAAATGTCTGTCACTTTAGGAAGTATACAATTTTGCCTAACCATTTTAGGAACATATTGGTAAAATAAAGCATATATTTTATTTTCTGTTATATATATAACATATATAATATAAATATAATAATATAAATATATAATGGAATATTACTCAACCATAAAAAAGAATGAAATCTTGCCATTTGCAATGACATGAATAGAGTGAGTATATTATGCTAAGTAAAATAAGTCAGGGAAAGGCAAATACCAGATGGTTTTCAATCATGTGGAATTTAAAAAACAAAAACAAAACAGATGGGCATGGAAATGGAATGGAAAAGGAGAGAGAAAGGATGAAAGAAAGAGAGAGATTGAGAAACAAACCATAGAGATTATTAATGATAGAGAACAAACTGAGGGTTGATGGAGGGGAGGGGAGATGGTGATGGATATTAAGGAGAGCATATGTTATGTTGAGCACTTGATATTATATGTAGAAGGTGAATCACAAAATTCAACTCCTGAAACCAATATTATACTATAGAATTATAGAATTTAAATAAAATTTTGAAAAAAAAAAAGTCAAGCAGAATAGCTAAACTCTGAAAGTCCTGTAAGTTCTACTGTAGGTTTTGATTTTATTCCAGGGGTAATGGATTTCAAAGGTGGTTTTTAAATAGGGAAGCAAAGTGATAAAGTTTTGTTGGTATTTTTTTAAGAAATATCGTACAGCTACATGAAGAATTTTTGAAGGAGGCCTAAACTGACTGCAAGATGAAATATTAAAAGAATATTTCAATTACATAAGTTATATGTGATAAAAACTTTGATAAATTAAAAGTGTATCAGTCAGAAATGTTTAAGAAACATGTAAGAGATATGAATGTATACATTTGATTTCTATTTACTACTCTGATAGAGCAACTTGTCTTAGTACACCTTCTCCTTAGGAAAAAAAAAAATGGATTTAAGAAGAATTACTAATGAATCGTGCCTGGTGGCTCAGGCAGTTAAGCATTTGCCTTCAGCTCAGGTCATGATATCAGGGTCCTGGGATAGCACACCCCATTGGGGCTCCCTGCTTGCTCAGCAGAGGGTCTGCTTCTCTCTCTCTCTCTCTGCCCCACCCTGGCTCATGCTCTCTATCGCTTTCAAATAAATAAATAAAAATAATTTTTAAAAAAGAATTACTAACGATTAAGAGGTAAATTTCATAATTATAACATGCTAACTCAGTAGGAAAATGTTAACATTTATAAATTTATTTAAAACATTGTGTATGCAAAAGTAAAAATTGAAAAGGTGGGGTAGAAACTTTTTGACATTTGCAAACAATTCTTAAAATAACTGATAGAAGCAGATAAAAAAATCAGTAAGACCTAAAAGAAGTTGAAAAATTCAGTCATCCAAACTGAAATAAAAGAACTTTATGATACATCATATTATACATCTGTAGAACTATTCTTTTCAAGTATACAAAGTAAACCATATGCTGACCTAGAAGGCTAGGTTCAGTAAATTTCAAAGCAATTGAATCATACAAGTTTGTTCTCTATTATGCAATTAAAAATATGTCTCCCACTTTGTGAATTTACAATGTATCTAAGGTTAAGTAGAAGGAAGAAAGTAAGAGATATAAGAATGTATTAAGCGTTAGTCAAGTAAAAAGTGTGTATAAAATCAAGAAACTCAAGGAATCTAAAGGTTTGTTCTTTGAAAAGATTAATAGATTTAACAAACTTCTAGCCTGACTCATCAAGCAAATAAAAATCACAAATACCCATATAGGAATTTTTAAAAAGTTGCAACCTACATACAAAATATAAATATAAAACAAATTAAAAAGGTATTATGAAAAGTTTTATGTGATGAAATGGACAAATCACAAAATGAAAGTAATAAAACAGACATAAGAAAAAAATAGAAAATCTAAAGAGTCATAAATCTGTCAAATTTTATCTTTAATTCAAAGCTTACCACAAAATCTCTATCCCTGACCAGATACTTCACTAAGTTTTTCCAAATATGTAATGAAATATTATTAAGTCCAAACATTTTTTTCTGAAAATTGAAATAGAGTGAAAATATCCTTGTGAAGTCAAAATAACCTTGTGCCTAAACCTGACAAGAGCAATGTGAAAAAGAAAATTAAAGGTATTGTCTCTGTAAGCAATGTAAAAAATCTTAAAAGAAATACCACCAAACTGAATGTAGTTATGTATAAAAAAATAATTAATCTTGACAAAGTGAGAGTTATGGTAGGAAAGAAGAGATGTACAATATTTGAAAATTAAACATTGCAATTCAACATAATAGAAAAAAAAGGAGATAAGTCATAGTTTCTGGGGAGCAGAAGCATTTGAGATAGTTAAAATTCTTTTTGTGACTCAAGCAACAACAAAATCATCTCAGCAATCTTAGAATATATTTACTTAACCTGAAAAATATACCTTAAAATTAGTAAATAAAAATTAGTCGAAGAATGGTCTAACTAAATATTTCTAAGTTAACTGAACATCAGGTTTTATAAAAGCATCTTGATCCCACCTCACATAAGGCACAAAATAAACACTGGGCAAATTTTAAGCCTGCATGTCTATGGTAAAAGATCAAAGATTCCATCTAATTGATAATGTTGAAAAACATTATAATCTTGATTTTTGCAAATGTATTTTAAATTGGTAGCTATTAGCAATAACCATAAAAAAAATTTAAACATTATTTAATTTACAAATTTAAATTATCCAAAGATATGTTAGAGTATAAAATGTCAACACACAGAGTGACAGAAATTACTTACATAATACAAAGAGCTTGTATTTGAAATATATAAAGGTCTCTTACAAAGGAGTAAGATAAAAGCAAATGTTTTATTTAAAAAATGGATCACAAGCTCTAATAGAAAATTTATCATAAGGATAATAATATTTTCATAAGGATACTAATGTTTCCACTAAACATTAAGGGAATGCAGGTTAAAAGTATATAACATTTTACCAATCATTATCAGAATAGCTAGAGTAACTTTAAAAAAAAAATAGGAAAACTTGTAATACTTAATATTTGTGAGGTAAATAACTGAAATTCTTATACCTTTCTGATAATAACAAAAACTGGCACAAATTTGAAAAACTATTTGTTAGTATGACTAAATAAACATGAATATATGACCAGCAATTCTGCTTTCAAATATATTCTCAACAAGAATGCATTCACATGTTCACCAAAAGACATATATTAAAATGCTCACAGCAACGCTGTTCAAAAGCACCAAAACCTGGGAAAAAATTAAATGTCTACCAAGATTACAACAAATGAATTTGTTGTAGTATATTTGTTTAATGAAATAATAATACAAAGCAATAAGAATAAACCACAACAGCATATGATATAAAACCTCATAAAATCAATTTTTCAGTGAACTATTTCAGATTCAAAGTAGAACATGTTTATATAATTCAATTTATGTAACTTTTAAATCAGACAAACCAGTCTATAATGAAAGTGGGACTACAGGAAAGATAACTGGGCTCAATTTTGTTAATCATGTTTTTAAGTGGACCATAACAGGAAATACCAGAGGAGAAAGTACACTTTTATATATCAAGAATTTCCACACTTTTCTATTTCCTTCCTAACTGCTTCCTAAAAGGCAAGAAGTTATCAATCTGATTGATCAGAGTTCAGGATATTCACTAAGCCAAATTTCACTAGTGAGTGAATGACAGAAAATTAAAATGCTCCTTATTGTATGTGTCTTCTCTTATATTCCTACTTCCTGTGCCATGTATTAAAGAGAACTAGGCAAGGCCTAATAACTTGAGTTCATGATTGGTTAAGTGCCACACTCTCTTTATCAACTCCTGTTGCATACAATGGCAGATAAAAAATAAAGACTACAAATATTGTGCCAAATGATTTATTATTTTGCTCAATGGACAAGATGTTCAGATATAATTCACTTCCTAGCCTGTCTTACAACTTGCAAAAAGATCCTTGTAATGAGTGACTGAATTATAAATTTTGAAGTTAGATTCAACTAGATTTCTATCAGATATGATATGGAATATGAGGGGAATAGTAATCATTAACCTTTGTTAATCAGGTTAACAAAGTTGTTGAAACAGAACAATTGAGAGGCTGATATTGTAAATAACTGTGATAAAATGAATAAGTCTTAGAAAAAAATTTAGTGTTCTTTTTTAGCATGTTAGGTGTGAAGTTTTTATTATCTAGCTAAGTGGAGATGTTAAGTAGTCACTCAGATTTAACAGACCTGGACTTCAGAAGAGAAAAATGAATGCTGGGAAATTTTATCACTGATAGGTTAAGGAGAACATGAAAATCCAGCAAAGGAGACCTAAAAGTGATAAGTGAAATAGAGAAAGAAAATAAAAAGAAAAATGAGAGATATGCTGTCCTCAAAGTCATGGGAAGAAAGATAATCAGGAATCAGAGAATGATCAACTATGCCTAATGCTTTTGTTGGTAAAACAAGGTGAGAAAAGACAATCTGAGATGGAAGGTAGCACCATGGAAGCCAGATGACCTTTTGAAGTTTCAATGGAACTGAATGAAAGCAGAAATCCAGTGGATTATTATTATTATTATTATTATTATTTTTTTTTTTTTTTTAGAAATCCAGGGGATTAAACAGGGTTTTACTTTGTTAAGTGGATAGAGTTAGAGACATGTAAAGAGTGTCTGCATAGATCTTGAGATTTAAACTAGGAAGAAAAAAAAAGAGAGAAAGAAAACCAAAGAAGTGAGAGACTGTGAAAAAGGTGATCTAGAATGACTTGAGTATGCTTGTGAATTAAATGACTTGGAAATGGAGCAAGAGGGTGATATTGATGTAGATGGTTGTGATTTGAGAGAAGGATGAATGAATTTTAGATTATGGAGGAACCACATTATTGGAAAATCTGACATTACCGGGGTATGGACGTGGTTGAAGAGATGGGGAACAAAGTTACTACAGAAGAAAAGTTCAAGACATTCAAACAAACAGTCTGTATATGGAAATCATCAGGAATTGAAACAAAACACGTTGGAGAGAGGGAGATGGAAGCACGGTCAGGCTGATAGGTAGATGACCGTAACAATGAGGTATAGCCTTTGATAAAATAACTATATTTTGGTAAGACATTCAGAGGCTGTAGATGGGGGAGGGTTTTAAGTATGGAAATGCAAAATCCATTGCATGTGGGCTCCTTGGTCTCACTACGGATGGTTGGATAAATACAGCAGGTCTGGCTTAAGAATCCTGTTGTTTTATTGGCCATTTTTATTTCCCATGCTAGAACACAGAACAAGTAATGTGATATTCCAAGGCTGTATTATACCTTTTAAAGGATTGCAAAGTTTTACAAGTGTCCTAGACTACATTCTAATAACTATCACATATGTCTTTTTGGGTCAGCCTCATTGTGCATCCTAACATCATATGGCTCATAGTTAGTAGAAGACTCTTATTCAGCAAATTGAGTATTTTAACTTTGCTGCCTATACTTTAGGGTCCTATACAGAACTCTTATTCAAACTCCAGGGAATGCAAAGGGAAAAAAAAAAGGAGCTATTTGAGGAGGATGAAAAATTTAGGCTAATTCATGGAAGCTGCTTTGAGAAATTTAACAAAGACCTCTGAACTCTAGACATTAAACTTCCTTTTTTTAAAAAAGACGTTTTTTATTTATTCATGAGAGACACACAGAGAGAAGCAGACACACAGGCAGAGGAAGAAGCAGGCTCCCTGCAGGAAGCCTAATACGGGAATCTATCCCAGGACCCTGGGATCACGACCTGAGCCAAAGACAGATACTCAACCACTGAGCCACCCAGGTGCTCCTAGACATTAAGTTTCAAAGCTAATGAACAAATGTACCTTAATTTTATACTTCCAGTTTAAGAATTCTCACCAGCTCTTACTGACATCTAAATCTCAATATCTGGTATTCAATACTATGAACTCCTAGTCCCCTAAGTCTTTCTCAAAACTCTTTTTGCTTTCCTTGCTTGCACAATATTCTCTCCATTCTCCTTCTCTTCCCCTCACCTTATCGTTTCTCCTCATTGTCCATCTAGTAATGATTAGAGCCGGATCAACATACCTAACTCACTGAGCCAAAATTTTTATCTGTAAAATTATTTACTACATGGAAATGTTGAAATGAATAAAGGCAGTAATGGAGTCAAAACACCCAAAAGAAAAGAAAAAAAAACAAAACAAAACAAAAAAAAACACCCAAAAGAGAGCCTGACCGATAACTCATCAGAGTTGTGTCTCTTCTTTCTTGCCCTGGTTTCTCTTCCTTTGCAGGCCCTTATTTGTAAACATTCCCCATGTCTCTTTCCTACACTGGTCTTTCTCAGGCAACTGAGTTAACTTGAATATTTTAATTATTACACAAATATGAATGATTCTTAAACATGTCCAGTTTTGACACAGAAACTATAGTCCCCTAACCTTTCATTGTCCACAAAATTTCCATATGCATGTGCCAGACACCTTCATGTAGATATTTAACAAGTCAAATTAATCACATTATTTCACTGTTTTCTGATGAATCATCACTCCCTTGTTAACATCTTATTTCTCTCTATGCACTTGTATGCTCTCAGGAATTGAGGCTGAGAGTCCTAGGTAACTTTCAGTTCTAAAAATGTTACTATTTTAATTAAAAAGAGAGGAGCATTTGAAGGATAGTTAACTTTCATTTGTATAAAGTTAAACTTCCATTCTAATGAAACTTGAATGTTCAGGTAAGTCAACTATTGAATTAAGATTTAAATATAGAAGGGATACATCATTTGAAGTACAGAAACAACTCATTTGATATATTCCATTTTAAAAATAATGCCAGTTCTTAGAAGGCAGAAAAAAATGGTATCGGAGAACAAAACAGATACCATGATGAAAAGAATATCCAAATTCAGAATTGCCAGGCTACAGGGAACTGACTACCCAGAAAAGACAATTACACAAAATTTAGAGGTATTTTCCAGTTTGTTGTGTAGATCATGCAGTAGCAAGAGTCTTTGTATGCATTTATAACTGCTTGGAGAATAGACTGGGGTAGAATGGAATTGTGTATATATTAGAAGGAACAATTCTTTTGATAATCCTAGGGAAGAAGATGGAGAATTAGAGAAGCAAATAAAAGGGCCTTCTGTGTGCTGGAAATAGCAGATGAACAGGCCACTATTGCTTCAATTTGAATAATAGGGCTATCTCTGACCACTGTTATCCACTCTCTGAGCAGCTGGGTAATGGGACAAAGGTAAAACCCTTGCATGACAGAAAAGTCTCTCTAAGCTCTTTCTCTATCAGCCACTGAGTCTTTCCAAATTGCAGTGAGAAACATCACTCATCTATTACAAGCCTACTTGCCATACACAGTAGCTTTGAATAATTCCAATCTATCCCCCTGAAACACACAGACATGTGCTCACTGCTTCACAATGCTCTATCATTAAAGCAAAGTCATGGAAGATAAAATGCAGAATAGCTGGACCTATAATGTATAATAGCAGGCATTTCTATAATAGCCAAAGTGCTGTATATATCAGAAGTCATTTTCTATAAGAGCTCACAATGAAAAGGAAGGAGAATTATAACATGAAAATGAAGGTTCAAAGTGGATGATGCTTTAAAGCAGCGGTATTCTGTTACATGTCATTGGTTGACCTCACCTGTTTCGTTTTTAATGCAGAGTGAAAACTTAAAACATTTAATCAAAGTGACTGAAGTGAATTTGGACTTTTCCCCCCACTCCTACCTATCATTTCTTCTTCCACAATCCTTTAGAATACAGGTTTCCCCTCTTACTTGAAAGTGGAGCAGTCCTGTGAAGATTTTGGTAAGCATAAATGGCTTAAAGCAAAGAAGCAATTACCATTAATACAGATGGGAAAATTTGTGTGTGTTCCCAGACCCAAAAAATAACCTCTCTTAGGCTTTTCTGCTACCTTAGGACTCGTCTTGTTAATGAATGCACAAAACAAATCGAGATAAAACACAGATGCTTACAGATACAGTTCAAAGCTGTGGCAGCTTGATGCTGACATGTTGAGTGTAGTTCCCAGGGACGGAGCTCAGCTGGGCCCCTCTCACTGCTTAGCAGTGTGCACTGCCTATATAATGGCTCAATGCAAAACAAATGCTGAATGTTATTTTATTCTCACCTTTTTTCATAAAGCAAAAACCATCTTCATATTTCCTTTGCTTAGGGAAACATAATAATGTAGGTCTTTTGTAAAAGCAAAGTGGTGAAATGCAAACTTTCTAAAAGCAAGGGAGATCAATAGCTACCATATTGTGGAATGAAATAAGGAAGTACTAATACTTATCATTTTACATATAGATAGATAAGTATATCACACACGCTTATTTATAAGCTTATATATATATATGCACATCAATATTTTACATTCACTTTATACATACGCACATTTATTCTGAAAAGCAAAGTGTCACAAAGTAAACTGAGCCTCATTAATACAGCTGAACATCACTTGTACCCACCATTTGCTTCATCGTGGAAGGAACTGGAGGGTATTATGCTGAGTGAAGTAAGTCAATCGGAGAAGGACAGACATTATATGGTCTCATTCATTTGGGGAATATAAAAAATAGTGAAAGGGATTATAAGGGAAAGGAGAAAAAATGAGTGGGGAATATCAGAGAGGGTGACAGAACATGAGAGACTCCTAACTCTGGGAAACGAACAAGAGGTAGTGGAAGGGGAGGTGGGCAGGGGGATGGGGTGACTGGGTGATGGGCACTGAGGGGGGCACTTGGTGGGATGAGCACTGGGTGTTATACTATATGTTGGCAAATCGAACTCCAATAAAAAAAGATACAAAAAAAATTTAGACTAAAGGGTTAAATTGGAATAGTAAGGGAGAAGCTACTCATAGGAAAACAGAAAATATAAATTTAAAAGTGAATGAAGATATTCGGTGTTACTTGTTTTGAGGATGCAGTGTGGTCACATGGCCATTTCAGACTGTCGGCTAAATGTGATGACTAGTAAATGTGGTGATGTCAATTGAACTAGGAATGGAAGTTTACAAAGGAGCAACAAACTAGAAAGTACAAGTAGCAATCCATAATCATGTATAAAATTCTCATCTATTAATTTCTATTACTTAAATGTATTATGTATTATCAGTGTAGAAAAAAGTGAGTATTATGGTTCATGTCTGAAAACATGAAGAATTGAAGCCATGTCACCTTTTATTTTGAGTAAGTATTTGTGGCACTGATAATATGTTATGCTCAATATCATTCTGAAAACAAAGTTTGAATATTTTAAAGTGATCTTACTTTTATTTTTGTTTTATCATTTATCCATTTATTGCCTGCTAAGACAAATCTGTTTTACATATTCTCTTCTATTTTTCTCTTATTCTTTTTTCATGGAATTAAAAGAATAGCCACAGAATCAGTCACTCTTGTCACTGATCTTAACTGCAGCTAAGGCTGCTTACCTCCTTCTTAATTAAATTAATACTTACTTCATTGTTCAAGTGAGAATCATGTCATTAAAAAAAAGGGACTGTTGGACACCTGGGTGGCTCAGTGGTTGAATGTCTGCCTTTGGCTCATGATCCTGGGGTCCTGGGATCGAGTTTTGCATCAGGCTCCCTACGGGAGCCTGCTTCTCCCTTTGCCTATGCCTCTCTCTCTCTCTCTCTCTCTCTCTCTCTCTCTCCTTGTCTCTCATGATAAATAAATAAATAGATCTTAAAAAAAAAGGGCAGTATCAGTGAAACTTATGAATTAACTTCTCATCTAAAAATGTTATGGTGCTGTGGAAAAACAACTATTTAAAAACTACACAAGCTTTACACATTAACAGCAGGTATTTGAAGAAATATATTCCTTCAGAAATTAGGAACTTACCTTGTATTTTTGCTGTTTAAACTTTGGTACAATGGTACGAAGCCTCTTTTATTAGAGAAGTCATGTTGTGGGCCCTTGCTTTATCAAGGCATGATTTAATTATAGTTTGCCAAGAAAAATCAGTCATTACTAATATGTATACTAGATCAGTGTCTGGTTTATAGAGTTTAGATAATGAGCTCAGAGGGTGGTTTTAGAGTGAAAACAAGGGTCTATTAGGTTAGTTAAGGAGAATCTGTACCTCTTTAACCATTAGCCAATTTAATGTCTTCACTCTGAAATCAACTGGCAAGTCTGTCCCCATCAGTAACATGTAAGAATCATATTGCCCCTACCTTCTTCTGCTTATGGGGCATTTACGCACTAACATGCTCAAGGTATTTAAAAATTTCATCGCTGTAAAAACTGATTAATGACCTAGAGATGGCAGAGATTATGATCTTTTGTCACCTAATGACTGCTAGGGCTTCTGACTTAGCATGTTTTCATTGTTTCTTTGTTGTTGTTGTTGTTGTTGCTGTTTTCATTGTTTCTTAATCACTTATTATGTTCTGGGGAGTGAGCTAACTTTGAGGATGAAACAATGCGTAGAATATGGTTGTCAACTTTCAGGACCCTAATTCTAAAAGGAAAGATTTATTCTAAACTCCAATATAATAGAGTAATAAATACTTGAGATTTTCACAAAAGTGCTGCAACACGAATTGGCGACAACTACCTCAGAGTTCTTGGGCATAACTTTACTCGAGCGGGGGTGACTAACAGACTCAATGAAGAATATGGATTTTCCAGTCAGAAAAGTTGGATAAAGAGCTGGGAAGTGGACATTTCAGAAAGAGGGGATAGTTTCTTGATATACATGCACACATGCATGTTATATGTATGTGCATGTATATGTGGATTTTTCTATTCTGTCAGGAAATGTGAAATGATTGGATCTGAGTATATGCTGAGTATAACTCACAACACACTTTAGCAACACTTTCTATGCTCCAGTTTCCCAGGACAACATGACATGAGCCAGTGTGCAGCAGGCTTGCATCACTGCAAAGGAAGCTTAAAACTATGAAACCCAGAGCATATATAGGTAGCTGACACACCTGCCCCCTTCTCCCCTCCAAGGAGAGGAAACAAAGAGAAACCTTTATTCTGGAACATAGACAAACCTTTTCCTGTTAGGAGAGAATAAGATCTCTCTTCTGGAATGTGAGTAAACAGATCTGGGGGAGAAGTCTCTAAATCTCTTGGAGTAATACAGATCTCTAACTTCTAAGGCATGGCTGCCATTCAATCATCTATGACCTTGTTTTTCAGTGTTGTTTGCTCAGAAATCTTGGACAGTGAAGAAATGTAAAGATACTTATGGAGAACCATCTCCAAAAATTGACTCTGTGGGAAGAGACATGGAAGCCTGAAGTGCTGTTAGAATGTAGGTAACACAGCAGGTTTCAATATCAACACAAATGATCCCTACAGTCCTTATTTTATTGTGGAATAATATTTGAAAAAAAGAAAAGCTTATTTGAATTCAAATCAGAGGACATTCCCTATAGTGTCATGGTATTTTCTTTCCTTTCAAATGAATGAGTCAGTTGCTATATATGATACACAACAAACACACCCTGAATAATTCCTGCACTTTTATCCACCTAACAAGTGAATCTTGAGTTTACTTTTTATTTAATGATAATTATTCTCATGAGACATTTGGGGAAAAAGTGATGTCATTTTAGTAAGTGACAATTTGAGAAAGGGAGAAAGTCAGCCTGTGAACTCTGGCTGCAGCTCTTTGCTATTGATTTAAGTTGACAGAAATTGTATTCATATTTAAAGTTGTCACGGTAAATGTGAGTGCAAACCGTTACCCTGAACTCCTTGATGTTCTTTGATCCAGCTTTCTTAGAAGATAAGGGTGCTATGTTACTAGAGGTATTTTCCTTGACCTTAGTCACATGTTAAGAAGGGAGTTATGGTAGAGGTAGAAGCAGGATGGAATTATGATGCTGAAAACCGGAAGACATAAAAGAGACTCTGACCTGGGGCGTTCTAACAGATAAGGTTACATAGCGGAAGCCGCATCTCTGGGTAAGAAGGCAAAGAGCACAAGTTTAATCTTCACATCTATTTTTTTAAAACATATTCTCAATTTTCTTTCCCTGAATCCAAACACTATTTCTGTTTAACTTCTATACCGAGATGCAACAATGCTTGGGTAAGAAGAGTACAGACCTTGTCTTTGTATTCAGATTTCCTATATCAGTATGTCATCAGTGGGGGGATAAATGCTTCTTCATGGTCTTGGTATGGGAGTCAAATGGGATAATAAATATGTAACAATAACCTGGGAGAACACAGATCATGTGGTACATTCATAAAGCATCACATTTTTGTCTCACATTATAATCCTAAATTTATTTACAGGGGCTCATTCTTTCTGCTTTCCTGGATGAAAATCCTGACAGAACCATGATTGTGCTGTTTCTTTAAATCAGTGGTTCTAAACACTGACTGTAAAATCACACAGGGAGCTCTTAAAAACACCAATGCCTAGGCCTGTCATTGAAACAAGTCAGAATTTGTGGGTAAAGGGCTTACATGTACATGGATTTTAAAAACTCTCAACGTGCAGTTAAGGCTGATAACTGCTGCTTTTACATAATAAATCATCTCGCTATCATGCTCATTCACAAAATAATATATTGATTCTGATATTAGAACATCAATTCCGAAATTAATATTCTGAACTGGATTTCAAGTTAAATTTCTCTTTGCTTGAGCCAGCTATGTATGGGTAATCTGAGTAGGGAAGGGGATATGGTTGGCTTGTGTCTTCTGCATCCACATCCTCCCTCACTCTCAAGATGCTGTCCTGGACTCTTTCAGGACTAGAGGGAAGAAAGGTGGTGGGAAGGGAACATTCTGAATAGACTGACACCGTGGTATGGACCTTTCATACAGCATCATGTTATAGGCCTGGCAGGCATCCAAAGCTGGGTCTTCCTGTCAGTGATGTCACCATTAGTCAGAATGGATACATTTCTGTTCTATCTGGTCACTTGCTAATTTGCTATTTCCTCTCTCTTAGCCTTTATCAGTTGACAACTAATTGCTTTCCAGTCAAACCCCTTAAGCAGAACATATAGTCACTCCACACAAATGGTTTCTAACTTATTTCTGGTTCTCACATATTCCCTGCAAAATACTCAAGCCTTGTTTGTCCTGACAAGATCCAGCACACAGGCCCATTTCCAATTCAGCCATCTGTGTTCAAGCTTTCCCATTGGCATTGAGCCACTTTTTCTTCTGACTTTAAATTTTCCAAGAAAGTATAAAATAATAGGTCACTCTATGCCCATGTAGCAGAGACAAAAGTTAGGTTGAAGCTCCTCTTACAGGCTTAGGTGACATCCAGGCAAACTCTACCCTCCCTCCTTGGGGATGCCTGTTTTTAGGAACTAGAACACAGCAACTCCAAAAATCTGATTCAAAAATCCTCCTAATTATCACTTTCCCACACTCATAGAGCTTCAGTGTGGATGAGAAGTTTAAGAATCAAGTTTTTTGTATGTGCATGTGTTGTTTTTTTGTTTGTTTTTTCAAGAGACAGGTTGAACACTGACTTTTTACATTCTCACCTTAGTCTGGTACCCATGGGGGAACTTAATATGCTTATTTCTAGAGCTCTCACTAACACAGTTTCATTTTAACTCTTGTTACATATGGAAATTGAATTTCAAATGAGTCATCAACAAATATTATTGGCAATAATCCTGTCAATATTGTGTTCTATTGCCTTAAGAGATTCTGAAAATATTTGTATCATGACTAAGCCTATGTTACAAAAACATAATGTCAGTGTCATCCTAGGAACTAATATAAAAGTGAGTATTTCTCATTAATTGGTAGTTTATGGAATTCAACATGAAGATCAAAGAGTTACTACTCTGACACACTAGGCACAGTTCCTTGGAGATTTGTGAGCATTTCTTTTATTTTTCTTTTTTCATAATCCCCCTGGATTCACAAGCAAAAGAAAATTTACTCAATAAACCCCACGAAACATTGCTGCTACCATGACACACCTGCCTTGGCAAAATAATAGTAACCCACCATTTTTATAAGTCATTTTAATTATTTCAAACATTTACATCTGTTCTAGATGTGAAGGTAAATGGAGAGGAAATATTCACCTGAGTTTTTGCCTTCAAAAAGAAAAATAAACAGGTGTACAAGTATTCCTCTCAAGGGTGGATGGAGAAAGTCTTCCAGGATTTACACATATTTGCCTAACCAGCTATCTCCCATTCCTTACCAGGTGACAAAATTAAATTAATGCTATGTGAAGAAAGTAAAGGAGATAAGTCTCTATTACTGTATACTTCTGACATGAAAAGAAATATTCTATATTAATCATTTGTGTAATAATTCCCTTTTGTCCTTTCACAGTCTTTATTCAAAGAAAAACATTTTTTTCTTTGAACTATTTTCCAATTTATTTTTAAAAAGGCAAAAAATATGTTAGATGAATAAACAAGAACAAGAATGATATCAATGCACCTTTAATATTCCTTAAATTGCATTTGCCAGTCTATTAATGGAAGGTCAGAATGGGAAGGGAAGCAGAAAGGTGTGAAAGCAACAGAGAACTATCAGAACAACCACAAATAAGACTAAATTAATGACCCCCCCCCCACTACAAACTGGGCATCACTCAACCACTTTCACTCCATTTCCAGGCATTTCATTTGTAGTATTTGTGATAATGTAAGTTAACTCAAGGGTAACAAAATAAAAATGTAGAAAGATTGTCTACAAACTGGTAACAAATATATAGATCTTGTAAATATTCATGTTTTGTATTTGAGAAAGTCCTTATTGTGCCCACCTGGATTATAAGAGAAGTCAGGTAGATATATAAATTATCTATCTTAGAATTTCCTTTTCCTTAACTGTCCAAAATAAGGGTACTTTACAGATTATTAAGAACTTTTCTGTTTTCATTGCTCTTGAAAGCATGGCTACTTTGCACATATTAATAAGTACAGTGAGTTAATAAGCATATGTCATTGACTGTATCCTATTAACTATTCATAGTGTCACTTTATAATTTTCTATTGTCAATATTACAAGAGTTTCTTATCTAATTTGTTGGTTTTCTTTTGGTGGATTTTTGCTGTCAAGTGTATTATTAGAATGTGGATGGTTATTCAATTCATCACTTGAAATGTTGTGGATGCATAATTGACTTGAAATTACACTGAGCTAATAAATTCAGGTTTTCTTCACTTTCTCTTTGGCAAGTAGGAAAAAGTTAGACCTACAAGCTAAACATTCTATCACATTTATATTACCATCATTTTAATTAGACATTTTTAGCTAGTATCATCTTCATGTTATTTTTCAACTTGAAGATCAACTCTCAATAGCATCACCACTGGGTGAAGGGATCACTTAAGTGTGTGGAATGACCCTTATTATGAGGATAATCCCTTATCTTCTTCCATCTGGGGTTATCTCACTGTTCTCGAAATAGAAAGTGGGCACTTCAGTGCAGAACTTTCAATCTCAGGACCCAAGACTCTACCATGCCCTCCTTACATCTGAGAAAGAGTTTCACCTACCTCAGAGTAGGATACTTTCTGTTATAAAAGAAACTACGATGAGGAAATATACTCTTGTCCAGTCTCTATAACCCTTTCTAAAGAAAAAAGAGGAGGTCCTATGCTGTCTGCTTATTGTGCTAACACCACTGTTTCAGACATAAATTTAATAATGTCAAACTTTTTAAATGTGTGTGAAATATCCGTTAGAGAATTGATATGTGGACAGTTTGCTTAAAGATTTCATCCTATTATTTATCTTTTGGATCCACCAAACATAAATAGAATTATATAAATGCTAATAAGAACTTTGTTGTATCTGAAATGGAGATGACGTTTTTTAAAAAATATATTGTTTTAGGGCAGCCTGGGTGGCTCGCAGTTTAGCGCTGCCTTCACCCCAGGGTATGATCCTGGAGACCTGGAATCTAGTCTGACGTTGGGCTCCCTGCATGGAGCCTGCTTTCTTCCTCTACCTGTGTCGCTGCCTCTCTCTCTCTCTCTCTCTCTGTGTCTGTCATGAATAAATAAAATCTTTAAAAAATAAATGTAGAGAAAGTTTTAAATATTTAAACAATGTGTTTATTACCCATTTATTGCTAGAACATAAAATAAAAGGTAAGCCCAAATCTGTGTTTCATATATGCCATTAAATGTTTTCATTTTCTGCATTATTTCATAATAGACATATTTTGGAATGCATTCTCTTTGTTCATATCATTTTATCTTTTTTGGTATAAATGCTCCAAAAAGAGGCATTTTTTTTTTCTGTAGGACCAGTTTAATTGTAAAGAAATTGGATATTTATATGAAGAAAAGAATAACTGAAAACTGATATAGGTATATAATTTGTTTTAATGAGCTTCACTTTTTTGTACCTCACAACTACATTTTTTACAAACTGAAGGTTTGTGAGAACCTCATATAGAGCAAGTCTATTGGCTCTACTCTTCCAAAAGCATTTGCTCACTTCATGTCTGTCACATTTTGATAATTCTTATAATATTTTAGATTCTTTACCATTATTATAACTGTTATGGGGATTTATTATCAATGATCTGTGATATTACTATTGTCATTGTTTGGAGGTACCACAAACCACACCAATGTAAGACACAAGCTTAAATGATCAGTGTGCATGTTCAGACTATTCTACTGACCAGTCATTCTCCATCTCTCTCTCTCTCCCTCTCTCTCTCTCTCTCTCCCTTTCCATGGGCCTCCCTGTTATCTTAGGTACAACAATATTGAAATTAGGCCAATTAATAACCCTATAGTGTCCTCTAAGTGTTCAAATAAAAGGAAGAGAGTCATACGTGTCTCACTTTTTTATTTATTTATTTATTTATTTATGATAGTCACAGAGAGAGAGAGAGGCAGAGACATAGGCAGAGGGAGAAGCAGGCTCCATGCACCGGGAGCCCGATGTGGGATTCGATCCCGGGTCTCCAGGATCGCACCCTGGGCCAAAGGCAGGCGCCAAACCGCTGCGTCACCCAGGGATCCCACGTGTCTCACTTTAAATTGAAAGCTAGAAATGATTTAGCTTAGTGAAGAAAACATGTTGTAAACTGAGAAGCTCAAAATTAGGACTCTTGCACCAGTTAGCCAAGGTGTGAATGCAAAGTAAAGTTCTTGAATGAAATTAACAAAGCTACTTCAGTAAACAAATTATAAGAAAGTACAAGAGTTTTATTGCTGAAATGATGAACATTTTAGTGGTCTGGATAGATCAACCAGTCACAACATTTCCTTAAGCCAAAGCCCAATCCAGAACAAGGCCCTAACTCTCTTTAATTCTATGAAGTATACGAGGTGAGGAAGCTGTAGGAGACAAGCCTGAAGCTAAAAGAGGTTAGTTGGTGAGGTTTAAGGAATGAAGTTGTCTCCATAACATAGAAGTGCAAGACGAAGCAGCAAGTGCTGATGTAGAAGCTGTAGGAAGTTACCCAGAAGACCTAGTTAGGATAATGAATGAAGGTGACTACACTAAACAACAGGTTTTCGCTGTAGACAGCCTTCTGTTGAAAGAAGATAAGATACCGTCTAGGACTTTTATAGATAGGAAATATCAATGCCTAGCTTCAAAGCTCTAAAAGGACAGGCTTTCTGGTTAAGGGCTAATGCAGCTGGTGACTAAGTTGAAACTAATGCTCATTGACCATTCCAAAACTCATGCCCTTAAGAACTATGCTAAATCTACTCTTCCAGTGCTCTGTAAATAAAACTACAAAGCCTGGATGATAGCACATCTGTTCACAACATGGTTTACAGTAGTTTAAGTCCACTATTGAGGCACAATGCCTATACAGTTTCACCTATATATTTGCAAAATTGTATTCTTCCCTAAAACACAAGACCAAGATTATAGAGTATAGACAGGAAGAGGTAAATGAGAATAGATAGAAGCAGAACCTCTATCAACACAAGCATTTTCTGGAAGTCATCCAGCTGACTTCTGCCATTGATCTCATTGACTGTCCCTGCAGAATCACTCCTACCTGAAAGGGAAGCTGGGAAATGAAGTTTTAAGTTGGGTATATTGATGCTTTAATCAAAATCAAAATCAGCATTGTATTAAGCAAATAGTGGGAATGATGTTTGATACGCAATAGCAGTGTGTACTTTGGAGATTAAGAAATCTGCCTCTGGCACAAAACTGTGGAGCTTAAAAATTGTCAGCAGTCAAACGTCAAATAATGGAGTCAAACACCTCATCACAAGGAGTTAATCCATACTCTCATCAGCATTTGGTTTTTTCACTCTTTAAAAAAAATTTAACCATTTGGATAGATTTGTACTGAGATTTCATTGTAATTCTAATTTGCATTTCAGTAACACCACATGATGTTGAACATCTTTGCATGTGTTTACTTGCTACCTGTAATTCCTTTTCATTGAAATTTCTGTCCATGTCTTTTGCCCATTTTCTACCTAGATTGTTTGAACTTCTATTTTTTAGTTTGTTTAAAGTCTCCAAGAAAACACAGGATACACTTGCAGAGTCAAATATAAACAATAAGAGAATTAGCAATCAATTTCTCCACTACTTCCCAATTTTAAATATTTAATATTTCAGTTTTAGTGATGTGCTTCATATTTTAGGGAGCCTTGAACAGTCTTCAGTGAAGAAAACCTCCATACCATCAATCCAGTAAGCTATAGTAGTTCCATAGTACTAAGCATTTTTGGTATTTTTGTGATCACTAGTCCTCTAACTAAAGCCCCTGGTTTGGCTGGATCTTTCTTTCTTTCTATTTTTTTTTCCTTATGGCAGCTCTCTTGAGTTCTATATTCCTTGGTTGTTTCTACATTTGGAAAGGAGTGCTTATCCTCTTTCCACTTTATTGACAAGTTGGCTGGATTCAGTACACTTGAAACCTATTTTCTTTCCCTTAGCACTTTGTACACATTTATCTGTTCACTTCAGACAATGGATGTGGTTATGAAGAAATCTGATTACCCTATTTTTCCCTCTCTTGCAATCCTCTCTGAATTCTTGAATATTTTACATTTTTGAAATTGAATCATGTGACTAGGATATATCTCAAAAGTTGATCATTTTGATGCAATTTTCCAGCAATATTGAAGGCATTTTGTTACCTGCTCTGTTCTGTTCAATTCAGGAAAATTATCTTGTATTTTCACTTGAGAATCATTTTCACTTTTAACTTGTTTGACTTGCCCCTCCATAGATTCAATGAAACAGTTTATAATTCTCCTTTTTTTGTACTATGTATTATCTTGTCTCTTATTTTAAAAATTGTTTACCATTGTGTTATGCTATTTATCTTACAACTTTGTCAATAATTTGCTTTTGTATTGCATCTATTTTTTTCATGCTCAGTCTTGATTTTTATTGTTCTTTATATATCATTTTCTTTATTTCTCTACATAGAGGTTTCCCTTATTTTCTTTATACAGAGTTTTAAACATTCTTTCTTCAATATACTTTTAGTTTAATTAAAAACATTTTATAAAAACAAAAAAACATTTTATAAATTCTTTTATAACACAATTCTCAGAGATGCTTCTTATTTTCCTTGGATTGTATTTGCTTCCATAGCCCATTCATAATAAATTAAAAATTTATTTCAATCTGTTGAATACTTATTCTAATATGAAAACCTATTTTCAATACTGTTACTTTGTTCCCCCTCTAGTATATTTGTATAGATACCATGTCATTTCCTTCCCATATTGTTCATGCTTAAAACTAGCAGCCTTTTCTGAGATTTTCATTTTTCTGATGTTGCATATAAATTATACTGGCTTCCTACCTTCTCTTACTGGCTTTTCATCTTCTTTTAAAGGTTAAAAGTTTGAGCAAAGGGTACCTGGGCCCTGAGAGTTTGAGTGTGGTGGAAGACTCAGATGTCAGCTGTGACGGTCATACAGGGTCTATGTCTTTTCCTTCTCCTACCCAGATATTTTTCTGTGCCTGAGTTCATGCCACTTTCTTTGCATGTCTTTTCCAATATGGAGCATCCTTGGGCTTCAGGTCTAAACAATCTCTGTAGAGACCTAGAACCCCAGTTTTCTGTATACTGCTATTATGGGTCTACCCCTTACCCTCCTTTCTCTCTTCTCTTATCTTTTTAACAGCAACTTCCACACAGCAGAATGAGGAGGAAAAACGTTAATGTAAGGTTACTTTTAACCTTATCTTATAATTTCAGAAAGGGTTAGCACACAAAAGTAAATGGCCTGCTGCATGAACTACAGGAGCAAAACAATTGTTTATTTGGGAGCACAGAGACAAGAGCCATGGCTGCTATATAGTTTTCTCTTATACCTTGTACTCTGGCATTCAGCATACATTTTGATTTATTGTTTGAGCAAGAAGGAGGGAAAGAAGAGAAGGTCCAGGGGCTTCCATTTGTCTCTAACTTTGTTAATAGCCTTCACTTAATGGGTCAAGGAACCAATGTAGAGATCCCATCAGTTACAGTACATATCTCTTTGCACTATATATACTTGGAAAGAACATGAACCCACACAGACACACACACGCATGCACACACTCACACACAGATACACTGAATTGACCTGTGATCCCACTGAGTCCAATATTTACAACTCAGCCTCTACCATTTTGGGATTACATTAATTGCATTCCCACATTTCAGTAGGAAGAAATTATAGACTCCTCTACTGACATCTCTTGTCCAGAAGAACACCACCAGAAGGAATTTCCAGGTTGCTGGGTTTTCTTTTTTGCTTCTATTTCTAAAACTTGGTGAAAAGAGTTTACTCTGATCTATTTACAATGGGAGAGGTAGTTTGGTTAGGAACTATCTAAATAATTTGCAATGGGTACATTCCAGTATTTCCATCTCTCTGTGCCTCCCCATTCCTTCCTCTGCAGCCCACCAGGCAAGTCCTCACACCCCAACTTTTCTTCTTATTGCAATCATTGAGGCCAGGCTTTAATTATACAGCTGAGTAAATGCGGAGAGTCAAAAGGATAATATCCAACACTATAAATCAAAAAGGAGATTATTTTAGATGGATCTGACCTAAGCTCTGAAAAGAGACAAGAAGCAACAGCAGACACCCTGTTTTCTCCTGGTTGAAAACAAATGGCTATGTTTGGAACTGCTTATGAAGTAGATCATATAGATAGGACATCAGAGCAGCTTTAGGAGCTGAAAGTGACCACTGCCAATAGTCATCAAGAAAATGGGGTTCACTCCACAACCACAAGAGGCTGAATTCTGCCAACAACCTGAGTTGGAAGTATGCAAGAGAACCTGAAACTCCAATGAGAAAACAGCCCTCCTGACACTTTATTTTTTTTTTTTTTTAAATTTTTTATTTATTTATGATAGTCACACAGAGAGAGAGAGAGAGGCAGAGACACAGGCAGAGGGAGAAGCAGGCTCCATGCACCGGGAGCCCGATGTGGGATTCGATCCCGGGTCTCCAGGATCGCGCCCTGGGCCAAAGGCAGGCGCCAAACCGCTGTGCCACCCAGGGATCCCCTTCCTGACACTTTAATTTCAGTTTTGTGAGAGACTCCAAGCAGAGAACCCAGTTATTCAGTGCCTAGCTTTCTAATCCAAAGAATTTAGAAGATAATAAATGGGTGTTGTTTTAATGTACCAAAAATAAATACATAAAAAGAATCACTTTGGATAAATTGTTAAAAGAGTAGATTCCTTTGGAGATTCTAAGTGTTTAGGTTTCTTAGGTTTGGGGGAGGCTTAAAAACCTCTATTTTTTATAAACATGCCACATGATTCTGATGCACATAGTCTAAAAGCCAGTTATTTTATCATTTTAATATGTTGTTTCTTGAAAAAATATGTGTGTTGTTTATATTTAAATCAGGGTCTTTGTAGTTCAAAAAAACTGGTATTCAGTTAAGGAAACAGAGAAGATATATATCAGACATAATGGGTTAAGCAACAGCTTTCTCCGGTGTCGTACTGTCTGTACTTTACAAGCTGATACCTATGCTGGACCACTGCTAAGATTGATGCTGACACTGCATTTCCTCTGTGAATATATTTTATCCTTCTGGTGTCATTTCTGGGTCATCCCTCACTAATAATATTGTATTATCACTAAACCTCAGGCTCTTGGAGCCTAGGAAACGGGTGGGAATTGGTGATCTCTGGGTACACATTTCCATCTGGGGCCTTTGGTCTGATTTCTGAAGCCAAGCATCCAGGTGTCATCTATTATTCTTACTCTGCATCTTTTTTTTTTCCTCCCTCTCTCCTTTTGCCATGTCTTTTTTAAAGAACCTTTCATCTATAGATATCATTTCTAATTGCCTTATTTTCTACATGTTTTTCATTTCAAATTTCACAGAGAGTTGAGGATAGATCAAAGTCATGTTTATTCTGTTTTGTTTTGTTTCTCCAGGTAACATCAGTTCATTCTCCCACCTTCATGTCTGTTATCTCTAACGCCAAAACCCAGGGCTAATCTAATAAGCTGTGGCTGGGGCAAAATATCCACATAACGTGTACTGTTTTAGTAGGGAATATGGATGGGAAACTTCCACTTAGAAACCACTAGCATATCAAACACCATAACTGCAAACCTAATATACTCAACAAAATAAAAGGGAACGAATATGCAATATGCCATCACTTTTCTTTATCAGTTTTTTCCCAGTTTATGCATGAGACCAAGGTCCATTGTCAGAACATTCGGAACCAAATTCAAACAGTGACACATCCTATTAGCTACTGAATAGAACCTGAAAGTTTCCCACAAACTGAAGAGCCTAAAGCAGATAAACTACTGCATGAAATCAAGAACTAAGGAAAAGCAGTAAGGTGAAAGCAAGTGTGGCATTACCTTATACAATTACCAGGCATTTTTCTTTTATATTCATTCAAAAATGGCAGATAAGAGTGACAATTGGGTTTTAGATGAATATTAGGAAAGACATCTTTAACCTTTTCACTAGAGGAAAGTAGGTGTAAACTCACGAACACAGTGGGGGAAGGGAGCAAAAATTAAAACCAGAAGAAAAGAGAAATGGAGTATCTTATAACAGCATTTTTTTTCAAGTAGGATTAATATGAAATACTATTTTATATTAAGCCAATTAGAATATAAAACTAAATTACATTTGGAATGGGTGAAAATAAACCTTTACAGCAAATTTTATTTTACCATACTAGGAAGTTCCTCCCATCTGTGATTAAATTCTGCTTTTAGTAGTCAGTGTAATTTATGCACGGGTGTATGAGAAAAGCATTTATACAAAAGCATTTAAAGCCTTTAATGACATTGTATGAACTATCCTCCAAAAGGAACAAATCAATATTTAAAATTTCACAAGTATTCCCACTGATAACATTATTCCACTCAAATGGAAGAGAATTAATGAGTTTGACAAGTTCTTCCTTCCTTGATAAAAGATAAGCAGGAGAAAGAGATTAGAAATAAAGTTAGAATATATCAAGTCTCTGAAGAGGAAATATTTTCATCTATAGATTAGATTATAACACAGATAGGGTAGTACTCTACAACATGGGTTCAGCTGATGGCCAGAGGAATTTTCTGAGTTCAGAGCCTATCGGAACGAAATCCAGGGAAGTGGCTATGACAACTATCTTTCTCTTTTATAATCCATTCTTTGTTACTGTGTTTAGATTGATAGTATGCTTTCTGCTAGACCAGTGGCCTATGTCAACAGGCCAAGGCGATAATGCTAAAGTGAGATTTTGAAGACGGGCAAAGAAAATGTGTAGCAGATGAAAATGACAAGGCAGTGCTGATAAGTGGCATAGTAAAATGAAATCCATTCCCAATGTCCCTTAACAAATGCAGTACCAGAATGCTCTATTCCACAGGCATGTTGGTGAAAGGTGATAAAAAACTCCCAAGTTTTAATAATCTTTCTACCAATAACAAATTCATAGGCAACCTTACAGCCCTACACAAAGTTATCTCTTTTTCTCTATAAATCCTATTTCTTTTTTTATTATAAATTATATGAATTCCATTTAAGTATTTCAGAAAAATAAATTTCAATTGTATGGCATGTAACATGTATGTTAATGCAAGAGTATCAGGTATTGATAAGGATTTTGCTGCAAATATTTTAGAGAGCCTTTACAAATTCACACTCTCAGTTACCTAAGTTTCTCAGTTTTAATCATAATGGAAAACCATTCTGTAGTCATTAATTGAGCACCTACTGTATGTAGAATGCCATACTTACTATACTTGAGGTTATAAAGACAGCCTTAGGCAATTAAGCCTTTTTGTATCCATGGAATTATTCATTGTTGCTTTAAATAAAAACTTGTAAATTCACTTCAATATACCTGCCATACTTTTGTACTTGAGATAGATTGCTATCATGTAGCTAAATCACACAACAATGACCTGAGAAAATTATCTAGATAATCCAGGTTTAGAAATAGGGAATTGCGAAGAAAATAGAGAAGAAAGGAAAAATCCAGTTCAATAATCTGTACCGTGGGGTGCCTGAGTAGCTCAGTCAGTTGATCTTGGACTCTTGATTTTGGCTCAGATCATGATTTCAGGGTGGTGAGATTGAGCCCCATGTTAGGCTGCATGCTCAGTAGGGTGTCTGCTTGAGATTCTCTCTCTCTCTCTCTTTTCTTCTCATCCCCTCCCAAATAAAAATCTTAAAAAAAATAATAATAATCTATACTGACTCTTCAAGTGCATTTGAAATAATGGTATCATAGTACATATCTAAATTTCATTTGTTTATACAGACAAGAGAATTGTTCATAATATAATGTTTCATTATAACAGCAATTATCCCATTCAATTTTTCATTTTTATTAGTTGACCTTTGAAAATGTTCAGTTATGAAGAAAAGTTCTCAAAAATAATGTGAGCTATTCTTAGTTGTGAAATGCTCTCTGGAGTTCTAATTCTTCCTTCAAAACAAGGAATTCCTCTCCCTTATTTCAAGTGTGCAAAGAGTGTAACTGTTTTCCTATTGTCTGGTGCTTTCTTCTTTTATTATTTCCACTATTACTGCTAACACCAAAACAAGTTTGTTTGCCCGTATTTGGGTTACAGTGAGGACTTTTAGGATTCCATAGGCAATGAAACTTTGCATTTTTTTCTCAGGATTAGAAAGAAGTTTGTGAAGAGTCAAGAATAGGAAGACAATCTGATATTTATTCTTTTTCCTGATCACCTGATTGTACATTTATACCTGAGTCTATGAACTACAGATTTATAAAAACCATATAATTAGAACAAATAACTATCTTTTAAAGGCAAACATACATATTTCAAAATGAAATCTAAAATGAAGAGTATTTTTGGGCTGAGTTTGTAGGCAAAATCAATACATAGAAAAGCTGAAGTGATTTGACGTAACATTGGAAAATAAATGCAAGAATCCAGAGTAATAGAAAGATCTTAAAATATAGGAAAATCTTCAAAAACTTTAAAACAATCAAACTTCATGGGCATTTATGAAAAAAGCTATAGGGAAATGTTTCAAACTACAGGAATATATTTGTCACTGTATTGCTCTTATTTTATAACTGTCTTATTCCTAGTTCTGACAGAAAATAATCTGATCCTGATTTTGATCATGCCTTAGTCTCTGGGGACTTGACATTTGAATATGTTTCCATTATCATTTGAATGTAGATTCTGACTTCATTTACTTGTACCTTCCATTCTCTAGGTATAGCCTGTGGCTTTGCTTGAACTATAGTTTCAGAGCTCATTGAGCAAAATCTTGGACCACAATCCCTGAAACATACATATAAGAAAGCTTTACAACATTCATTGCCAAAGGAGCTAATGAATAAATATGCAGCTTTCCCCATAAATATATAATAAACATTCACTGATTGTTTCCTTCTTTTGTGCTAGGATCATAAAGATTAATACCTGTATCAGTTAAAGTAATTTTGATTAAAAATAAAACTAAAAGTATGATTCTAAAAAAATAAGTGGAAATTGTTGGCTCACTTAAATTGTAAAGTTTGTGTGTAGAAATAACTGATGGGGAGAGTTGATTCCATAGCTCAACATGGATAACTTGATTTCTCTTGCTTCTTTGAAATCTTAGCATTAAATATATTTATAATTTGAATCTTTCATAATTTCAAGACAGCTTCCAGTTGCTTTTTGCAGTAAATGTTCCATTTTCCTGGCAGAAGAAAGGGGTCTTAAGCCAGCATTGCTAATAAAAGTCCTGACTCTGCTCACTAGGCCATATTTCCTTACAGAGATCACCAAACTACAGCCTTGGATAAAACTCAGCAAGTGATCTCTATTTCCAGGAGAAATTTATAGTGATTTTTACAGTTTTAAATGGCTATAAATAGAAGGCAAGAAGGATATGCAACAGAGAACTCTACAGCCTGCAAAACCTAAAATATTTATGTGGCCCTTTTCAGAAAAAGTTTGCTGACCATTACCTTGAACATTCAAATTGATTAGGTAATGTGATACAGTAATTTGCTTAAAGTCGGGGCATATGCCAATCTTTTAATAACTTATGTTGATTAAAGGGTTGAATTATGCTGATGGGGATTGGGAATCGATTCCATGGACACTGAAAAGCTGAATTAAGAGAACAGGTACATTTCCAGACTAAAGGCAAATACATGGATGATGGATAGAAAATGAAAACTTGCCTACTATCCTTTCGTTGAGGAAGTTATGTAGTGGTAGAGACAAATAAACACAAGTAAAACATGACAAACACCATAGTAGGAGCAAAAATAAAATGCATAGTTTTAAAATACAGATGAAGAAATAGCCAATTTCATACATACGAAACAAGTAAATTTCATTTAGGGAATGAGGTAGTGCAGAAGGCAATCTGAATAATAAAGATAGGGAAAATGTAAAGGAAATCTTGAGAGACAAAAGAATGTGGAGAGGTCTAAATATATACATGGCTAACTATACTGTAGTTGCAGTAGTCTTCTCAGAAATCAAATCCAAAAAGCTGTAACCTGTTTTTGTTTTTACAGAGGGATTGAAGGAGACATCCAAAATGATCTGGACTGCCTCTTTGGTATTTTTAGAATCTGGATAGGCAACTGAAGAATCTGTGCATACACGTATTTTATCTCTTCCTTAACTTTCTTGGAAATCAGGAACTAAACCACAGGTTATATTAATGACGTTAAATAATATGTTTCATGCATTAAACATATCTTCAGTGACTGAAATTATGGCTATACAGTTATATATACAGTAATATATGTGTACAGTATATACAGTATATACAGTATGTACAGTAATAAATACAGTATTCTTCATAAACACTCAATAGGTATATCTAGGCATATAAAGAACTTTCTTCAACATGATGAAAGATATTTTTGAAAAATCCATAGCTACTATATTCAAATGGTAAAAGACTAAAAGCTTCATTCAGATTAGGAACAAGACAAGGATGCCCACTTTTACAACTTTGGTTCAGCATCATACTGAGCATTCTAGATAATGCAATTAGGCAAGAAAAATAAGTAAAAAGCATCCATACTGGAAAGGGAAAAATAATTTTGATTCCTGATGAGAAAATTCTATATTTAGAAAACTCTGAAGAATCTAAAAAAGCTTCTAGAGGAAAAAAAAAATCAGCAAATCTCAGGGTACAAAACCAACACACAAACATCAGTTGTGTTTTTTACGTTGGTAAAAAACAATCCAGAAAATGAAATTAAGAAAGCAATTCCATTTACAGTAGCATTTGAAGGATAAAAATACATAGGATTAAATTTAACCAAGGAGGTGAAAGATTTATATACCAGACACTGAAAAATATTGCTAAAAGAAATTAAAGAAGACTAAAAGAAAAAAGACATCCTATTTTCATGGCCAGAAATACCTAATATTTTTAAGATGTCAATACCACTGACAGAAATCTATAGGTTTAATGTAATTCCTATTAAAGTTTCAATAGCCTTTTTCACAGAAATGGAGAATAATCTTCAAATTCCTATGGAATCCACAGGGGCTCCAAATGGACAAAACAGTCTTGATAAAGAACAAAGTTGGAGTTCTCACACTTTCTGGTTTGAAAACTACAGTGTCACAGTAATCAAGATAGTGTCTATCCTATTACTGGCATAGGATAGACACATAGACCAATGGAATAGAATTAGAAATCCAGAAATAAACTAATACATTTATAGCTATTTTTGGCAATGATGCCTCATCCATTGAATAGGGAAAGAATCTCTTTTCAATACAGGGTGCTGGGCACTGAATTTCTGCATGCAAAAGAATAAAGTTGGAACCCTACTTTTTACCATTAACAATTAAAAATGGATCAATAACTCAAATATAGGGATGCCTGAGTGGCTCAGTGGTTGAGTATCTGCCTTCGGTTCAGGGTGTGATCCTGGGGTCCTGGAATCAAGTCTTGCACCGGGTTCCCTGTGGGGAGCATGCTTCTCCCTCTGCCTATGTCTCTACTTCTTTCTTTCTGTCTCTCATGAATAAATAAACAAAATCTTTTAAAAAATAATAACTCAAATATAAGAACTCAAATGATAAAGCTCTTAGAAGGAACATACAGATAAATCTATAACTTGGTAATAGATTATTAGATATGACACCAAAAGCACTAACAAAAAAAGGAAAAAATAATTAAATTGAACTTCATCAAAATTAAAACCTTTTGTGCATTAAATAACATTACAGAGAAAGTGAAAAACAATCTACAGCGTAGGAGAAAATACTTGCAAATCATATCTCTGACATGGCTTAATATCTAGGATATATAAGGAATTGTAATTCAACAACACACACAAAAAACAATTAAAATGGGTAAAGGACTTCAGAAGATATTTACCCTAAGAAAATATATAAATAGTCAATAAACACTTAAATATTCTTAGTCATTAGGGAAATGCAAATGAAACTCACAGTGAGAAATCACTGCACACCTGCCTAGGATGTCTGTCTATAAAATATAAAGCAAAAAAAAAAAAAAAAAGCAAGAGCTGGTGAAGATATGGAGAAATTGGAATGCTCATACATTGCTAGTGAGGATGTAAGATGGTACAGCTGCTGTGGTAAACAGTGTGGTAGTCCCTCCAAGAGCAAAGTATAGATTTACCATGACCCAGGATTCTACTCCTATATATATAAGAATGAATTGAAAATAAGAGCTCAAAGAGATATGTGTATGCAAATGATCACTCTAGCATTTTTCACAATAGACAAACATGGAAGCAACAGAATTATGTATCAATAGATGAATAAACAAAATGTGGTGTATAAACAGCATGGAATATTATTCAGATATAAAAGGTTCTGATACAAACGACAACATAGATTAACTTTGAAAACATGTTAAATGAAACGAGCCAGTCACAAAAGGATAAATGTATGATGCCATATATATGAAATATCTGTAATAAGAAAATCAATAGGGAGAGACTATAGATTGGAAGAGCTAAGGAGAGAAGGAGAAGGAGGAATGGGAAATTTTTAACCTAACGGGTACAGAATTTCTGTTTGAGGTTATTAAAAAATTTTGAGGGTAGCCCCTGTGGCTCAGCAGTTTCGCACCGCCTTCAGCCCAGGGCCTGATCCTGGAGACCCAAGATCGGGTCCCACGTCAGGCTCCCTGTATGGAGCCTGCTTCTCCCTCTGCCTGTGTCTCTGCCTCTCTCTCTCTCTCTCTCATGAATAAATAAATAAAATATTTTAAAAAAGTTTTAAAAATCTTTAAAAAAATAAATAAAATAAATAAAAAATAAAAATTTTGAAAATGGATCCTGATGACTGTTGCACAACAGAATGAATCTAATATCACTGAATTGTACACTTAAAAATGTTTAAAGTGAAATATATTGTTTTATATATTTATATAATAATAATAATAAACAAAATAGGAATATATTGGTAGAATCATTGTACACCCAATTAAGACATTTTCCAAAGTACTTCTATTTATCATAGAAAATTTGTCATCCATATTATATGTGTTATCATTGCAAGGCAATTAGAAAAAACAATTGTATAAAACCACATGGAGTCTATTTCCATAGATAACCACATCTGTCCACACTTGTTATTTTGTATGTGTGCCTACGCTGTGTGTGTGTGTGCATGCACACACACACAAACACACACACAAAAACTATTTGAAATGAACATGATAAATCCTGGGACTCCATTTGATTTAGTTAATGGATAGATCTCTATGTAATAGGGCAAGAATGTTGATTTTATGATCAAGGCACTTAGAAGAATTATGTAATCCTTTATTGATTTTATTTTTAAAATGTCTTGCTTAGAAGTTTTCAGAGAAAAACAGAGAGATTCCTATAAATCTTCAGTAAGTTTACTAAAAGTGAAGGAATGTGCTACAGCCACTGAGTTCTTACTGTTAAGGAAAGAATTACATAATTTTAAATTCCTTTAAGGAAAATATGTTAATTTATTTAGGTGTTTATCCCTAGTGGCCCAGTAAGTAAGGAAAGTAAGAAAGAGAATATGGAAGGATACAAAAATTTGTATCAACAATCAAGTTGCCGCTGTATGCCATTGAGATAGAACATCCCCTTGGAAACCCTTGGAAAAGTTTTGTAGAGCAAGTCCCATAATTTTTGCGTAAAACAAAAAGGTAGCTGGTTTATTTAACATTTTTCCACTGATTCTCAAACCTCACTAGTTAAAAATTATGGCTGGGGCATTCAGTACCTGGCAAATATCTGGCATTTATGTTATGCCAAAAATATGAGCTGACCAAAGTCCTCTGGCAGTAAAGAAATCTCCCAGATGGACAAGCAGAGGCTCAGGGACTTGAATTAAGAAGCTACCAGGGTACTAGCAACTGTTTAACACAACCACTGGTTAACTCAGAAGTGGCCTGAGGAGATAAAGGGTGAACTAGCAATAGGGAAGTATCTCTATATAGTCTACTCCAACTATCCTTCACTGCCACAATTATGACAAGTTCATAGCTCTTTCCAAATTCAAAGTTTGAACATTTCAGAACATCATTATATTAGTTCCAATTATGTCTGTGCCTCATGATAACATATATTATTGTCTAAGCAACCAAAATAATTTGGTTTATGTATTACTTTGCTACAGAGAACCTGGAAATTAGCAACCTTAATTTCCAACTTCAATACAGGGTTGTTTCTTAGGCTCTCGGATTGAGTCCTTCCCCCCCCACACACACACAATAGCACTGCAGTTGTCTACTTCAATCTCCAGAGATAGGGGCAGACATTCATTTTCTTATGTTCCCAGCTCTCCCCTGACACTTATGAATAGGAGCTCCATTTGTTGGGTTGGCATAGAGAGTAGCTGATGCTAACTTTCTTCTCTTTCTCAAATTTCACTGGCAAACATCAGCATCTATCAGTTCACACACTGAGACTATCTGGCCTACTATTATAGAACACTATTACAAATTTTCATTTGCACAGTTGAGCTCAAAAGAGTAAAATAAGTATTCAGCAACATAAATGCGTATAGTTGATTCTCCTCCCCTCTTGGGAAAATAATCCATTCAAATACAGAAATAAAAGAACATGGGGACTTTCAGTTTCAGCTACAACATGTAAAGAGCTTAGAAGTTGTCACTGCTATCTTTAGTACAAGAAAAGTTGGACAAACTAGAAATCAGTGACTTTCTTGTACCCATCAGAAAATTAAAGTTTCAGGGGTAACTGCCAATCCAATAATCTGGAGAGATAGGCAGATTCAGAGAGATATAGTAAAAGAACTCTGAAAACTGCCTTCATGAAGCAGAAATCACTATAGCAGAAAATCACTGATAGGAAAATAAATTAAAATTAGAGAATTGCTGGAAGCTGAATATAAATTAACATGAGAATGAGAATTTTTGGAGACTATGATCAGCTATATATATCTACGGGGACTATCGCTCACCAATTTCAAATAGTTAGGATTGAGAAAGATTCTACCATGGCCCTGGAAGGTGAAAGGAAGGAAGATCATTAAGAAATAGGCCCAGGACCTTCTCAAGAAATGCCTATTATTTTAAGTAAAATAGTTTAGTAGAGCCTTATCAGAACTAGGGAAAAGGCTGATTCACCAAAGCTTTCCTGTTTTACCTAAAGGAAGGAGAAACATAGTCAACTGGGGTCAAGACTTCAAATAAACAGACTGAGAATAGTAAAGCCAAAAAAGAGAGTAGGGGTCAGTAGGGCAAAGAAGTTAAACCACTACAAAACCTTTGTTTATGACAAGCCCCAAAATCCGGGCCCACAAAAACACAGAGATTTAACCCAAAGGTTACTCCTCTTTCCCAAACATTACCACCACACCAATAAGGTCTCATCATCCTAACAGTAGATTATATCAGAGAGAGCTGTAAGACACAGACCGCCTTTGAAGAGGAGTGCTAATGGAAGCAAAATGTTAAGAGGAGAGACAAAAACACAGATATTAGAAGTATTTGAAACCTCTGCCACCTGTAGCTACAGAAAACATTAAACACAGCTCCATTCCTAACCAGACAGACAAAATTTCACATAAAAGACCTATTTGAACCAGTTCCTCTTATCTGATATAACATCTGGATTTCAATAATAATTAAGAAGAATGGGGGAAAAAAGAAAGAAGAAAAACACCGTTTAAGAATATAAAGTAAATATAAGAACTAAGATGACACAGACATTGAAATGATCAGATAGGGAACTTTAAATAACTATGATTAATATACTAAAAACAATAACAGTAAAAGTAGAGAATATATAAGAACAGATAGGTAATATTAACTGAGAGAAAACTCTAAGAAAATATCAAAAGGAAATGCTGGAGATTTAAAGAAGAAAAAAAAAAACAGTAATGAAGAGAGTCTCTGATGGGTTAATTAGTAGACTGGACAAAGCCAAGAAAAGAACCAATGACTTGGAAGATAGATCGCTAGAAACTTCCCAAACCAAAAGTCAAGGGGAAAATAGGAGTCGGAGGGATGCCTGGGTGGCTCAGAAATTTAGCGCCTGCCTTCGGCACAGGGCGTGATCCTGGAGTCCCGGGATCAAGTCCCACGTCAGGCTGCCTGCATGGAGCCTGCTTCTCCCTTTGCCTGTGTCTCTGCTCTCTCTCTCTCTCTCTCTCTCTGTCTCTCTCTCTCTCTGCTGTGTGTCTCTCATGAATAAATAAATAAAATCTTTAAAAAATAAAAGGAAAATAGGAGTGGGAGATGAGAGAGAACATCCAAGGACTATAGAATGATTTCAAAAGGTGTAATATACATGCAGTTGGAACAGCATAAAGAAATCAAAAAGGAAATGGGGGAAATCAAAAATGAACTTCCCAAAACTGACAGACACCAAACCAGAGATCCAAGAGGATCAGAGAAGATGGAGAACAAAGTCAAACAAAGTCAAAACAAAAAAACAAAAATAACTTATTCCAATGCAGAAAATGAAAGACAAAGGAAACTTAAAAGAATTCAGAGAAAAGAAAAAAGGGAAATCTTATACATGGAGAAAAAAAAGACTAAGAATTACAGCAGACTTCTCATTAGGAATAATGCATGCAAGCATATAGAGAATGTATATATAGTATTGAAAGACAAAAACTCACTAACCTAGAATTCTATATGGAGTAAAATTATCCTTTAAAGATGAGGAATTACTTTCTTAGACAAGCAAAAGTGAAAGAATTCATCACAAGCAGCCTAAAAGGAGAATTTTTAAAAGTTTGTGAGTCAGCAGAAAATGAAACAGGTTAGAAAATTGGATCCATATAAAGAAAAGAACATCATAAATGGAGGAAAAGGTGAAATAATGTTTGATTCTTAACTGTTCTAAAAAATGACCGTTTAGGGGCACCTGGATGGCTCAGTCGGTTAAGTGTCTGCTGTTGGCTCCGGTCATGAACCCAGGGTCCTGGAATCAAGTCTCACTTTGGTCTCTCTGTTCCTCCAAGATCCTGCTTCTCTCTCTACCTCTGCCTGCCACCCCCCCTCTTTGTGTGCTCTTGCTCTCTGTCAAATAAATAAATAAATAAATAAATAAATAAATAAATAAATATCTAAAAAACAAAAATAATAAAAAATAATAGTAAAAAAAGGATGGCTGTTTAAAGTAATAATTTATTTGGTGATTAAGCATGTAGATAAGTGAAATAAGTAATTCAATGTCAGATGAGACAATGGGAGGAATTGGAAAAAAAAAGCTATACATAAAGTTGTATAGTGTTATTTGAAGGTGGCCTTAGATTAGATAGAAATGTATATTGGGAAATCTATACCCGGTATCCACCCAAAATGAATGAAATAAGTATAATTAATATGCTAGGAGAGTAAGTAGACTTAAGCTTATAAAATTCTCAGTAAAACTTGAGAAGGCAAATAAAAAGTGGAATAAAAGAAAAAAGAACAAATGCAAACACAAACATGGTAGGTATTAACCCAGCTATTTCAATAGCCACTTATTATTTAAATATTTATTTATTTATTTGAGAGAGATTGAGGAATGAGAATGCAAGGGGAGGAACAGAGGGAAAGTGAGAGAGAGAATCCTCAAGCAGACCCCCTCCCAAGCAAGGAGCCCCACTTAGAGCTCAATCCCAGGACCCTGAGATCATGACCCGAGCCAAAATCAAGAGCCAAGTGCTTACCAACGGAGTCCCACAGACACCCCTCAACAAACACCTAAAATGTGAATGATCTCAGGGTGCCTGGGTGGCTCAGGTTGGGTGTGTGCCTTCAGTTCAGGTCATGATCCCCGAGTTCTGAGATGGAGCCCCACATCAGGGTCCCTGCTCAGCAGGGAGTCTGCTCTACCTCTCCCTCTGCCTCTGCTTGTACTCACTTTCACTCTCTCTCAAATAAATAAATACAATCTTTAAAAAATAATAAATGTAAGTGGCCTCAATCCACCACTTAAAAGATAGAATTATTAGCGTATTTGCAAAAATCATGTCTATGTTGTCTATAAGAAACTCACTTTATTAAATATAAAAATATATTTAGGTTGAATAAAAAAGGGATGATGGGATCCCTGGGTGGCGCAGCGGTTTGGCGCCTGCCTTTGGCCCAGGGCGCGATCCTGGAGACCCGGGATCGAATCCCACATCAGGCTCCCGGTGCATGGAGCCTGCTTCTCCCTCTGCCTGTGTCTCTGCGCCTCTCTCTCTCTCTCTGTGACTATCATAAATAAATAAAAAAAAAAAAAAAAGAAAAAAGGGATGAAATAGATAACATGCTAAAACTAGTTAAAAGCAAATAAGACAGACAAAGCTGATTTCAACACAAGGATGATTAGCTGGAATATAGAGGGGTATTACATAATGATAGGGATCCATTTTCCAAGAAGACATAACAAACTTGAACCTGTATATACCAAACCAAAGAGAATCAAAATAAATGCAAACATTGACAATATTAAATGGAAAATTAGAAAAATCCACTATTATTTTAAGAGACTTCAGTATCTCTATGGCAGGGAGTGATAGATTAAACAATTAAAAACCCACACAGATTGGGGTGCCTGTGCGATTCAGTCAGTTAAGCGCGTGCCTTATGTCCAGGTTGTGATGTCAGGGTCCTGGGATCAAGCCCCATGTCAGGCCCCCTGTGCAGTGGGGAGTCAGCGTCTCTCTCTCCATCTGCTCTTCTTCCCACACTGTGCTCTTTTGCTCTCTCTCTCAAGTAAATAAAGTAATTTTAGAAAATAAACATAGATATAAATTATCTATTGGCACAATCAACTTGATCTAACCAATACTTTTACAATACTCCATTCAACAAAAACAGAGTGCACTTTCTTTTCAAGGTCTCATGTTTTATTCATTAAAGTATACCACAAAGCACACCACAAAATATTTGAATAAATAGAACACATAGAAAGTATGTTCTTAGACCATAAGGGAACTAGAAATCAGTAACAGAAAGATAGCCAGAAAAATCCCACATCTCTAAAATTGAGAAACACAGTTTTAAATAATCCAGGGGTTAAATAAGAAGTCTCAAGAGAAATTATTATTCTGAACCAAATAAAAATGAAAACATATTTCCTAAAAGTTTGGGGATATAGAGAAAGTAGTACATAAAGAAACATTTATATCGATAAATACATCCGTTAGAAAGGAAGAGAGATCTAACATTAGTAACTAGGTTTCAAATTCAGTAAATTAGGGAAGAAAAATCATCAGTCTAAAGCAAGCAGAAGAATAAAAATAATAAAATTGGAGCAAAAACCCAATACAATTGAAAACAGGAAAACAATAGAGAAAATCAATGAAATGAAACCAAAAGCTTGCTATTTAGAAACACCAATAAAATTCATAAGCCTTGCTTATGGACTGAATTGTATCCCCCAGTCCCAAAATTCACATGTTGAAGTACTAATTTTCAGTGTAACTATTTTTAGAGATGGAGACTTTAATGGCATAATTACAGTTAAATGAGGTTGTAAGAATGGAGCCCTAATCCAACAGGAATAGTGTCTATTATGAAGAGGAAGAGACGCCTAGAGTGCACATGCACAGAGGAAAGGCCATGCGAAGACATAGTGAGAAAGCAGACATCCACAAGCCAAGAAGAGAAGCTTCACCAGAAAGCAATCCTGCCGATTCCTTGACCTTGAACTTCCAGGATCCAGAGCTGTGAGGGAAAATAAATTCTGTTGTTTTAATAGCCACCTAGTCTGTGGTATTCTATCATGGCAGCACTAGCCAACTAATATATCGCTAGCCAGGCCAACAAAAAAAGGGAAAAGACACAAATTACCATCACTAGAAATAAAGGAAAGTTAGCACTACTGATCACATGGACATTAAAAGGATAATAAAGTAACTCTACAATTATTTCCCTACAAATTTGATAATTTATGCAAAGTTGATCAATTCCTTAAAAGATAAAAAATACCAAAATTCATATAAGGAGAAGCAAGTAACTTGAATAGGACTACACATACTCGACATTTTATCAATAATTCTTAACCTTCTGAAAGAAAGCACCAAGCTCAGATGGCTTCACTGGTAAATTTTATCTAACATTTATAGAAAAATTATACAATTCTCCATCATATCTTCCAGACAATAGAAGACACTTTTTAACTCATTTTATGCATTACCCTAATACCAAAAGCAGATAAGGACATTGCACGAAAGGAAAACTACAGATCAGCATCTCTCATTAATGAATATAGATGCAAAAATTATCAACAAGTATTAGGAAATTGAATCCAACAATGTATAAAAATAATTACACACCACAACAAAGTGGAATTCATTCCACATATGCAAGATGAGTTCAACATTCAACCAATATAATCCACATCATCATCAAGCTGAAGTAGAAAAATTATATGATCATATCAATTGATGAAGAAAGAGGACTTTAAAAGAAAGTTCAGCAATTATGATTAAAAACCCTTAGGAAATTAAGCATGGAGGAAAAGGTCCACAACTTGATAAAGAGCATATTCAAAACAACCTACAGCTAACATCATACATAATATTAAGGAACTGGATGCTTTTCTCCTTAAACAGGGAGAAAGGCCTCCAAAATGCGAAACGAGCTGTAGTCACTATCATCCTGGAAGTTCTAGCTAGTAAATAAGAAAAATAAAACAGAATGGGTTAAAAGAAGAAATAGAACTTCCTTTATTCTCAGAAGACATGACTGTATGTGTAGAAAATTCTAATAAGTCAATACACAATCCCCTGGTAATAAACAAGTATAACAAGGTCTCAAGATACAAAGTTAAAGTTACTATATACCAGCAATGAATAATTAGAATTTGAACTTAAATATATACATATATTCAAGTACATATGTGTATACTTTAATAACACACAAATATTATATACTCCTTTTTTTTTTTTTTATGATAGTCACAGTGAGAGAGAGAGAGGCAGAGACATAGTCAGAGGGAGATGCAGGCTCCATGCACCAGGAGCCTGACGTGGGATTCGATCCCGGGTCTCCAGGATCGCGCCCCGGGCCAAAGGCAGGCGCTAAACCGCTGCGCCACCCAGGGATCCCAATATTATATACTCCTATATAAATCTAACACTATAAATATAAGGTTAATATGCAGAAAACTATAAAACACTAATAAAAGAAATCAGAGATCTATATAAGTGAAGAGATATTTCGTGTCCACGGATTGGAAGTTTCAACATTGTGAAGATATTAATTCTTCTTAACTTGATCTACAGATTTAATGACAGATTCAACAATTTACAGATTTCCAATAAAAATTCCAGCAAGCTAGTTTGCAGACATGGACAAACTGATTTTGATTTTTAAATGTAAAGGCAAAAGATCTTAGATAATCAATACAATACTGAAGAGCAAAAAGGGAAGGAAGAGGAGAGGAAAAAAGGGGGTAGCAGCTGGAAAACTCAACACTACTCAATTTCTGAATGTTCTATAAAGCTACAGTAATCACGACAGTGTTTTACTGGTGAAAGGATAGACACATGGATGAAGGAAACTAAATAGAAAGACCAGGAGTAGACTCACACAAATATAGTCACACAAATAAAATGGCAAAGGCAATTGAATGGAGAAAGGACAGTCTTTTTAACAACAAGCCTGAATAACTGGACATCTATGTGCAAAAAAAAAAAAAATGAACCTAGATATTGTTCTTGCCCAATTGGTAAAAAGTAACTCAAAATGAATTATATCAAAATATAAAAATGCAAAACTATAATATTTCTAGAAGTTGGAGAAAGTTTACATGACCTAGGATTCAGTGCAGAAGTTTTAGGTATAACATCAAAGCACAACTTGATCTTTGGAGTTTTATTTAAGTTAAAAACTTCTGTTTGTGAAAGAAACTGCAGATGGAGTAGAAAGACAAATCATAAAATGGGAGAAAATATTTGCAGAACATACTGGACTACAGTTGTATAACTAAAACATACAAGGAACTCTTAAAACTCACCAATTTAAAAATGAATGACAGTTCTAAACATATACCCCACAAAGCAACATATACAAATGGCAAATGAGCACATAAAAAGATGCTCACAATTATTTGCCATTAGGGAACTGCTAATTAAACAACAACAAAATAACAATGCACATTATTAGAATGGCTTAAGAACTGGACAACACTGAATGCTAACAAAGACATAACATAAGGGGTACCTGGGTGGCTCAGTACATTAAGCAGTGGACTCTTAATTTCGCCTCAGGTCATCATCTCAGGATGGAGAAATTGAGCCCAATATTAGGCTCCATGCTTAGCAGGGAGTCTGCTTCTTTCCCTCTGCTTTTGCCCTTCCCCTAACTAATACACACGCTCTCTCTCTCCCTCTCTCCTACTCTTTGTCTATCTCAAATAAATAAAGAAATCTTAAAAAAAAAAAAAAAAGACAGCACAGAAGGAACTTACATGAATGCCAGTGGCAATGCAGGCTGCTACAACCCCATTGACAACAGTTTAGCAATTTCTTACAAAGCTAAACATAGGCTTGCCCTGTTATCCCGCAATCATAATCCTATTTACCCAACTTATCTGAAAGCTTATGTTCAGACAAAACCAGCATACAAATGTTTATAGCAGCTTTATTTATACTCACTCTAAACTGGAAGCAACAAATATGTCCTTCAACAGGTGCATGAATAAACAAACTGTGGTACATTCACACAATGGAATCTTACTCAGAAATTTTAAAATAAGTAATTTTAGAAAGTGCTCTAAAATTAAAAATAGCAATACAAAATATTTTAATAAAAAATGAATTATCAAGCATGAAAAGACATGAATGAATCTTAAGTGAATATTGCTAAGTGGATGAAGCCAGTCTGTTATGGATACAACATGTGATTCCAATTTGCTATTCTGAAAACAGCCAATCTATAGAGAAAGTGAAAATATCAGTGATTGCCAGGAATGTAGGGAGAAAGAGCTGAATAGATGGTTACAGAGGAGTTTTTTCAGGGAAATGAAACTATTCAGTATGATACCATAATTGTTGATATATAACACTATGGATTTGTGAAAACCAAAACACACAACACCATGAATGAACCTTAATTATTCAAAATTTTAAAAAATTCCTTTAGGTGATGAGGGCATACCAGGATGAAATTCATAATGTTACCAATAATCTAATGCTCTTCAGAATACATGTAACAACCTCACTAAAGGGGGTGGACCGAGAGGTGTTCCATCCAACCCTGAAGATGTCTGGTATCACTAAGACTAAAAAGCAAAGGAACTCACATGAGCACTGCATTCTATTTGATGAACTTGTTTTCTACAAGAATACAGATTAACAATTCTGGCACTGCTAAATATGTATACTTGAATTGAAAATTCAATAAATGAATGATGATCATGGGAGCCAGGTTTTTCTCTCTTGGAGTGAGAGCTTATAGACAGGCAAGGGGAGAAGTTTAGAATGATCCATGAGGTAATGGATTAAAATTTAATATACTACTATGAACTCATGCTTAAAATTCAATATAAATATACATGGCTACACAGAGAAATATTTATAAAAAATATACATATATGGGTTAGTACACACACACACACACACACACACACACACTTCCTTCCTCTGTCCACTGAGAAAGCCTAGAAGGAAGGAAAGATACCATAGAAACAAGTATACTGAGAACCCAAATCTTAGTTTTGAATATCATGGTCCAATTAAAGGAATCCAATATGTCTGAAGAAATAACTGTTTCTAGGAGTTAAGCAAAAAATATACAAGATGATAAACTGGCACACTTGTGGGGCAGAAAATATGGAAATGCTAAAAAGAATAAAACAACAAACTGAAACAGACAAAGAAAAAACCCACCCACAATTATGGAGGGTAGGCTAAAGGAACACAGATTCAATGGAAAGCGTTCAACATTTGATGACCAGAGGTGGATTAATTTAAGAGACAAAAAATAAACAAAGTAATATTGGATTATAACCCTAAATATAAAACTGTTTTCTTTAAGCCATACTTATATAAGTTAATTATTAAAGAAATAAATAAATTGGGAGAAGAAAAGGATCTCATACGTGGAAGAATTCCAAACATTTTATGTTGATACTCTTATCCTCAGTGAGGTGAAGCACAATTCTATTAAATGTGAGGTGCACTTAATGGCTTGCTTCCAAAGAATGTAACATAGAAAGGGAGAAATAGAGGAACTTCACAATGGAGACTCTGACCCATGTGACCCTCAGTCAATTGATTGATATCAGTATCAAATAGTATTGAGTGTGTATATAGTCAATATGATGTAATAAGAATGACACTTTACCTCTGTAGTCTTTCTCACAAATACCATAACTTCAATCTAAACATAAGAAAAACATCAGATAATCCCAATTGAAAGACATTCTAAAAAAACCCCTGACCAGTACTCTTCAAAATTGTCTTAAAACTCCTCAAAAACTTAGGAACTATCACAGACAAGAGGCTGAAGAGGTTCAATGACTAAAAATAATAGTACCCAGGATGGAATATATGATAATATAAAAATGATACCAGGTTAAAAAAAATCAGTAAATCTGAATAAAGTGTAGACTTCAGCTAATGTATCAATATGGATCCAATAATTACCTTCAGTGTACTGTATTAACTTAGGATACAAATAATGGAGTACAGTAGGTGTGGAGTATATAGGAACCTCTGTGCTATCTTTGCAACTTTTTTGTAAATTTAATATTAGGGTAATATAAAAATTTTATTTAAAAATATAGAAGTAGGTAGGGGTGCCTGGATGGTTCAGTCAATGATCAAGTGTCTGACTCTTGGTTTCAGCTCAGGTCATGATCTTGGGGTGATAGGATTGAGCCCTGTATCCAGCTGTGCACTAAGCAAAGAGTCTGCTTGGTATTCTTTCCCTCTGCCTTTCTCCATTCCCCACTTGCACCCTCACTCTTTCTCTCTAATAAATAAATAAATCTTTAAAAATATATAGAGAGAGATAAATAAAATGATCAAAATTGTGCAAGGAATACAAAAAATTCTGCTATCAGAATGAAGATTTCAAGAAATCTTTCTTGATAGTTTATAGGTCAGTTAAAAACTTAGAATATAGAATATTTGAATCAAATCATTAATATGGGGAATATATAGAATTTTATATCCAGAGACTGATAAATGCATATTACCCTCTAGAACACATGGATAATTACAAAAATTGACCATGTACTAGGCTATTATGCAATTATAATATATATAAAGAAATCAGTATCATATATATCAAAATACCGACTACAGTGAAATTTTTAAATCAGTAACTAGGAACCACAAAAGCATTCATACTTCAAATAACTCATTGGTCAAATTAGGTATTATACTGAGAATTATAAAATATGTAGAACTGAATAAAATGGTCATAAAACATAGCAAACTTGTCTGATTCAGATAAGGTGGTTGTTAGGGAGGAAATGTATAACTTTAAGTTGTCATATGAGGGGAGAAAAGGGCAAATTGAAGTGAACTATTCTCCAAATCAAGAATTTAGAAGAATAAATAAACATAATAGTCTATAACACAGGAAATAATACAAATAACAACAGATACTATTGAGATAGAAAGCAAAGACATAAGGTAGAAAAATAGGTCATTAAGAAGACAAATAATATTGTCAAATTTTCAGTGAGGTTAACCAGAAAAAACAGAAGGTCAGAAAAAGATTTAAAGGTGAAAAATATGGATAAATAGAGGCATAGTAAAGACAATAAAAATAAATTTCTATGATATTTTCATGTTATTTTGCAAAGGCAAATTAAATGGACAAGTAGTAAGAACATACTCTTTAATACATTTTTTTTAAGTGGGCTCCATGCTATGCAGGGTTTGAATTCACAACACTGAGGTCAAGATTTGAGCTGAAATCAAGAGTCAGTTGCTTAACAGAATAAGCCACCCAAGTGTTCCTAATACATTTTTTTAAAATAATGTTTTGAAATATCTGATGGAATTTTAATTCTTGTAAATATCTTGTCCTGTGTCTTAAAGATATGACCCTCAAGAGGAGGGCAATACCACCCAGAAGGAAAAGTCCTCCATTGACTTATTCATTCACTCATTTACAGGTATTTACTTAAAAGTACAATGTCCTGACACTGTACTAGGTATCTAGGATACATGTGTGATCATGACATTTTTGTTTGTGAAAATTACAACAAACAAAAGCAAATGTACAATAATGTTTCTGAGAAGTGCTATAATAAAAAATGAAAAGAGAACATAAATTAGAAAATGACATGAGCAATGGAAGGAAAGAAAAGTTTTAGGTAAGGTATTCAGGAAAATTCTTTGAGCAGACATGTAATTGAGCTAAAGATGTAAGCCATCCAAAGGCATGGGAACTGGATTTTAGTCAGCAAAAGCAGGTTGAGATGAATTTGGGGTGTTTCAATTGCCAGGTTAGGATGGCTACAGCACATTGAGAAACAGCAGGAACAGCCATATACAGGATTGGAGGGGAAACAGGCATTCCATTATATGGGGCCCATTAGACTATATTAAAGAATGAGGATTACACTCAACTATTTTAAGAAACTGTAATAAGAGACAAAAGAAGGATAATATAATATGATAAAATGGCTGATCCACAAGAATACACAGCATTTCTAAGTATTTATATACCCAATATAGAAACACTAAGTATATAAAGCAAATATTAACAGACATGAGACCTAAAGGGAAAAAATAGACAGCAATACAATAATAGAAGAATTCAATACCCCCTTACATCAATGGATAAACCTTCCAGATACAAGATCAAGAAGAAAACATCAGTCTTAAATGACATGTTAGACTAGAATACCTTAACAGATTACAGAACATTTAATCCAAAGGCAACAGAATATATGTACTTCAAGTGCATATAGAACATTCTTCAAGATAGGGGTGCCTGGGTGGTTTTCCCAGCCAGAGAGAAGTATGAGTGGGCCAACTCAGCCCTTCGGAAGAAGAGGAAGAAGAAAGAGGTCTGTTTTAGCTACATGGGGAAAATCATAAAGCAAACTCACCCAGACTTCAATGGATGCTCCTGGATCTTGGATGCACTGGGCTCCCTAGAGGATTGGCTGCTGGAACAGGTTAGCCTGGAGGCGGTTCGACTATCCTTCTACAACCACAGAAGAGCTGTTACCAGCAGAGAGATCCTTGGAGCAGTTAAGTTGAGTGTCAGACTCTTGATTTCAGCTCAAGTCATGATCTCAGAGTAGTGAGACTGAGCCCCTCATCAGGCTCCATGCTCAGCATAGAATCTGCTTAAGATTCCCTCTCTCTGTCCCCCTGCCCCTTCCTCCTGTGCTTTCTCTTTCTCTCTCAAATAAATAAATAAATCTTAAAAAAAAAAAGAACATTCTCCAGGATAGATCATATGTTAGGCCACAAAACAAGTCCTAATAAGTTTAAGATTAAAATCATATCATTCATCTATTCTGACCACAAGAGTATGAAACTAGAAATCAATTACATGAAGAAAATTGGAAAATTCACAAATATATGAAAATTAAACAAACATGGTATTGAGCAACAATGGAGCCAGAGAACAATCATCAAGAGAGAAAAAAATACCTTGAGACAAATGAAAAGAGAAATCTAACATAACAAAATTATGGGACACAGCAAAAGCAGTTCTAAGAGGAAAGTTCATGACAATACCTACCTTGAGAAACAAAAAAAGTCTCAAAAATCTAATTTTACACATCAAGGAATTAGAGGAAAAAATAAAGGCCAAAGTTAGCAGAAGGAACGAAATAAAGTTTAGAGCAGAAATAAATGAAATAGAGACTAGAAAGACAATAGGAAAAACATTAATGAAAGTAAGAGCTGATTCTCTGAAAACAAAATTGACAAGCCTTACCTAAACTTAAAAAGAAAAATAGAGAGGCACACAAATAAATCAGAAATGAAAGAGGCGATCAACACTACAACTAATACCACAGAAATAAAAGGGATCATTTCTGTGAACAATTATATGCCAACAAATTAACCTAAAAGAAACAAAGAAATTCCTAGAAACCTACAACCTATCAAGACTGAATCAGGAAGAAATAGAAAATAAGAACAGAGCAATTACTAGTAAAGACATGATTTAAATCAGTAATCAAAATTCCCCCAACCAACAAAACTCAAGGATTAAATGGTTTCACAGGTGAATTCTAGCAAACATTCAAAGAATTAATACCAATTCTTTTCAAACTTCCAAAAATAGAAGAGGGGGAAATTCTTCCAAACTCATTTTATAAGGCCAGCATTACTCTGATACCAAAATAAGCCAGGACACTACAAAAAAATTACAGGCCAATATTCCTGATAAAAATGCAAAAATCCTCAACAAAATATTAGCAAACCAAATTCAGTTGGATTTATTCCAGGGACACAGCCTGGTTCAACATATGGAAAACAGTCAATGTGATATACCACATTAGCAAAATGAAGGATAAAAATCATATGATAACCTCAATAGATGCAATAAAAACCGGTTGACAAAATTCAACATCCATTTATGGTAAAAACTCCAACAATGTGGCTAAAAAAAGGAAGATATCTTAATGTAACAAAGACCGTATATGACAAATCCACAGCTAATGTTATACTTAAAGGTAAAAAGCTGAAATCTTTTCCTCTAAGATCAGGAATAAGACATGAAGCCTACTCCCACCACTTTTATTCAACATAGTATTGAAAATTCTAGTCAGGACAATTAGGAAAGAAAAAGAAATAAAACCATTTATATTGGAAAGGAAGTAATGAAACTGTCATTATTTGCAGATGACATATTATATATAAAAAATCCCTGAAGACGCCATCAAAAAAACTGTTAAAGCTAATAAATTTAGTAATGTTGCAGGATATGAAATCAATATACAAAAATCTATTGCATTTTTATTTTTTTATTTTTTTATTTTTTTATTTTTTTATTTATTTATGATAGTCACAGAGACAGAGAGAGAGAGAGGCAGAGACACAGGCGGAGGGAGAAGCAGGCTCCATGCACCAGGAGCCTGATGTGGGATTCGATCCCGGGTCTCCAGGATCGCGCCCTGGGCCAAAGGCAGGCGCCAAACCGCTGCGCCACCCAGGGATCCCTCTATTGCATTTTTAAACACAAATAATGAACAATCAGAAAGACAAATTAAGATAATCCAATTTGCAATTGTATTTTCTTGTCGCATCCTTCAGAATAAATTTAACCAAGTAGGTGAAAGACCTATATGCTCAAAACTGTAAAACCTTATGGAAAGGAATTGAAGAAAACACAAATAAATGGAAAAGGCAGGCTATGTTCATGCACTGAAAGAATTAATATTGTTAAAATGTCCCCATGGCTTAAAGAAATCTACAGTTTCAGTGCGATACCTAACAAAATTACAATGGCATTTTTCACATAAATAGCACAAACAATCCTGAATTTGTATAGAATCACAAAACCCCAAAGACCCAAAGCAATCTTGAGAAAGAACAACAAAGCTGAAGTATCATGCTCCCTTATTTCAAATTCTATTACAAAGCTATAGCAATTAAAACAATATGATATTGTCATAAAATACACACATCAATGGAAGAGAATAAAAAGCCCAGATATAAACACCAGCACATATGGTCAATTAATTTATGACAATGACAAACTATGGGAATAATAAGCTTTCTTCATTTATCTTCAATAAATGATGTTGGAAAAACCAGACGTCATATGCAAAAGAATGAAACGGGACTACTATCTTACATTATATACAAAACTAAATCAAAATGGATTAAATACTTGAATGTAAGGCCTGAAATCATAAAACTCCTAGAATAAAACACAGGTGGTAATCTACTTGACATAAGTCATGGCCATGACCTTTTGAGTCTGACATCACAAGTAAAAGCAACTAAAAAAAAAAAAAAAGAAAAAAAAGTGAGACTACACCAAACTTAAAATCTTTTGCACAGCAAAGAAAACTATCATCAAAATGAAAAGGCAACCTACTAAATGGTGGAAAATATTTGCAAATTATGTATCTGATAAAGGATTAATATCCAAAGAATTCATTCACATAAACGATTAGCAGATCTGAACTTTTCCAAAGAAACACATCAATGGCCAACAAGTGCATTAAAATGTGTTTAGCATCATTAATCTTCAGAGAAATGTAAACTAAAATAAAAAAAAAAAACAATCACCTCTCACTTGTTAGGATGCCTATTATCAAAAAGACAAGAAATGACAAGTGTTGGCAAGGGTATGAAGAAAAGGGAACGCTTGTGCTCTGTTAGTAGGAGTGTAAATTGGTGCAGCCACCATGTAAAATAGTAGAGAGGTTTCTCAAAATCTTAAAAATAGGACTGCCAATATGATCCAGCAATTCCACTTCTAGGTATTTATCTGAAGAAAATAAAAACACTAACTCAAAAAGATACACACACTCCCATGTTCATTGTAGCACTATTTATAGCAAGCAAAATAGGAGAACAATGTGAGAGTTCATCCAAGGATAAAGAAAGTGTGAGGTATGTATGGGATATATAAATACATACAAACATACAATGGAGTATTATTCAGATATTAAAAAGAGAGATCTTGCCATTTGGGACAACATGGATGGAGCTTGAGGGCATACGCTAAGTGACATGAGTCTGACAGAGAAAGACATATACCATATTATCTCTCTTATATGAGGGGAAAAGTTTAGAGATACAGGGAATAGATTGTTGGTTGCCATGGGGGAGTGTGATGGGGAGAAATTGAAGAGAGTCAAATTAAAAAAAGAAAGCATAATATGTGTATTTAAACTGTTATTCTAGACTCTAGAATCTGATCTATTTTAGTCTAAAGATTCAAGACAAGCAGAGAAATCATGAGGCAGTTTTGGCAATGGAGGCTAGATACCCATAATTCATGGTACCTATTAAGATGATGCAATGATTAGATTGAGGTATATCTAAAAGAGTAGATTTAGCTTCACCTGCTGATTGATTGGGAAGGAGGTGCAATAAGATTATTAGATTAACTGGAATTGACTTTTTTCTGTTTAATCTAATTTAACTGTGAACGGTGGTGCCAATTACTAGGATGGAAAAGATCTTGGGATCAATCGGGATTGGCATGGATGTTGACTAAAAATCAAGAGATCTATTGTACATGTGCCAATTTTGAGACGCCTATTACATGTCCACTCTAGATACTGATAAGCAAGTTGAATATATGAATCTAGAGTTCATGATCCTTGGAAATGGTTGTTACTAGAACTAGCAACAGGTACCTTTGAGCCTTCTAAGGTTACTTTTTTAAACATAGTGAGAAATTGCCTTGAAAGACAAGCTTTGTGGCACGAATGTGTTTTCTAAATGCCAGTCATTTCCTTTGCACTCTTAATTTAGCTTTACTATAAGTAAGAAGAGTTAAGTCATTCAAGACTGGTTCCCTGCCAGCTAAATTCCCAGAAAAAGAGCTGACCTTCCGTAAAACGTAATGGAGTCTGGTTATGACTCAGAACTTGGACCCTAAGCTTTGACCACGTCAGAATAAAGCCTTTTCAACTTGAAAAAGCTTGTTTTAAAGGAGAGAGAGATATCTTCATGGCAATTTTAAGGCCCATTTAATTCCTACATAAGTATCCAGTGAAAGGATAATTGTAGGAATAAAGATAAAGGCACTTCTAGAAAAAAATGCAGTTATATGTTTTCAAAGCCTCAGTTTTAGTGGTTAAAATTTTGACCTCATTATAAATTGTTCCCACATGAACTTTATTCAGATACCTCTAAGTTACCATGTCCTTTCAAGTAGCCTCTAGTGGACAGTTAAACAGTAATTTTTTTTTCCAAAATAACTACTGAGCCTAAACCTTTTTCTCCCTGGGAATGATGCCAATTCATGTATTTGACCCATGAATTCTGGCTACTGCCCACTCTTCATAGACATGATCCAATGTAAGAAGGAAGTGCCCTAAAGAAACAGAATTTTATATGGATTTGGTTCTATGAATAACACTAGGTTAGCCGAATCTGCAGCCTAAAATGACCTATTGGAAGGGATTATTTGCAGACCAGGTTTGGTCTACAAATATGTTTTTGGCAAACCAATTATTTAATAAGTTTGTTTACTTGCCAACATGTAAAGATTCAAATATTTCTCACAAAATGTGGATTCACTTCTAGTTTTATTAGACAAGATGCCCAAACTGGACACGTATTCCTTTATAGTACCAAATTCTATTTCACAGCAATTTCAACATTACCTATGGCAGGAATGTTAAGTCCACTACTGTCTCTATCTCTATTATATTAAACTCAATCCATTTACTTATTTACAATACCTGCCTGACCCCTTTAAGCATATAAATCTTAATATGCCTTGATAAACCCTTGATATATACCCTCATGTACATGTTAGTGTATCTGTGCAATTTTTAGTCAAGTTCTAGTGATAAATCAAAATTTTATAATGATTTTCATGGCATGGTACTTCCCATTAATTTCTCAAGTTTCTGAGAGAAATTTAGTCTGTACCACATTCCCATAGCCTCATTTATTTCTTGACTTTTTAAAGATTTATTTATTTATTTAACAGAGAATGAGACAGAGAGCATAAACTGGGAGAGCAGCAGAGGGAGCAGCAGGCTCTGTGCTGAGGGAGGAGCCCTATACGGGGCTCAATCCCAGGACCCTGTATCATGACCTGAGCTGAAGGCAGGTGCTTCACCAACTGAGCCACCTAGGACTCCTCCACAGCCTCATTTATATTTATCGCTAATTCTATAGTGACTGCTGGATACTCAGGGGTACTAAATCTCGTGTGGTGAATTTGTTTAGCGGTCTCAACCTATTATGAAAACGTCTGACAACTTTTTTTTTTTGCTATCAAAAGTAGCACTTTTTTTCCTGATCAAATTTGTTATTTGAGATGTAGGTAAAAAAATAAAAATAAAAAATACAGTCTCTATTTCATAAGTGATATTTTTATACTTAAATATATTTTCATAACATCACCTTAACCTGACCTTTGATCTGAATCATATTATTCTAGACCATAGTATTACCAAAATATATTTATTTCTGAAATAATTCTGACTCTATCATCACTAACCCTACAAAATCTCTTTGACCTTTCATTTGTACTTCCAGGAAGCCCAATAGCAGGTATCTAATCATCCCACAACTCCTTTTTACCTTGAGTCTTCTGACTGGGTAGTCACTGTCAAAGATGCTCTCAGCTTATGTCTAAGGTTAAAATTTAGCCTGCAAGGTAGCTAAATACTATTTATGAGGTGCTAAATACTGACATTACCCCCGAAACACAACTCTAATTATAGGGTCCTTTTCTCAGCTTAGAGACATATTAAAAAAAAACATATCTGAAATATACCTTGAAGAATAATGCAGGTATTAACAGAATGTAAGGGTATAAATTGTATGCTTTTCACCTCAAAAAAAGTTTTCTAGATAGTATATCTAAACTTAGTTACTTCTCCCAAAGTAACGTTCATGGCAGCTACTTATCTATCTCCTTTTTGGTCAACCAGGAAATAATCTTCCTACCTCTGGAGCTTCTTATTTTTACCTTCTCTATTCCTCATGTCATGCTAGACACTTCCAGGCCTTCTTATTCTTGCCATCAGCTCTACTAGAGCACTGTACTATGACAAAAGGGTGTGCTGTGTTCTGTATTATCTGTCTTATCCTCCTGTAATTGGGACTTGACCCAAGGTCAAACAATTTAAATTCTGTGACTTATCAGCTGACAATGAGATCAGAACTGCTAGGACCATTATATAGATAAAAGATCCACATGGAAATCAGATAGTAGCCAAAATAGGATAAGAAAAAAGACCATGTTGCGGGGAAGTAAAATTATGAAAAAGTAAATGACACCACCAAAAGAAAGGAAAGCACACCATAAGGACAGAAAAAAAGAAATCAATATAGGTAATTATAAAAGGTATCTGAGGAGTTGGTTTACTTTTTGTAAATCTTTCGGTATTTTTCAGTTTGCAGTTTTATCCTACATATGTCCTTCCAGTTGTAGATAGAAAAGTAGTTTGAACTGTTGGTATTTTTTTTCTATGTTTCCCTTTCCCCTGCTTCTATTCAAGCAAATATATAGCTCTGTGCACATTATTTTGAGAGAGGTATGAGTCTCAATAGGACAGAAGGAAGATATAACTTAGAAGTATATGTGCTTTTTTATGTTTGTTTTTAGTTCCCTGAACTATATATTAGGAGAACTTAATAAGTTTGTTAGAGGATTTAAGGGAAAGGGATCTATGGGCATGAGTGAAGCATGTTGGCCACAAAAAAGAAATAATGTGTGTATACCAAAAAGAAAAAAAAAAAGTAAAATAAATATACCTCTTCCATTACTCCAGGTACAGGTGAGGGGGAGGGGGAGGAAAAAGAGGGAAAAAAAGCAAACTTGTTCCTTATCTGTCTTCTGTACTCACACTGTCTTCTTTCTGTGCCTGTGTCCTAATATTCTCTTGTGGAGACACCAGTCATAGTGGTCTGTTATATGACCTCACTTTAACTAGGCTTTAAAGGCCCTATCTCCAAATACAGTCATACCCTGAGGGACTAGAGGTTACAACTTCAATACATAAATTGGAAGTTACACAATTAAGCCCCTCCAAAAAGAAGTCAATGGATCTTAAGAGTAGAAGAGCATGTGTACTAAAAACAGGCAGTGCCACGGGGGGATTTGTTGAGCAAGCACCAGAGAGGATTTAACTATATGCTGCCTCTTGACAGACAAGTCCTGTAGATACAAAAAGAGTCTTCTGCCCTAAGAGTGGTTTGCAATCAGTAGAAAAAGATCTGAAGGATATAAGCATCTGTAACAGTGGATTTCCCAGTAGTGACATCATGACAGATGATCAAGAGCCTGATTGGTTCCCTTTACTCCAACATCTTAGAGCGTCCAGGGGATCCTGGACTGTAACATAAACTTGGGGGAGATAACTGATGTTACAAAAATAAGTTATATTTTCCCCCAAGTAAAAGGCATCAAGAATTAAAATTAAAGTTGTTTTTAGAAAATAAAGACAGTTATAATTCCTTTAGACTAGATTTAGGGACTAAAATTAAAAACCTGCTATCAGGGATACCTGGGTGGCTCAGCGGTTGAGCACCTGCCTTTGGCCCAGGCAGGGCATGATCCTGGCATTCTGGGATTGAGTCCCACATTGGGCTCCCTGCATGAGGCCTGCTTCTCTCTCTGCTTGTGTCTCTGCCTCTCTCTCTCTGTGTCTCTCATGAATAAATAAATAAAATCTTAAAAAAAAATAACCCTGCTATCATAATAGACTCACTTAATATTGTGAAGTAACTTTAGTAGACTTCTATCCTTATAACCAGAGTAATCTAACTTAAACAGAAAATAAGACTTACTAAAAGTTGCTATGGATGGTGGCAAAGTATACAATCAGAAGATACCCCTCTCAATCTTGCGCTGATATATACAGCGTAGTAATTAAACTGTCCACCTATACTGTAAGGATCACATGCCCATTGAGTGTAAGGTTCTGAAGGACCTTGTAGCTAATGTTTGAGAGAAGTTCCAAGAGAATATGGCATGCACTGGTGAAAAAGGGATTAACTACAGACCATGTTGCCTGTTGGAAGCAGATAAGAAAAGTCAGAGATAGCTTCTGACTCTGTTTCTGGAAACATTTCCTGCTTGTAGGCAAATTCTGAAAACATTAAAAGCCCATTATGCATGCACATTACTGAATTCAAACAAATTCCCACTTCTGTTACAATGGTTAAAAATGAGCTCCTGGTAAGTTGAAGGCTAGAATCTTACTATAAAGAGAAGTTCAGGGGAGAGATTGGGCCCTAACAAAACTTCAACCTTTCTGGAACCTTCCTATCCTAACATATCTGTTGTGCTAGGAAGGAGGCTCAAAGTGAATGAAAACTCCCCCCCCCCTTTTTTTTCACTCCAATTTGACAACCTACCAATCCCTGATAAATAGAGGTATTTCCAAATTTTTCAGTTAGGACCTAAGGCTTGAATATAGTGAGATCCAAAGAGCAACAGTCAAATGCAAATAAAGTCTCCCTGATGCTGTGTCTCTATACCCCACCCTTAAGAATCATGGATTATTTACCATTATTAGGAAGATGGATTTTTGAGGACTGGGTTGTCCCTAAGCAACATGAAAACTTGCAGATATAATACTCCAGGCCCCTTCACAGTAGTTATGTTTCACCGGTCAAATCAACATGGTTGTTTGATACACAGTTTAATACCTCCGAAGGCTGACTCAAATCTTTACCAAATCTTAGATGCTTAATAATTTCTTGACCAGGTTATAAGAAATGCTTTCAGCAGTTAAAGTCACTGCTGGCTAGAGAGTCTTCCTGGGGACAATCAATCCTTCAAAAAGTAGAATATGGGAGAATTAGCACTGTGGACAAAGGGACAGACTATACTATCACTGAGTGAGATATTGATCAGATACCCATGGAATTCACCATTTTTCGATCATGCTTTAACAATAATGTTGATATTAATAGTATTAAATGGGGGGTTATATTGCAGGGCAATTTCTTGTTCTCTGGGATGGAAATTCAGAAGATTTTATTTTCTAAACCACATTATGATTTTTTAAAAATGTATATTATTAGTGGTTCAATTTTCAGTTTAGGCATTCTGTTTAAACAAGGTGTGGAGAATGTACCAGAAGATTGTGTGAGAAAAAAATACATGGGCAACCTCTGGAGAGTGTGGACGCAGAGAGTGACAACAGATATTCATCTAGCCTGTGACTGGCTTCTGATAGCATGACAGCATTAGTCTTAGACTTTCTTTTTGAGGAATAGAGGGTGTTTCAGTGGTAGGCAGATCTTGTTGAGAAGGGAAATATATTGGTTAGTTTTGTGAAACAGATACTGTGTATATATGGATAGAACAAAAGAGCATCAATTAATGTCTAGGTGGCTTATGCATCTTCAAAGGGCATCTTCACCTGCTTGCTTCCCCTGATGTGCCCAAACAAACACACTCTTCATGTAACTGAGTCTCCTTCATGACACAGCTGATTTGTCTGCAGGTTGGGTATATGAATTATGGAGAGTCAATCTATTAATCTATTAGGTAGCCTTGTGACCTCAGATGCTTCTTTCAGACTTTGGCCTTGGGTTACCAAGAACCTGTCAGCAGCAGAGTAACTGAACATAGAAAAATTTGGATGTAGAGAGGGTATCAGGGAAAAACAAAGCAAAGTTAAACAAAACAAACAGCAAAATATAACTGAATGCAGCTATTTAAAGCTACGTAAAGCCAGGGGCATCTGGGTGGCTCCATGGGTTAAGTGTCTGACTCTTGATTTCAGCTTAGGTTATGATCTTGTGGTTGTAAGATCCAGTCCCACATTCAGCTCCGAGCTCACTAAGGAGTCTGCGTGAGATTCTTCCTCTCCTTCTGCCTCTGCCTCCCTTCCTGCTCTCTCGTGAATAAATTAAAAAAAGAAAATCTATGTGAAGCCAATGAAGGAAGCCAAGGAAGCAGAATCTATGTATTAATACAGACTGCCAATTGGTGTGAAGCAGAAATTGTAGCAAAGGGACATTGAAGAGACAAGGCCAACAGGTGCTGAGCTACCTGAGTTACCAGGACAGTTTCTGGTCTACATTATTCCCTTGGAACAACTGCATTTCTCCCCTGCCTCCATCCATCTTTCTTAAGATAGTTTTTTTTTTTTTTCCTTTCTTCTGATCTACTCTAACAACAAAAGCTTGTTGTAACTTTTAACTACAACTAGTTAATAATCTGTATTCTTTCTCACATAACCACATGTAATAAATGTATCTTCATTGTCAATATATACACATTAACCACTCATTAAATGGTTGCTTCTCATCCAAACTTGATGTTGAAAATTTTTCTGTCAAATTTCAATTTGTGGGGCTTAGAGAAAATTGTCAATTAGACTCTGGAAATAACATATTTAAAAAGAAATAATAGATGAGGAGTTCTATTGAAAGGAATATATTATAGATGAGAAAATCTGGGTGGCTCAATTGGGTGGCTCAGTCAGTTAAGTGTCTGCCTTCAGCTCAGGTCACCATTCCAGTGTCCTGGGATCAAGGTCTCTGTTGGTCTTCTGGCTCAGCATGGACTCTGCTTCTCCCTCTGCCGTTCCCTCTTGCTGGTGATCTTTCTCACTTTCTCTCTCAAATAAATAAGCAAGAATCTTTAAAAAAGAGAGAAGATCTGGAAAGTACTTACAGACTCAAGTCTCTATAAGCCACTGTAGAGCAACAATGCAATAAATCAAGCAAGTTTTTTTTCAAAGATACTATTGTAAACTTCTATTTAGCACTATTTTTGAATGAGACAGATCCATCAGTCAAATTACATACATGAGTGATACCATGTTCAATAAAAGCCATCAATCAAAAAGGCTGAGGGTGGAGTCTCTATATAAAAAAAATATCAATTCTATGCTGCAGAGATGAATCTAGTATTTGGTGGAAATATCTAGGTTAGAATAGAAAGGAAATAGAAGTAAGGCATTTGGAGAATACAAGAACACTTGACCAGATGGTAAGTATGGAGACTCTCTCCTGATCAATATAGCAAAATTTCAACAGATGACATATCAACATTATATTAAACTTCTGATTAGAATTATTAATAACTAGATAACTAGATAATAATTAGAATTATTTTAGCAAAAGAACAAATATATATTTAATAGTTGAGGCAATTTCCTTTTTTTTGTTAAGATTTTTATTTTATTTATTTGACAGAGAAAGAGCACAAGCATGGGGAGCATAGGCAGAGGGAGAGGGAGAAGTGGCCCCCTGCTGCTTAGCAGGGAGCCCAATGCAGGACTTAATTCTAGGACCCCGGGATCATGACCTAAGCTGAAGGCAAACACTGAACCTACTGAGCCACTCAGATACCCCAACAACTTACTATCTATAGTATAGTTAGCAGTAAGAAAACCTGAAAATCTGACTTTTTAATAAAATTAAGAAAAAAACTTCTTGATAAACTAGAAAACAGAATTTTGGTAATAAAATGACCATGAAATTTTAATACATATTAAATTAGTAAAAAAAAAAAATCTATGAGCATAGCAGGGCATTTAATCTCCACTATAAGGAGGCAGTTTCTATATATACATGATTCCATAATTGAAAAATATGACTACACAAAAGTCCTCTAGGAATTATCAAAAATCAATTTCTAGCAACACATTTTAAAAGAACATAAGGGAAATTAATGAGGACAAAAAAGAAGAAAAGAAAAAAATAAAACCAGTGCTTTTTGAAAGTAGTATACAAGGTAAAAGGGTAAGTAAAGGGTAAGACTCACTTTTTTATTATGAGATAAAGATAATTGATGGCAGAATGAAAAAAAAGATTTACCTAATACTGTTTCTGAGAGAATTTCAAAATTAGGAAGGGTAGAATAAGTATGTTTCAGAAGCAATTCAACCTATGAGAAGCGAATAAATACCATGAAAGTTCCAACAGGACTTCAGATTCAGATGAACTACATCATAGATAGAACACACCCTTAAGAGAGGTCAAATATTGTCAGCCATTCTTTAAAAATAGCAGTGTTTGAAAATTAGGAGCAGCAGTTAGGAAATTAGGAAATTAGGAAATTAGGAAATTAGGAAAAAGCAGTGTTAGCAGTGCTAACAAAAAATAGCAGTGTTTGAAAATTAGGAGTAGAAAAAAGTTGCTTTCTTTCTACATGCATGAAAAAAAAAATGACCTTCAAAACTCTAAAACAAGTGGCTATCAATCAGTACAAAATATCTTAATGGAACTAATGGAACTGGAAAAGTACATAGTTTAGCATAAAAGGAGGCAGCAGAACAAACACAAAGCAGGCCCTGGAAAGAGAATGCCTGCCTCAAGAACTGGCTACTCCAAATATTATTTGCCCTATAATTTAATTTTAACTTTACCTTTAAATTTAATCTCCTTGCACCTAAGTTTTCTCAACCATAAAATGAGGGAAACAGCACAGAAGTCTTAGATTTGTGGAAACATTAAGTAAAATAATCAAGGTAAGGTGCCTAGAAAAATGCTTTGCATGCAATAAAACATTCAATAAATTTAAACCGTGACTATTACTATTACCACAACCACTATCCCCATCATTACTACTGCTGTGGATTTTTAAAGTATTAAGTATTTGGTGCTAAACTATTTTTTTCAAGGTAATACTCAAATTGAACATTTCTATCTGGATTCAAACAAAAGCTGAAATCAATATACTGTATTAGGCATTCCTGCAATAGATAGGTTGGAATGTATGATGTCTATGATCCTCCCGAAGATTAGTAAAATTGGTGTACTTTCAATGGCTTATTAGTAAATGGATAAATGGATAAATGCGATGGCTGCATATTTAATGAACTTAGGAAAATATGATCCAATCATGCTTGGAAGAGTCAGTTATGACCCATTCAGGCAGAAATTGGTGGCCTCTGTTTGCAGTTCAGCATTTCACAAGTACTGAATGTTATCATTTATGTGACACATTAAATGAATGTGCAATGCTCACTGGTTAAAGTGATGAGAACTGTTATATATCAAATTTCTCCCTCTGTTAAGCCACAAAATAGTTGATGATCAAATGATCATTAAGATGTTCTTAATGAGCTAAAATTTTGCATAAGGTTGAAACCGATACTGTATAGTTGATTTCCTATTTTATATACATGAAAGATGAGCAAGCCTTACATGCCATAATAATTACAGTAGATAAATGTATGTTTGTATGAATACTATTCAAAACAGATAATTCTTAAATTTTTCTAATTAAAAACAAAATTTTACAAAAATTTCCTAGTTATGACTTGAACAACACCTTCTTTAAGTTACTTTGTCATGCTCAGGGATTGCACAAAAATAATCTATGATTATATCATCCAGCAACACCAAGTACATCATTAAGAAGAATTCCAACACAAACAGAGTAGAAGCAGAGTAATTGTGGAGCATGAAACAGACATAATTTGATATGAAAGTTTTCTAAAATTTTGGGTGGAGCATTAATATACATTAATATATATTAATATAATATTAATATATTTTTAAATAATATTGAACAAAAGCTCTTCACAAAGAATGGCAATCCTTTATTTTTTAAGTGGAAGAATTAGTAGTCTTTGCTACATTCTCTTAGATTTAATCTTCAAGAAGCCAGCAAAACCAGAAACAGAAATGAAAACCTCCCCTTTGAAGAAACTACATCTGTAGTCCCAAACCAAAATATTTATAGGCTGCCAAAACCAGGGAAAATCAAAAAAGCATGGAAAATGTCAGGAAAGGATGATTGCAGCTGATTTCAGATCCAGATGGTAGAACACAGTTCCCCAAAGTGGAATATCCTGAGGGCCAAAACAAGTATAGTGTGCACAGGCTGATCGTGAATGCTTCCCTCGACCCTGTAGGGTATCACTGAGGACAGGGGAGGTGGTGATGAATGAGTAAACACAAAGCCACAATCTTTTTAGGATGCAGCACATCAGCAAGGTCAGTTTAGTCAGTAAATGAGGAGCAACCCTAAAAATGCTAATCTCATTTATGTGAAAGAAACAAGGATTAAAGGGACTTTCTTACTGGAGTGCCTGGCTGGCTCTGTAAGTAGAGCATTCGACTCTTGATCTTGGGTTTGTGATTTAGAGCCCCATGTTCCGGGTACAGATTACTTTTAAAAAGACTCTTTTCCATACAAACATATACACATTTATGTTTTGTAGAAAAAGTAGTGTGTAGTACAAACCAGTGTTAACTGCTGCTAGCTATATTAGTAAGAATTCACTTTGTTCAAAGATAATATGGAAAAAAAAGAGATCTATAAAGATGATAGAAGATAAGCAGAACAAAGGCTCAACAAAGGAAAAAAAAAAACAGATAAAGAACACTTATCCAAAAAACATATTGTCACTGAGCAAATGCAGTGTATACAAGTGTGCCACCATGAACAAAGTGGTAAAGGAAGCCACTAAATTCAAATCAGGGAGGAAAGAATGAATGGATATATTTACGACTTTTGTCCCTTTTTAAAATATTTTTTTGTAATTAATATTTTTTTTAAAATAGGCTCCACAACCAGCACAGAGCCCAATGTGGAGCTTGAACTCACAACCTTGAGATCAAGACCTGAGCTGAGATCAAGAGTTGAACACTTACTCAACTATGCCCCCGGGCACCCTTGCCCCTTTGTAAAAACTAGGTTGGTTTTTGTATTTTTTCTTTATATATTTTAGATATGAAACCCGTCAAAAATATAATTTGCAAATATTTTCTCTCATGCTGTGACTTGCCTTCTCACTATTGATTGTGTTCCTTAATGCACCAAAGTTTTAAATTTTCATGAAATCTAATTTGTCTATTTTTTCTTCCTTTGTGCTTCTTCTATCACATCAAAGAAATCATTGTAAAATCAAAAGTCATAAATACTTTACCCTATATTTCCTTGTAAAAATATAGTTTTAGTTCTTTAAATTTTGATCCATATTGAATTAATTTTTGCCTGTAAATTCCAACTTTATTTTATTCCATTGGATTTCCATTTGTGGATATCCATGTGGATCAACATTTTTTGAAAATATTGGCCTTTTGAGGCACCTGTTAAGCACCTGCCTTCAGCTCAGGTCATGATCTCAGGGTCTTGGGATGAAGCCCTGCATTGAACTTCCTGCTTAGTAGGGAGCCTGCTTCTTCATCTCTTATTCCCCCTGCTTGTGCTATCTCTCTGTCAAATTATATATATATATATAAAATCTTGAAGAAAAAAAGAATTGCCCTTTCTCCATTGAATGGTCTTGGGACTCTTGTTGAAATCACTTAACCATGTACATTATTAGGATTAAGTTCTGGGCTATTATATTCAACCTGTCTTTATGCCAATATCACACTGTTTTGATTATTGTAGCTTTGTAGTTGGTTTTGAAAATAGGTAATATGAGAATTTCATATGTGTCATTTTTCCAATTGCTTAGGTTATTGGGGTCTTCCAGATTTTGTATTCATTTTATGATGGATTTTTTTTTTATTTTTGCAAAAAAAAACACCATTGGAATTTGATAGAGATTGTATTTTGAATCTGTAGATTGCTTTGACTAACGTTAACACTAATAATAGTAAGCCTTTCAATCCATGTACACAGGATGTCTTTTCATTTATTTGTGTCTGATTTCTTTCAGTAACATCTTGTAGTTTTCATTGTATAAGTGTTTCATCTCTTTGGTTAAGTTTATTCTTATTTTACTTTTTCTGATGCTATTATCAATGAAATTGTTATCTAATTTCCTTTTTGGATTATTTATTGTTAGTGTATAGAAACAACACTGAGTTTTGTTTAGTGATTTTGTATGCTGCAGTTGTGTTAATTTATTAGTCCTAACAGGTTTTTTTGTTTTTTGGTTTTTTGGGGGGTAAAATCTCTAGGATATTACACATATAAAATCATGTATTCTGCTAACAAAGATAATTTTACCTCTTCATTATTTAAACATCTTTTATGCCTTTTTCCTGCCTAATTTTCTTGTCTAGAACTTCTAAGTACTATGTTGAATGGAAGTAGTAAAAGTAGGCATCCATGTATTGTTCATGATATTTTTATCTCTAAGAAGATATTTCTATATAGAATAATCTTAAGTGAAATATAATGATCTGAATCTAGAACAGAAAACCAAAATTGAAATAGAATTGAGATAGTTTTTGTACTACCAATGAGATCATTACTCCAAAGGGACATAAGTCTCTAAAAGCTAAAGGATTGCAATAAACATATTACAAACAGTCATTACATTAGCACTTAATTCTTATCTTAGAATAAAGTTTCTAAACATCTACTTTCATAATTTTTTGGCATAATACTGGGTTACTTATTTGTTGTTTTTATCATTTGCTTTGAAATAGCGCTGACTGTGGCCTCCCAACTACACAGTGTATACATATTGCATTTGCTGAACTACACTTGTGTATGTTAAAATTCATCTTACTTCCTTGGAAGCAGGCTCATTTTTTAAGGAGAACTTTTTATCATTTCTCTCAAAAGCCCCATGACTCTGGCTAGATAATACACCAACTGGTGGTGGATCACATGAAATACTATTAAAATGCACACCTAATCAGTGTTATTAATATAATTGTTTTATATTTTCACAAACTTTAGTGTGTGCCTGTGTGCACATATACACATACAATGCATCAGCATCACCAATGACATATATCTCAGGATGAATATAAGAAATTTTAGTTAGGTCATTATTAAAAACTTCTGTTTTTAAGGGGTCTTCCTTCCTTTGAGGAAGGGTTAAAATTTAAAGTTGATATTATTAAATTTTTAGAATAGAGAAAATTAAATCTCGACTCAGCAAAGAATGCTGAAAATAATAATTTGATTTAGCATAATATAAGTGCCAGTTGACCTTATTAACACACTTGAAAGCAATGCTTTATTATTCTCAGAAAGATGCCTGTGTAGCAAGAATACTTCACTGGCCAAAGACTATTTCAAAGTATTAGGTTCTTTCTCTATTGGAATAGTTTGAGAGGACCCTTGTTCAGATCATGTGGTTATCTGCAGGAGAAAGAAAAACAACATCATAGTATATTTCTTATTTTTCATTTATTAAGGAAGTCCTTGTCAGCACAAAATAATGTTAGATAGTATTTCCTCAGCTAATTTGGGCAATTGAAAGTCTCCCTTAAACATTTATAAAATTTACCAATGGAGTCTCTCTCCTCTGAAAAGAAACTAACAGGAAGCTCTTTTCGTTAAAAAATTACAAAAATCTTACCTGGAAGCAAAAGTTACTTTCAGTTAAATTTAAGTCAATACATATTTGTTAAGCCCCAACAATCCTCTAGACATTAGACAAGCTGATATAGAGATAATATTAATTAGGCAATAAATGTTTTCAATGTCAATAATATTGAGATTATTGCACACAAAAGAAAATATTTAAAAGATTGAATTAATATTGTGAAAGAGACACAAAAGTGACCTTTTACCAAAACATCCTAAAATGTAGATGCACTACTTAGGCACTTATGTAAGGTAATTCAACTCCAGAGAAGACACTGGGCTTTGTGATCAATACCACACCTACCTACAGTAACAATAAATGAAAGCACATAGATAAAATCTTGGTCAATAGTCAATCACTTTACAAAGATGATCATTTATGATTATGGTTATAATTATTATAATAATGTTCCTTTAATGGATACATCATATATATCTCAACACATCAAGAAAATAAAAGTAGCATTTTTTAATTTCTTAATGGTCCATGTAATAGTTTTAAATAAAATGACAGTAATAATTTGGAACTTTCTTTTTCTGTCTGCAGAGTGCAAGTCAGTAGCATTTGTCTGGCCACAAAGAAAGGAACACTGGGAGATGCTGGAGATGTTACACCCCCAATATTATAACATCCAAAATAATTTTTAAGTTTCCCTTTTTTCCCCATTTTGATTCTGCAAAATGAGTACCTTTGCAATAAGACAAGTTAAAAAAGAGTCTTGGTGGAAAACTATAATAGAGCAAAATTATTTTTCATATCAAGGAACAGGGCAGTTAATAGGGAGAAATCCATTAAGGGCAAAGATTACTCTGATCAGCAAAAAGTCTACCATGAGAACAGGGCATGGTTATCAGCTTGTTGCCCTGAAAAAGCATGATGCATCAAAATGCCACTGTTGTATGCTATTGTGAGGTAATAAGAACGTTGTCCTAATAAATCAACTTAAATGTACCCATGGTCATATATACGGAACTGTATGAGTCTATACCTTTACTTTGCATTAACATGCTGAATGCTTTCGGATTTATAGGATGTTTTTCTTTTTCAACATCTGGAGTCCCTGAAGATTATGTTTTTCCTACTTCTTACAGACATCAAAATATTTTTTCCACTTGTTTCTTTTTCCAAACATTGCTTTTGTAGCTTTTTATTCCCCTTATAGTCCATGACCAGAATCATATCCTGTGGCCCATATTGAACGACTTTCCTTAAGTACTAAAAATAAATTAAAAAAAAATAAGATATGAAATTTTATATATCCTTTGCACCCCATAAAATTCTTTTTTATTTATTTATTTATTTATTCATGAGAGACACAGAGGAAGAGAGAGGCAGAGACACAGGCAGAGGGAAAATTAGGCTCTATGCAGAGATCCCGATGCAGGACTCAATCCTGGGACCACACCCTGGGCCAAAGGCCATGCTGAACCACTGAGCCACCCGGGCTGCCCACACCCTGTAAAATTCTATTGTCTATGGAACTTGGTAAGTTAGGTAGAGAAAAATAGCAATAACAAATGAAGAAATCAATGAAATAAGAGTTATACTCTTGATCTTCCCATGCAATAGAGGTACAGTGTGTAGGAATATAATGCTGTTATTTTCTCAAAATGAGTGCAACAACATTAAAATAGCCATTACAAGATTGATTTTTACAACTGATAGGGTAAAACTTCTAAACTTGACATTTAGCTAAAATATTGCCTTAGAGAAAGCTGGTAGAGTAGGAGGATCCTAGTCCCATGGATACACTTAAGTTAACACCCACATCAGAGTAAATAACCCAGAAAATGACCTGAAGACTGACAGAACAGACTCCACAGCTAAATGTAAAAAAGAGGCCACACAGAGGGTAGGAAGGGAAGAGATGTGGTTAAGAGCCTTGACTTCTCCACAAGAGGAAGGGACTCTGCAGGCTTGGAAAAGGGACAGGAGCAGACCCATTTCAGGTACTAAAGGGACCCACCTAGGAAGACAAATTCCCATAACATTTGGCTTTGAAAACCAGAGAGACCTGATTTAAAATGTTCTTACAATCAGAGAAGTTTAACATCTGAAGCTTTAAAATCAGCATACTCACCTCTGGGAGAGCCAAACTGCAAGGAGATAGGACAAAGAGTCCCCGCCCTTAAAGATACAGCAGAGCAAACAGCCTTCCTGAGATACAGTATAGAAGAAGCAGACATGAAAAAGACCTGGAGTATATGAGAAGAAGAGCATGTGCCGGAGGGAAAGGCATCTTTGGGAGACTTCTCCAAGAACAAAAGAGCTGGTATACACAGTTTCCCTCCCATATTCCCCACCCAGCCTAGATAAAGGGACACCTGCAGGAATCAGCCTAGCATGAACACTCTCCACCTAACTTGCTAAGAGCAGACCTCACCCTAATGCTCTTCTGGGGACCCACTCTTTCAACATGCTCTTGGCTGAAATACACAGCAAAGCAGCAGCCTTGACACAGATCAACACCATTCCAAACAGGAGAGGGCAAAAAAACCACACTTACCACTTCCCCAGCAGTGGGCTAGGGGAAGACATCTAGTGCACCTGAAGGACCTGCCCACCAACTAAAGCTTCTCAGGGGACAACACAAGGAGAGCACCCTGTAGTTCAGTGCCACTAAAGCTCTAGGAAATGCCTGTCTGGCTTAAATCAAGCCCAAGGCAGACCCAGACTGGTCCATTAATGATACAGGGACCAACAACAGGCAAAGAGCAGCTCAGCCACAACAGTAGGGTGCATGTGACAAACATAGGAGACAGCCCTGAAGCACTAGGTTGTAATGAACAAGTAATACTTAATTTTTTTAACAATTATTTATTTTAGAGACAGTGAGCAAGTGGGGGGAGAGGCAGAGAGAGAGAGAGAGAGAGAGAGAGAGAGAGAGAGAGAGAATCCTGAAGAATACTCCCCACTGAGCACTGAGCCCTACCCTGGGCTCCATCTCAGGACCCTGAGATCATGACCTGAGCTGAAGCCAAGAGCTGGCCACTCAACCAACTGAACCACTCAGGTGGCCTAGGACGTCTTTATAAGGCAACTACTTTCAAGGGCAAGAGACACAGCTGCCTTCCTAAAACATAGAAACAGATATGGGGGGTTAGACAAAATAACAAGACAAATGATTTCCCAAGTGAAAGAACAGGACAAAAACCACAGGAAGAGAACTAAATAAAACAAAGGTAAGTAATAGGACTGAAAATTTAAAACAATGGTTACAAAGATAATTCACTGGATTCAAGGGATTCACAAAGTAAAAGAATGTAAAGTATACCTAAAACCGCATACCTAAAACTGGGGAGATGAGTTAAAATTTAGTGCTTTTAGAATGGGTTCAAGCTTAAGCAAACGTCAACATAAATCAGACTGCTATATGCATAAGATGTTATATACAAACCCAATATGGTAGCCACAAATCAAAAACCAGTGATATGCAGAAAATAAAAAGAATCCAAGTATATCACTAAGAAAGCCATAAAACAACCATAAAACAAGTAACAAATGGCAGTAAGGACATACATATCAATCATTTCTTTGAATGTAAATGGACTGAACACTGCAAATCAAAGACATACAGATGGCCAATAGACACCTGAAAAGATCCAACATCACTCATCATTAGGAAAATGCAAATCAAAATCACAATGAGTTATCACCTCACACCTATCAGAATGACTAAAATAAAAAACACAAGAAAAAAATGTTGGCAAGGATAGGAGAAAAAGGAACCCTCTTGCACTGTTGGTGGGAATGCCAACTGGTGCAGCCTCTGTGGAAAGCAATATAGAGGCTCCTCAAAAAATTAAAAATAGAACTATCATATGATCCAGTAACTCCAATAATGGATATTTACTAAAACACTAATTGAAAAGATATATGCACTCCTACATTTTTGCAGCATTATTTACAATAGCCAGATTTTGGAAGCAGCCCTGTGTCCATTGAGGTGAATAAAGAAGCATATAAATAATGGAATATTATTCAGTTGTAAAGAAAGAATAAAATCTTGCCCTGTGCAACAACAGGGATGGATCTAAAGGATATAATGCTAAGTGAATTAAGTCAGTCAAAGAAAGACAACTACTATATAATTTTACTCACATTGGAATGGAATTTAAAAAAAAACAAGAAAGAAAGAAAGAAAGAGACAGAAAAAAAACCCAACAAACTCAGACTCTTAAGTACAGAGAACTGATGGTGACCAAAGGAGGTGCTGGGACAATGGGTGAAATAAATGAAGGGCATTACAGAATACACTTAACATGATGAGTGCTGATTAACATATAGAATTTTTTTTTTTTTTAGAATTGTTGAATCACAATATTGTACACACAAAACTAACACTGTATATTAAAATGGAGTTAAAGGGATTTTAACCTTATAAGTTTTACCTCCTGATGTTATTCATACAGATTCCATACAGTTATAATTGAGTATGAGTTCTTTTGTTTCTTACCCAGATTTAGCATATATTCAGTTGATTTTGATCACTTGAGTTAGACTTTGAAATACATGATCTACCATATGTGACACTCCTAAATTTCAGTTTCATAGAAACAAAATCACCATGCCAACTTGGATAGCATAGTTAGTCATTTTCTGCATAAGAGATACAGTACTCCAAACACATGGCTTTGTAACACAAGATTTTGCACTGGGAGAAACATATAGGTGAGCCAGTAATTTTTTTTGCACTTCCCCATCTGATAATTGTTGCAAAACTGTAGGAGATATGCCCTCAAGTAATAGAATAAACTAGTTACAGCTATGTAAAAACCTTAAATTTTTAATCCTTTTTCTCCACTATGAATAATTATCACCTTTTGCCATTTGTGTTTTTGTTTTGTTTTTTAAGTAGCCTTTATGCCCAGCATGGAGCCCAACGTAGGGCTTGAACTCATGACCCTGAGATCAAGACCTGAGCTGAGATCAAGAGTCAGACACATACACACCTGACTGAGCCACCCAGGTACCTCTCACCTTTTGCTATTTAATGGAAAATCTTGGCAAGTTTTCACTGGAGTATATTTTGATTTTAGTTTTACTAAATGATGACAAGCCCTGCTTTTGCTGGTACCATTTTAAGTACTATCTATAATTCCCAAGACTCTACTGTAGATAATAGTTTGTAAACTCTTCTGCTTCCTTCAAATATTGTCTCATTCCTACCATAGTGGCCTTATACAAAAAGCCTAGTGGCCTTGCATAGTTCTTTGTTTACCATCTCTTATGAATGTTAAGATCCTATGCAGTTTTGTGACTTATTAGCATTTAGTTTCACTTTAATAATTACAGAATTCTTCCATGAAATAGAACAAGAAAACGAGTAAGAGCTTCTGGGACTAACCAGAACCAGAAGTGTAGCTTGGCTACACTTGCCAGGCACCATGTAGTAACCTATAGATGTTGGAGTGTTATGTGTTTACAAGCAAAACATAGCTTTGAGAAACATAGTAGGAATTTCCTCCAAACCAGCAGTTATTGAGATTGGATTCCATTTTTAAAAGGAAACAGGATACAATCTAACTGTTGAATGGAAGGATGGCTAAGAGGTGGCATGATCTGCTTATAATGGAATTTCAAAGAAATTGAAAAAAAAATCACTTAGTAGATAGGAAACAAACAAACACCCATGTGTTTTGGAAACTATTCAGAAAATAGATTAGAATATTTGCATTTATGACCAGAGACAGAATCAATTGATCACTTTCTCTGTCCATTAGTGCTTAAATATAAAAGTATGCATTTTAAAATTTGAGCTATTGTCCGTTACAATTAAGCAAATGCTGCTTAAACATTATATTTGAAATATTTAAATTACATTAATGGTCTAAAACCACTAATTGTCTCTATACAAATTATTTCAGATTCTTAAGGATGTTCAATTAAACATGTATATTCAAGAATGCATCACTTAAAAATTAGACAATTTTTAGAAACATAGATTGAGCAATATTAATTTTTGGTTTTCTGACAAAAAGGATGGCAAGTGTTTTTTAATAGACAATTAACTGAATTGTATTTAGAAAGACTGAAATTCATGAAAATGAATCAGCACCTAAGATTTGTTAATTTAGCAACTGATGTGTAATTGATAACTATTAGAACTACATTTTATATTATTACATGAAACTGAAATAAGTATATTACACTGCAACTCTGTTAATTGGATTTAATAAAATATTTTGAAGTGAAGTAGGCTTAACATTGACCAGAAAAATAAAAGAAACTTGAAATAATCTTTGAATTATACTGTAGCTTCACATAAGCTTGAGTAAACATAGTTCCACACCATTACCCCTGTGGTCCACAGAGATTGCCACTGAAATTGGTTTGGTAAATTCTTCCATGTTAGGCATATCAACTGGCTATTAGCTAATGAAGGGAGAGAATGGAATTGTATTGGGATTCTCTTAGTGATTTGTATTGCACTGGGTGGTCAACATCTTTAAATTGCTACCATGTGGCAGCCCTGGTGGCTAAGGGTTTAGCACCACCTTCAGCCTGGGGTGTGATCCTGGATTGGGTCTCATGTCGGGCTCCCCGCACAGAGTCTGCTTCTCCTTCTCCCTCTGCTGTGTCTCTGCACCTCCCCGCTTTGTCTCTAATAAAATAAAATCTTAAAAAAAATTGCTACCGTGTAATTTTGTTGCTCTAATTATTAGGAGGATATTACCTCTACCAAATCTGGAGTCTATTTCAACATTTCAGTTATATGCTTTTAGTTACACTATCCACTTTGAAATGGGTAGTTTCGGGAGAACTTGGGTAAATTTAGATGCTCAACATTTGCACACCACGCTTCCTTTTCTTTTTCTTTCTTTAAAATATTTCATTTCTTTATTCATGAGAAATGCAGAGAGAGAGAGAGAGAGAGAGGCAGAGAGATCAGCAAGGGAGAAGAAGGCTCCCCGTAGGGAGCAGGATGTGGGACTCCATCCCAGGACCCCAGGTTACACCCTAAGCCAAAGGCAGACCACTGAGCCACCTAGGCATTCCCCAAGCTTCCCTTTCTTGAGCTAATGCACCCCTTGGATGCTCTTTAAGAAGGCCACCATTTGAAAATACTGAATATTGCACCTTAAAATATTCACTTGAGAAATACATAATTTGACTTTATAGATACAGAGACTTATGCAATGTCCTGTTTTATTTAATCCTCCCCAAGTATGTCAGGCATGAACTTCTCCAGTGTTGCTTCTTTGTATTCAGCTTTAAAGGTGGTTTAAGGGCACCTCAGTGGCTCAGTGGGTTAAGCAACTGCCTTTGTCTCAGGTCATGATCTCAAGGGCCTGAGATTGTGCCCCACACAGCAGGCTCCCTGCTCAGCAGACAGTCTGCTTCTCCCTCTCCCTTTGCCCCTCTCCCAGCTCATGCTTTCTCTTTCTCTCTCTCTCTCAAATAAATAAAAAATTTTAAAGTAAAGATGGTTTAAATACTTGCATTAAAAATATCAAGCAAGCCAAGTCATTGAATAGATAGCATCTTTGTTTCTGTTAAACAATACAAAGGTCTTTGTTTTTGTTCTACTGGGCAAGTACTTCTCTAGATATGCAAATAAAATTCATTGTCTTTCCCAGAACATTTGATAGGAGACCATATTAGTCTTATCTTATGGGATTATTTTTTCAACAACGATTGTACCACACTAGGCAGGTCATCACTTTTCGTTCTTAGAGCTGTTTCTTCCCTCTATTATATTGAGTGAATTAGGTCACTAGGCATGAACTTCCTCTTTTCTGCCTCCTTAAGTTTAAGTTCTTTGCCTTCCTCTCTCACAATTTTTTTCTGTCCTAGCTTCAGAATATGAGCCTCTATTGTTCAAGGCCAACTCTAACTAAGCTCTTTGCTTCTCTCCCTTTTAACCTACCTCTAAGATTACACTAGCACCCAGCTCCCCACTCTATTTTAGACCTCTGTGGTGGTTCTCTAAACAAGTAAATGAACCACCACACTGGAACCAAAAACAAAATCCAGCAAAACCACACTCCCAAACCCTCTGTACCCTACCCCCAGTTGGTTTTTACTCAGGTTTTTTTCACAATTGTTTACACATACATATACAAATGTGTGTGGGAGAAAAAGAAAACCAATAAAGTATTTATGTTTTTTTTTCTTTAGCCTTATAGAATCAACTCAAAACAACTATTTCCCAAAGTTAATTAGATTAGTTCTGTTCTCCTCTATATCTGCTTCAATGTGCCTTTATCGTTCATCTTAATACAAGTAGATTCATTTGTCATAGTCTGCATTCCCTCTTGGATTCCTCCTGATAAACTTGATGTTTTAATTTGCATACAGTAACTAAGTGTTCAATTCAGAAGAATTTGACATGTTCGAATCACATTTCTACCACTACATAACATTCATAACAGTTCCATTACTCCAAAATTTCCCCTACACTAACATTTCCACTTCTACTCCATATTTCTGCAACCACCAATCTATTTACCATTATTTTACCATTACCATTTACCAATGGTAAATACCAATTTACCATTCTTTTTCTGAGTGTCATATCAATGGAATCACACAACATGCAATCTTGTGACTGAGTAATTTCATTTAGTGAAATATGTTAAGATTCATCTATGTTTTATGTTAATAATCTGTTCCTTTTTTATTGCTGAGTAGTATTTCCATTGTGTGAATAATCTGGTTTATCATTCACCTGATGAAGAACATAGGAGTTGTTTCTACTCATTGGCAATGATGAACAAAGCTGCTGCATACATGATATGCAACATTTTGTGTGTAGATACTTTGAAGTGGAATTCCCACATATGTGAAAGTATATGTTTAACTTTCAAGAAATAGCTAAAATATTTTTTATAATAGCTCTTCTTTTTTATATTCCCATGAGCAATATATCCTCTCTAGCACTTGGTAATGTCTTTCTTTATCCATTATAACAGATGTGATTTAATTTACAGTTCCCTGAAGAATAATTATGTTGTTTATCTCTTCATAAGTTTATTTGCCGTCTCTATAACTTATTTGGTGAAATGTTTTTGCTAAGAAGAATCATTTGATAATTCTTTATTCCTTTAATGCAAGTTGTCTTTTCTGAGTGCCTTCAAGATATTTCAGATTTTCTATTTTTTGAAACATAATATGCCTGGATTAAAAAAAAATCCTGAAGGTTTATGTGGTTTTGTTTTGTTTTCTTCTATGAGTTCTTGGGTTTGTAGTTTGGATATGTTATTTTGGGAAAATTATGTTTCTACAATATTTCTTTGGGCTATTTTTTTCTTCTATTGGGATTCCAATTTGAGATATAAGAGAGCATCTGAAGGCTCTGGATATAATCTCTCCCTCTTTGGTTTATGTTTGTATAATTTCAATAGATATTTTAAATTCACCTGATTTCCTCTGCTTAGTCAAATGATGAGCCACCAAAGGCATTTTTCATCTTGTTTCTATGTTTCATTCCAGCCTTACTATTTAATTATTTTATATTGTTTTCTCCTTTCTGCTAATATTAGGCGTTTGATCTTTTGTATTGTCCATCTTTTCCATTTGAGACATTAACATATTAATCATAGTTTTTCAAATTCCCTGTCAGACAGTTCTAACGTCTTTTTCATATCTGAGTCTAGTTTTGATAATTATTTTGTCTTCTTAGAGCATAGTGCTTTGTCATTTCTTATTGAGAGGTGGGAAACACTATGAATGTTCCTTAAAAAATTAAAAATAGAATTACCATATAATCCATATATCTGAGGGAAATCAAAATCCTAACTCAAAAAGATATACACTCCCATATTCATGGCATCATTTTAACAGCCAAGACATAGAAGCAATCCAAGCGCCCATCAATGGATGATGGTACAATACACACACACACACACACACACACACACACACACACACACACCCTGGATTATTTGGCCAAAAAGAGGAAACAAATCTTGCAATTTGTGACACCATGGATGGAACCGGAAAATATTTTAAGTGAAGTAACTCAAACAGAGTAAGGCAATACACTTATATGTGGAATATAAAAGAAAATCTATGCTATAGATACAAAGAGTAGATTTGTAATCACCAGAGGCAGGGGGTGAGGGGTGTGTGAAAAATGGGTCAAGGGAATCAAAAGAAACAAATTTCAATAACAAGTTAGTTAGGGGGATATAATTATAGTTAATAATACTGGGTTGTGTATTTGAAAGTTGCTAAGAGAGTAGATCTGAAAATTGTCATCACAAGGAAAGACAATTTAACTATACATGGTGACAGATGTTAACTAGGCTTTTGTGGTGATCATTTTGCAATATATACAAATATCAAATCATGTTCTAAAATAAATTTTATACATCAATTATAGCTCAAAAAGAAAAACAAGTAAATTGTAGGCATTAACCAATTGTCACTTAAGAATTTCAGTTCAAGTGATGCCTGGGTGGCTCAGCGGTTGAGCGTCTTGTCTTTGGCTCAGGGTGTGATCCAGGGATTGGGGATTGAGTCCCAAATCAGGCTCTCCACAGGTAACCTGCTTCTCCCTCTGCCTACGTCTCTGCCTCCCTCTCTCTCTCTGTGCCCCTCATGAATAAATAAATCAAATTTAAAAAAAAATAAAAAAGAATTTCAGTTCAATCTTTCTTGATGTGTAATTTACATACAATGAAATGTAAAATCCTAAGTGTACATTTTCTGCATCTTGACAGACATACCCATGTACCCAAAACCCCTATCAAAATATAGAACATTACTGTCATCCAAGAAACCCTCCTTATTAAAAATAAATAAATAAATAAATAAATAAATAGATAGATAGATAGATAGATAAATAAAAAGATGGACATCCAGTGTAGGATATTAGAAACTGAGGCAAATAGCCTTTACAACTGGAAATGGGGATGTCACTTTTGCAAGGCCTTTGGTGTGGCAGGTTACAATTCATGGAATTAGAAGTTCCAGACGTTATCACTACTATGTTTACCCTTAGTATACCTTCCATTCTAAAGTCCTTTCATTATACCTGGCATAGTAGGAGCTGGTGATTTAAGTCTTTCACTCCTCTTCCTCACCTTCTACCCCTACCCATGTCTATTCTAACTTCAGCCTTAGGTCTCTCCTTTATGCTACACACCAGAGAAATATCTTGCAAGGTATCTTGCAAGGTACCAAATACAAAGTAATTCTCAGCCTGCAGATGATGATGTGGGTGGGAAATACATGCTACGTAGTCTGTATCAAGTCTCTGTTTGAAGTGGGAACCAGATCCCAGGGTTCAGGGAATTGGGTGTTCGTGCTCTTGCCACACACTGGCCTAGTTCTGAGCCTAGAATAAGATGGAAGGTTTGCTTTCTGTTCTCTTTTGCCATGACAATTGGCTTTCATTTATGTCCTAAAGGCAACAATATTTGTTGCCCTTAATTTCACAGACTAAGGATTTGGATACTTAAGTAAGATAGTAGAAAAAGCTTCCTGGTTGAGTTTCTGGACACTCTTCCCCACTCCTTTCCCAGGAGCTGTTCCTCTCACCCAGTGCTACAGCAGGAAAGAACCTTTGTTAGGCCTTTTTCTATCACCCACCCATCCACCTACTTACCTATCTATCTGCATGGGGATTCCTTCATTCATTCATATATATTGTAATTGTTACTTGTGAGTACCTGGAGGGTTCAGAGAGTAGACTCTTCTCTTTGCCATCACCAGACCTTCTCTTTCTTTTACCATTACACATGTAACTACCCTCCACTGATTTGCTAATTATCTTCACGGAACTATTATCCATATCTGGCTTCATGTTTCTAAGCAAGCCAGTGCCCAGGTAAACTTGTGTCCTCTTAAATTTTGAGCTAATTATCCTGTGTCTCCAGAATTTTGTGATGGGTTCAAGAAAGTTGTAAAACGCTTTACATGGCATTATTGTTGTTGTTGTTGTTGTTGTTGTTGTTATCACTCGCCTGAGAGCAAAGGTTTTTTCTGTGCTTGTTTGTTTTCTCTAATTTTCTTCTTCTCCAAGCTGAAACCAACTCACTGATTTTAAGACCTATTTAAGTATATTTTTTCTCCTAATCTGAGTATACTGTAATGGAACCAGTATCTATTGTCACTGCATTGGTTTTGCATCCAACCTGCTGGAATCTCCAGCAAGGCTCCATTACCAGCTGTGTGGTCTTAGGTCGCTTCATGCCACTGGATCTCAGTCTCCTTAAATGAAAAATGAGGCTGATAATAGTTCTTCTGACCTACAATGACTATCAATACTGAATCAACTAATATATGTAGAGCACTTTGAATATTAAAAACTATGTAAGTATTAGCTGTTCTTACTTTCCATATTCTAGTATAATTACCTGTACACATATGCACAGGTAAAAAGCATGCTTTTAAAAAACAGATATTTGTGTTACCATTGTCTAACACAATGCTAGAATGTAAGAGCATTGATAGGTATTTCATCAACATATTAACAGATCATGTTACTTCAAGCCGCTATTCTGTTATTATGGTATATCTGAAATTACAAAAGCTAGAAACTGCCAACATCCCTACCTTGGCTCTCTCTCTTACCACTATGATTTGGGGAGAGTTACATAACTTCTCTGTACCTCAATTTTTTCATCATTAAAGAATAATTATATTTCCTATCAAACACAGTTGGTTGAAGATTACATAAATTATTGTGTAGCACAGTACTTGTACATAGTGCTCCATAAGTATCAGACGTAATAATAGTAATGGTATTACTATTAACACAATTATGATTCAAATATGTTAAATTTTAATAAATACATTATTAATAATTAGTAATAATATTATTTGCCTTTGTTCACTTTAATTCCAATGTTTCCTCCTGCATCTCGCTTAGCAGAAAAACTTTTCACCCTTTAGGTACTAAATTACTGTTATTTCTCTTCTTTTCTCTGAGGCAAATTAATTACTTTTGGTCTTCCAAAAAACCTTTATCTAACTTTAAAACATTCAGTTGTCACATTCATCAGTTGCAGGTTTTTATGTCTTCTTTTCCACTACAATGAATAAACCTGAGGGATGGGCTAGTCTTTGTATTCTAATTGCCTGCTGCCTTATCTAGAATAATGTGATACTTAATTATTTTTTTCTTTTATTAGTTAATAAAGTGCCTTACATTTGGGGTCTTTTAACTTTTTTTAACAGAACTATTGAAATAGTTTTGTACACATCTTCTCTTGTTAATCAATAGTTAGAGTTTAACTGAGGCAGATGGCTCAGATCCACACTTAATCTTTGCTGGATGTTTACAATAGTTCTTGAAATACTTCTGCACACTCCATAAAGCTCTTTATAACCATACAATAGGAAATTATTTTTCATTAGAGATATAGAGATACTTAGAGAGATACCTTACCATATTTAAGGGATCAAAATTTACATTAGTATCTACATAGAAAGTTCTCTGGCTTTTTTCATATTCACTAAGGAAATCATATCAGCAAATGTGTAAGTAATTATCTGCAAGCTTTATTATCAAGTACTCTTTGAGTTCTCTATCTACCTGCAGTAAAATAATGGCTATAAAACGATATTAAAATCTTGATGTTTATTTGTTGTATACATGACAGTTTCTTTTAATAAATCCCATCAACTGTATGGACTACCTGGAAAATAAGTGATTAAAAAATTCTAAACAATAAAATCTAGAAATATCATTTATAAAATGTAAACACTCTTACCCATAATGGCTTCATGGTACCTGCCAAAGCCATAATGTTACCTCTGAGTCGCAAAACATAAGATACTTTTTGAAATATTTTTATGATTAGCTCCAGGGTCTAAGATCCATGACCCCATTTTACTGTGTTATTTTGGGCATTATTACATTTAACATAGTGGAATCCACGTTGTCAAGACTGAAAGTCTTCATTTTTCCCTCAGGTATATAGTTCTTTCCCATATACTTATCTCAAGAAATTCAAAGTGTCAATCAGTAGAGTACCAGCCTACAGAACATCACATGGTCATAATTACTCTTGCAATATTGTGAATAAAACACATTCTTGTTCACAAAATCACTCAAGATCTTGTTAATGTAACTTAATGCATTGATTATTATTTCTTTAGTCCCTGGATCAAAGATTAAGCTAGAGTTATCTCTGTATCTGTACCTAACTGTGTTTTGAATAGGTGTGGAAATTCACTGAGAAGTGAAATGGAAATATGTATCACTTTAAACTTTTGTTGTTTGCTCTTACCCTCCTATGCTCTAGCTCTGGAACTTTTTCTTTTTGTCCCTCATGAGTTCCTTTAATTTTTTAAGGTTGTTCTCTCATTGCAAAACAATGCTAACCTAATTACACCTCAGTTTTTTTAACATTAATACTCTGTTGCTATCAGAGAAAAATCAATGAATCTAAAGATATAGAACTTCTCAGACTAATGGTCTGGCAACTATTTCAACAACAACAACAAAAAAAAACTGAACAAAACAACCACAAGCTGTATCAAACACCAACATAAAATCACTGCACACTAAAATCATTGCATACTGCTGTACCATGCAGAATTACAACTATTACAACCTATTTATTTTATTACCATTTGTTGCAAATGTTTATATCTTTATGATTGCTAAAATTCTTCCATCACTTTAAAATTGTCCACAGTTTATACACTACCTCAATCCCAAAATGACTTTTGACAGCTACTAGTTCTCTTCACTAATCTCTCCAGCCACACACATTCATCTTAATATTTTAAGATAAATTGCTACAATCCTCTTGATATTTTTTCTTGGGGGAAACTCTGCTTTTAAAGTTAGTCTTCACACAAAAATAAGGCTGGGAATGATAATACTACACAACCGCAAAATGACAGTTCTGCAGTTCTGCTGCATCCATACTTAAAGCAGATTCTATCCACTACCACACAGGAAAATGCCATTGGATGATCAATTTTTGCATCATATTATCCAAGAAGAACATAGGTTTGCTGTAACTAAGGCATTGCAGAATGAATGGCACATCATTGCACTTTTCAGCATCTCAGAGTAAAAACCATTTCCTATGGTCTCCTACTGGAGGATTAAAGTTTTATGGGGTAAAAATGGTGTTAGAAGAAAAATGAAATCTTCTTAAACAAGAATTATAAACACCTTCCAGGAATAATACTAAAGTTTTTCCCACTCTGTCAGATATCAACATTTTGACAGCATAGAAAAAAAGCATTAAACATTTTCCACCCCATCAAATTTTGACATTTTTTATAAAAGACACATTCACTAGACACACCAGTTTTGCCTATGGAAAGACACAATGCATATACTAAGGGAAGATTTAGTCAGAAAGAACAAAAATAAGAGAAACAGGTGACACTTGATGTCATTACAGTGATACAGAGTACAAAGAGTACATAGAATATGACAAGTTAGAGATTGTGGCAATTTTATGTGAGGACCTTAAGAGAGAGATATATTGTATAATTAATTTTCAATCATCCATGGTAATGTGAAAAGGTGAAATCAGGAAAAAGGACTACAAAAACTAAATCCTTGCCTTACTTCTATAGAATTTTAATTGTATCAATCATTTAATCCAGAACAAAAAGAAAGAAAAGAGAAAAAAAAAACAGTTTGGAGGTTTTTTTCATTTTTCTGTTTCTTCTAATTATAAAACAAAAGTGGTAGAAAGAGTATGGATAATAATAATAAGCCTTTAAGCTATCAAGTATTATGTTTCTTCCCTCACCTCCTCCATTTTGAGCCAACAAAATTTATAATATCAAAATAATTTTTTCAAACAATGGTAATATCCAATCTTTATTCATTAGGTAACTCTCTCAAAAACTAACACTGAATATTTCTGACTAAAACTTTAAGAGTTTCTCATTGTTTGTGAGTTTTTATGCCCAGAAGAATTATTTGAAAGTAAACAATTTTCTAATGCAGAAATATTAACAGTGCCTAAAACTATTTTCAGATCTCCATAAGGAGACTAAATTAAAACTGTCATTTTAGGCTCCAAATGAGTCATCATAATAGTTTGTTACCGGCAAAGTATATTTTATTCAACCTCTTCAATGCAGAAACAGAATATGAGAATATAAATATTAAAGTAAATATATCTAAATTTTAATTTTAAGTAAATATCTAACTGATGCATTTTTCTTGTACACAGTCTGACTCATATGCCCCTATATTGTTTTAATACAATATGGCATGTTTTATCATAAATTAATATTTCTGTCCTCCATATAAAATGTTCCTAGACATATTTTGTATTCACCAAGGCTCACATATTTCACATCCATTAGCTTTGAATTACAATGGAAACATTCAAGTAAATTATTCAAACTTAAAGAACCAGTTAGATTTGTAGAGAGTATTGAAAATGAGGGTAATAAGTGAAATTTCATTTAGAAGAGGTTAAAAACTTTGGTTGCAAAGAAACAAATACTATTAGCTTTATTTGTAAAGAGGGGAAAAAATCTATTCAGCTTTATGCATTTTAAGATAGATTCCATAAATGGATTAATTTAAAAATGAAGGATAATCTTTAAGAGTAGAGAATGAATTATTTGAAATCAGGAAGGAAACACAGTGAAAAGGTACTTAAGAGATCCCAAGGGACAGTGAGTTTAGATTAGTCATGGGGGAAAACTTTCTAAATAAACTCCTGAGAAAAAGTATAGACACTGTTCTTTAGGAGCCCTTAAAATAGAATGTTGATTTAATTTGCACAATTGAGATTACTCACAGCTTAGAGATTTGAATAAAAGCTTACTTGATCTAGTGGAGTTGTCGAGTTTGTGTGTGGGTATAACAGGAAGCATGTTAGATACTTCCTAGAAGGGATCTTTATCCTTCCCTCTGCACGTGGGAATAATAACCAATGGTTCTGTGCCATGCAACAACCTCCATGACTATTCGTTGTCTTCCCTACCTTCCTGTGCAGATAAGGATATGAACATGAATATTTGTTGTCTTCTAAAAACATGTACTTTCCTGAAATTGCCTCATTTAAGTTTATGTACAGCCTCAACACGGTATGTGCATGTTATATATGCACACACATATGTATGTGGAAAGGCTCTACCAGGAAGCAAAGATTTGTCAGAGCTGAAAACAAAGCATATGCTCTATGAAGAATGGACCCCCCTCCCATTACACATGTATCCATAGATAGATTGCCTTATGTTATGAGTAATATCATCATCAATAGCAACACAAGAGGTCAGGTCCCATTCATGGTTTCTAAAAGAAAATCAGTAAGAGGTTTTAAGATGGAGAAGGATAATTATAGAAATGGATTAAACTCATTCCACATGATTTTTACTTTGTGCTTAGGTTTCCCTAACAGGAATTATCATCATGCTCAGACAAAAGAATTACATTGCCCATTAATTTTTGATTAAAAGCATGTACTGCCTATGACAATAAAATTTGGAAGTTTTCCAAGAGGTCTATTGGCAAGGTGGGCCAAAATTCTTATTATGTGCATATCTTTGACTTCATAATTCTATTTTTAGGAATTCATCCTAATGAAATTACCTGAGGTTCATCCAAGTAATAAAATATGTTGGTCATATTATTCATTGCATAAAAATAATTAGGAAAACATAAATGTTCAATAATAATGGATACTACAGGTCATGTCATAAGCATCCAATAAAATATTATGCAACCTTGGAAATTATTTTCTAAGTCATAAAACACTTCAAACTTGAGAGAATTATATTCATGATCATAATTAAATGTTAACATGACAAAAATACATTTAAAAACTGCATTTAAGTTTTCCTTATTATATCTTTTTCCACCTATACAAATAACTTACATTTAGAATCATTCCACTCTTTTCTAGTCCTGTTATCATTGGGAATCAACTCCAAATCTTCACAGAAATTTGTGACTAAGAGATTTTGGGGCATTCCCATAACATAACTTTGACTTCTTCTGTTCCAACAAGTACCTTTTCACAAATAAGTACACACAATCATAACTGACTTAGAGAAACTTTGTAAGGAATTCTTAGGTCCAATGTCTTGTGGGACTCCTGGCAGGGGGGATAAAAAGCCTTAATGAAAATGACCTGTCATCCAGTTTCTTTTTTAATAATATATAAATCCAAGAGTTTCAACATTTCTAGGTCAATGATCAAACCAAGAAATAAAAGTACATCTCATATATTTGTCAATATCTGCATATTTCTGGAAGAATACTGTAGAGGCACTAAAAGTAGCTCTTTGCAGGTAGAGATACAGATTGTTGTATTTGCTCTTTTAAAAATAAATTTATCTTGTTCAACTATGGATTAAGAAGTGTTTCCTTAGTTCTTCTCATTATTACTGATACAGACTATCATTTTAAAAACAAACTGTTCAAATATTAAAGAATAAGAAATCAGCAAAGAAAATCTTAAATTATGAAAAGCGAAACTTACAAAATAAGACTATTACAAACAACAGACAGAAAATTAAGAATCTGGAAAAAGGGAGGCCCTGGGAGATCCTGATGAAAGGATGATATAATGAAATTCTCTGAGTAACAAAAGGGAAGAAACAGAAATAAAGAAAAACAAGATGACAACTACTGTTAAATAGGATTTCCCATGCCTTTGGAGAAGTCAGTCTTTGAGCTTAAAGAGGTAGCAACCACTTACTGGCATAAGCATTTCAAAAGGTAGAAATAAAATATCTTAACATTGAGAGGAGTAGATGAAAAGTCAGTGGGAACAAGACTCAGAATATTTTTCTAGCTGATGAGTACTTTGAGTAGGAACTAAAGAAAGAGAAGGATGAGGTACACTGACCACTGAAGCCATCTCACAGAGAGTCTAAAGACAGATGGTGAGCTCTACATGATGACCAGAACAAACTGCAAGTATATGACCCAAACAGGAAAAGCAGTGAAGTTCAAGCTAAACATGCTGTCCGCAAGGAAAGGATGGAATCTTCTTGGCTACAGAGGAGAGTAAGGGACACAGAATTATAACTATTGATATTTAGGCAGTCTAGCAATGTTTGTTCGGCATTGCCTGTTTCCTTGAGCCACTTAAAACTTTTAAATTACTGAAAATTGACTTGATGCATTTAAAAGAAATGCACTTCATTGCTAGACAATTCAGTAACCTTAAAAATTATGAAAAACCATCATGTAACCTATTTTAGATATTTTAGATTCCATGTTTCACCATTTCAACCACAATCTGTAAAATCTTTATGATATCTTTTGAGCCTTTGTCCTTTCAACACACCTGCCTGGCAAGACCACAGAGCTGGACAAATCCAATTAGCAGCCTTCTCTAAGCTTGCACCTGGGTAGTTAGCCCGGCTGCCAGTATAAATTTAGGGTTCAGCATCAACCAGAGTTTCAAACTTTCTGGCAACTGTTATTTTGTTCCTTGTAAGGTACTTCTATCATTCTTCAAAATGACTTTCAAACTTCTACTTTCTTAAACCCTTCAACCTCTTTTCCAGTCAGAGGATGGCTTTACCTCCACTTTGGAAAGAAACCAGCCAGAATAAGGGAGGAAAACTCACAACAACATCCCATGTGCATATTTTCAAAACACACTACCTCATCCTATCCTCTTTTATCCTCTTGCCATGCGTACATAGGGCTGTCCCCCCATCTCCTGATTGGCCTTCCTCAGAATTTATTCATATTTAATTTTCTGAATTCATGAAAAGCACAATATATATCTTTTCCTCAAGCCCACACCACTCGATTTGTTTTTACTATCAAATGCACTTTTTAAAAAAAGCCTTTTCCATTCATATGCTTCCCCTGCACTCTTTCAGAAACAAATTATAACACATAGAGACTGGATCATTACCATTCAACTGAAATCTCTCCTGTTACAATGTCCCTGACTGGAAGGTACACTTTTCTCTTTGCCTTTCTTTTAATTTCGTTACATCTGAACAGCCTTTGGCATGCTGATCAGTTCTTTCTCAACTGATTTTCTTTGAGTCCTGTGGAGTCCTCTGTCCTGGTTTTCTTCTGCTTCACACATTCTGTTTCTTTTGTTGACTTGTCCACCAATCTGTTTTTTCTTGAATTTTCTTAAGGCTCTTTCTGATGTCCTCTTATGCATGGCAGTCAACACTCTATGGCACATTTATTAATGCAAATATTTCAAGCTCTCCTTTGAATTCCAATTCCAAATAGCTATCTAATTATCATCCAGGTGGACTTCTTTGAGGCAAATTCAATTACCAAAGAGAAGTCCATATTCTCTACACTTCAAACCTATTTTCTATCCAGCTCTGGCTCCTGTCTGAATCCACAACACTAAAGTCCCATCAACTGTTTAATCCAAAGACCTGAAAATCATTCACCTCATCTGTTTACTCCTGAAATCCCATGAATCCTTATACCTTGGTGCTGCCATTTTTTAAATCTCTCTCCAACTATCAATGTATATCCTTTCCTATTACCATCACCACCTACCCCATGCCATCTTTCCCTCTTCTCTGTACTCCTGCAACAATAATATACTTCTCCCAAACACACCAGATTTTGAAATTCTCAAGCCTAATTTTAAGATCTCTTAATTTCTTAAAGATAAAGATTATGTCCTTAAGAAATACAAATCCTCTGGAATCAAGCCTCAGCCTTCTTGGTGGCATACACTGTGGTTTGGGTAATCCACAACCATTTCTAACAGTTTCTCCATGTTGCAAAAGCTACTCGCTTTACCAGCTTCCCTGGCAGGTGGGAAGCCTTTCAACATGAACATTTTTCTACACATATAGATATATGTATATTTAAGGTGAAACTAAAATTAGTTATGTAACATACGCTGTTTGTACGATTGGGTTCTTAAAATAGGAGTTAGGTATTTAAGGAACAGTATGATTGTTTTACTTTTCCTGATTAAAGGACACTATCAGTCTTCTTCTTGTCTTGAGTGTGGAAAAGATGGTTGGGGTTACATCATGGGACCGTGAGGCATTAAGAGGAGGGCAAAAGGCAAGGCCTTTTAAGAATGGCAGGACCATAAAGACCGAAATAGCCTGGGTAATTCTTGCCATATTTGAGCAGATAAACTGAGAGAATAATTTCACTTTATGTGAGAAAAAATGAGCCTCTTTTTATCAGAAAATGTTAAAGTTACTTGCTATAAATGTATTCCCAGCAATATATCATCAGAGCTCACAACACTTTCTCCTGCCTTTCAGTTTCATGGTACTTTATTAAAATCTATATATTTTTTTTATTTTTTCAACTCTAGGAGCACTTGGGGGACTCAGTGGTTGAGCATCTGTCTTTGGCTCAGGTCATGATCCTGGGGTCCTGGGATTGAGTTCCCATATCGGGCTCCCTGCAGGGAATCTGCTTCTCCCTCTGCCTATGTCTCTGCCTGCCCCCCCACCCCCGTGTCTTTCATGAATAAATAAATAAAATCTTTAATTTTTTTCTTTCAATTCTAAAACTTTGTATTACCTAACAGCCCTCATATATGAACTTACTCCTGACAGGGACACTCTCCTGGTCTTCTTGCTCATACTGTTAGTAACTCTTTATCCATTTAAACAAATTACTACAGAAAGACATTCCATGACTCTAGAATGAGGACAGGCTCACCTGAAATGCACTCTTTGTGAACTTCATACTTTCTACATGGTTGTCACACTTATTACCCTTACCCTTGTATCTAGACTATGTAATCTCTGATTGCAGAAACTAAGTTTCTCCCTATTCTACATTTGGCACTTAGCATCTAGCAGAATATCTAGTATCCTACACACCTCAGCATTTGCCGGTAAAATGCATTACTTAATTTAGCGTTTTGCCAATTAATGTTATGAGATTACAATCTTACTGTTCCTTCAAAACCTAACGCCATCTCAAATATTTTCAAGTAATTTTTTTTCTCACCTTTTTGTATTATCACCTTTATTTCAAATACTGGAATATCATCCCAAACTATCCATTCTGTTTTACTGATCTTTCTGTCTAGTCTTATGCTAGTACCACTCTTTCAATTATAGCTTCAGAATAATTTTTTTCTTTAGTGTTTTCTAACTGAAGTAGACTTTGATAGAGGTAAAAGCACAGATTAAACAAATACCCTTTGGCCTGTGATCCCTAGCCACTTTGGCCTTCGCAGACCCTCAATAGTCTTCTCAACTGAGAGAGACCTCACAGCTGTATTTGGATTCCCACTCATCTCAATGTGGCCTAGACATTCCTTCCAGGACAGTAGCTGAAGGAACAGTAGAATTCACTTTATTTCCTTGTCTCGGGAATCACTGTTCTTCACTACCTGATACTGTCTGAAACCTGTTATTTTATATTTATTCAGTTGTTTTGGAAAAGAGGATAAATCCAGTTCCTATTGCTTCATATTGCCCCAAAAGAGGGGTCATATTTAACATGATTTATGTCTACCGCTTGCTATTTAATTTCAAATGTCTCATTTGCTTTGTATTTCCTCTTCGAGTCACATAGAGATAGTAAGTGTCCCTGAACCTAGATTGGGCAGTTGACCTATTAAGTGAAAGAACAAAACACTACCAGCTATGTGTTGGGTGGGTGTCCCGTAAGACTGCAATACTCTTGCTTATTATAGAAAAGCACAGAATATTAAAGCCTATTACTTTTTCTTATGGCATAAATCAAGGTAAACAAGATTTTCAAGTTCAGAACAAGAGGCTCATGAGCAAGACCAAGAAGAAAATAGCATGGTGATTCATAGCTTTATTAAAGAACAAGTTTTCTCTTGTGGTACAAAATTTGAAACCAATTGGTAAGAAACAGATCTTTATGTATAACGTCCAGATTTACTTGCAACCTCCAGTTAGTGGGCTAATAATCAAACTGTGGGCCCAAGGCCATTTGAATAGAGTTCCAGAGTAGTTAAAAATCTCAGTGTAATCTGAGATAACCCCACATATCAACTCTTGTTGTCCCATTCTCTTGGAATAATGTATCCCTTTGTAAAGTTAAATCAAATCTAATGCATCCACTAGGGCCTGAGTTAACATTATAGACTATATATAAGCTTGAAAATGCTGGACTCTACAAGGCATAGATGCCCAATTATGCTAGGGAAACTTCTGGAAACTTAGATTGGGGCATGTGCAGCCTTAAATAATGTATTTTTAAAAAGAAAAAAAAACAATACAAGTGCATAATTCCACAAGATTTATAGTTTTTATTTATTTATTTATTTATTTTTTTTTTTTATTTTTTTTTTTTTTAAACTTTTAACGTTTTGTATAGACATCTAGTATTTTGTTTTTTGGGGTTTTTTGTTTGTTTTTAGATTTTATTTCTTTATTCATGAGAGACACAGAGAGAGAGAGAGAGGCAGAGACGCAGGCAGAGGGAGAAGCAGACTCCATGGAGGGAGCCTGACGTGGGAATCGATCCTGGAACTCCAGGATCAAGCCCTGGGCCAAAGGCAGGCACTAAGCTGCTGAGCCACCCAGGGATCCCTTATAGTTTTTATTTAATATTGAATTATCAGAAATGAAAATGGGGCTGCCTGGATGGCTCAGTTTGTTAAGCATTTGCCTTTGGCTCAGGTCATGATCTCCAGATCCTGGGATCGAGATCCACACTGGGCTCCCTGCTCAATGGAGAGTCTGCTTCTCCCTCTGCCCCTCCCCTTGCTTGCCCTCTCTCATATTCTCTTTTTCTGCCAAATAAAATCTTAAAAAAAAAAAAAATCATAAGCAGGGGCACTTGAGTGTCTCAGGGTCCTGGGATCAAGTTCCGCACTGGGCTCCCAAAAGGGAACCTGCTTCTTTGCCTATGTCTCTGCCTCTCTCTGTATGTTTCTCAAGAATAAATAAATAAAATCATTTCTAAAAATCACAAGCAACTGACACAAGTTTTAAGGGAGTTAAACTTTAAAAAAAAAATGATCCTGGTAAATAAGCTACAACTCTTAAAATAAAGCCTTTAAGTATTCAACCCCTAAGGAGAAGCTTTTTGACCTTAAGGCTCTTGTTTTATAACATGGGAAACAAAGGCAAAATAAAAAACATTTCATTTCCTTACTACTTAGAGCTCCATTGACAAGTCCTTGAAACAGGCAGAGTGACCTTCCTCTGGGATCTCAGTTGCCTGGATGTTGACACTTTGCTCAGGGCAAAAGGCAATCTTAAACTGACCCCCCAGGATCTTGTGAGTCTACTGTAACATATATAGAAATTCTTTTGGAAACTTCCTCTCTTTACTCCCCAAGATTGATGTTGGCAATTATCCTCCAAGCACATAGCCCACCAATATACATCTGCCGGGTCTCATGACTGAGGTTTTACTAAACAGTAATAAGTGACCTTTTCCTAACAATAGCTAGCTCCCTCAGGGTCCTGGAAACCTGGTTTCCAAAATACCTTGGAAGCTTGTGCTATCCCTAACCCCCCTCCCAGCTTTAAGGTATACAATCCACCACTGTTCATGACCATAGTGCAGCTTTCTGCCCGCGTGCTTTAATAAAACACCTTTTTGCACCAAAGACTTCTCAAGAATTCTTCCTTGAACATTTGCTCCAAATCCCAACATTTCCACATCGTTTTAGTTTATCATCCCTCCCTTAATCTTTTTTTTTTTTTTTTTTTTTGCAGTTTTCTATGATATAATCCAGTATCAGCAAGTACATTCACCCATTTCCCTTTAAATAAGTTAGACATGGGTTTCGGTCCTATCTAAAAGACTTCATATTTTCCATTTTGAATATTTGTGTTTCTTGATTAAATATACATTAGCTACAATTATCTATTAGATTTGCTTAAGATGGCTTTGAAACTTATCAGTTCCAACTTTTTTCATGTTCTCCTGTACTGTAACATTTTCTTCATATTTGTATTTTCTTGTTCTTTCTCTAACTACTATAGTTGAATGTAGTTTTTCTTTAAATAACTAAAACACACAGACTGATTTTACTTCCAGGTGTAGCTTTTATTATTCAATTTTGATATCATTTCCCCCCCAAAGTATCTTTCATTGCATATTTGATCCTTTAATGTTTCAGAAAAACATTTTCTAAGCTTTTTTTTTTTTTTTGCATATTTTTAATATGTTGGCAAAATGTGGATTTTATGCATTCTTTTTTTAGGGGATATTTTAATCTAAGACATGAGCATGTTCCACGTAATAGAATTCTTTTCAAGAATCAAGCTTTAAGTTATGGGGTTTACTAGAAATAGTAATTATCTTCTATTAATTATGTTCTTTATGGTTTCTATTTCCCTTTTGTATCCTTGTCTACTGAAGATTTCATAGAGTACTTGTCTAGTACTGTTGTACTGATATTTCCCCAGGGATTTATTTCCTGCAAGTTCAGCATGAATTTTCTATCAGTGTCTTTCACGTAAGTGACACACTGTTGCAAAAGTAACCTCCTTTGGCCCAGATACCTCTGAGGCCAGGTGTTAAAGTTTATATTCTGACATTATAATTTGGTATCATGTAATTTTATTTTACATTCTCTATATATTGTGCTTTATATTTTTGAATGGGAAATTTTTCCCTTTTCCATGGATGGAATTTATCCAGACTTCCATGGTTTTGATTTCTTATGTTTGCCCCATCATTTTTAGTTCCTCTTCTCCTTTTTCCTAAGAGTTCACAATTTTTTTCATACATTACTTAACACTCAAAAATTACTTTAAAAACTATTCAGATTTGATAATTGATCTTTTCTTTCTAGTTTTATAATACTTCTTTTATGTTTTAAGTAAAGTCATAGGTTGCTTTTTAACTTCCTTATCTTCTACTCACACTCGACTGAAAAGACATGTTTCTAGGCTTTGTTTTTGGCCAGCAACTATACAGAGACTTTTTTCCTCCCTATTAACCTATTCCTATAATAGCTTCATGATCAACATCTGAGAAGAGGAATCTACATGGATATATATATTCCCGAATCAAATTTTTGGTGTCCAACAATGACAGATGCAGATTTTATGGAACCTGAAGCTTATACAATTTTATTGGTTGTCTTCTAGGCCAAGAATATGAAGTTGCAAATATAAGATTAGTCTAAAATTGATACAGTGCTTATAATGAGTAAAGAAATCAAAATAAGTTATGGGCACCTTAGAAATAGGAATATCCCTTTAACTTACCAGACATTTTCCACAGAAATGCCTTCTAAGTTGCTAACCCTTCTCTCTCCCACTCTGTCACCACCTCCACTCCTATTAGGACACTTTCCTGGCTACTCAGCATATGTAATCCACAGAGGAGAAGCATGGAAATTCGTTTAAAATGCCAAACTATAGGCCACAGCCCAGACCTAGGAATCAGAATCTGCATTTTGACAAAATTCCCAGGTGGTTCATGTACACATTCAAGGCTGAGAAATGCTGCGTAACTCAGCCAACTCACAGCACCCAAATGGCCTCTGCAAGTGACAGGCCTGAAACCTAAGGAAGCAGACGGTTATGGAAATCAGCTTTGCAGTAAAGATCGCTTCAGCTCACTCCAGTTGCTTGGTTTTCTTGCCAAGAGGGGAGTTTATTTCTAAACAAGGCAGGACAGTGGTTGGTCTGCATAGGCTTTATGCAGTGCAAGAAAGTCTACCTACTTTGCCTACATTTCACTGAGGGCCTTTCCAGACTCTGTCCTAACAACTGCTTATTTCACATTCCAGGACACAAAGATAATGACAAACAAAACTGAGTTTTCTCAGCAGTAGAGTCCCTCTAGGCAGTTAGAGGAGTTCATTAGATGGATGATTTGATAAACCTGCTCTGAATTAGGCCTGTAGGGCCTGTAAGTCCTCAAATAGCTCCAGTTAGAGAAAAGTGAAGGATATTATCTTGTGGGGAATACTGGGGAAGTAAAGAGGAGGGACTTGGTGGCTACTAAGTACAAGAGGAGCGTGGAGGGAAATACAAATCTCAAGATGTTTTACCTGGTTGTTCACTTTTTAGTGTGTTGCATAAATCTTCTTTTCAGTGCCCCATGAATCTTCCGTAAAATCTACTTTGTACCCCCAACCCCAGGAGAAAAAGTGCCCAGCCCTGCTATGAAATTGCCACAAAAACAAAATCAAAAACACAAACAAAACAGGCTATGCATTGCAGGGCAGCTGCCTATGGGCTACTCCGTGCTCGGTGGCCCCTCCCCTGCCCACCCCCTCCCGGCCTTTGTTAGAGGACTGAGTACTCTGTACCTGGATGCACAGAGTCCTACTGAGGAGGGTGGGGAGCCGGGAGCTCTCACCCTGTCAAAAGGCACTCTGCTCTGTGGGAGGAACTAGCGCTCAGAGATTTTGTAGTGTTTCAGCCACAGAAGCCTCATCTTTTTTTTTTTTTTTTTTTTTTTTTTTATCTTATTTGTCCTTGATTTACTATTTGAGAGATTTAAACTTTGTAGATTGTACAAATAGTCTGGCAAAGCTGGGATATATGCTATTTGTGTTCTCATTAAGGTTTTGTTGTTTTTTTTATATATAAATTTATTTTTTATTGGTGTTCAATTTGCCAACATATAGAATAACACCCAGTGCTCATCTCATCAAGTGCCCCCCTCAGTGCCCATCACCCAGTCGCCCCCACCCCCCGCCCACCTCCCCTTCCACCACCCCTAGTTTGTTTCCCAGAGTTAGGAGTCTCTCATGTTCCGTCTCCCTTTCTGATATTTCCCACTCATCTTCGTTAAGGTTTTTTTTTTGTTTTTTTGTTTTTTAATCTCAGATGCCTTTATGGTTATATTAATGAATGATTCAGGAAGGATAATCAGGTACTACTTGCTTAAACATTTTTTCATTAAACTCTTTCAATTAATTCTATGGTAGAAAAACTTCCTGGTATTCAAGAATTTTCTAGAACTTTTGTAATAAGGAATGTCAATGTATAATATTTTCTGAAACTATGTAGGGAAATTTCATGTACTAATGTCAGTTCTTATTGAAAAAAAAAAAGGTTTTAAGCAAAGATTTTAGGGAAGCCTAGATGACTCAGTTAAACGTGGGACTCTCTTGGTTTCAGCTCAGATCAGCTCATGGTGGAGGGATAGAGCCCCACATTGGGACCTGTGCTCATCACGGAGTCTGCTTGGGAGTCTCTATTCCTCTGACCCTCTCCTGTGTGCTCTCTCTCAAATCTTTTTTAAAATAAAATAGAAAAAGAGTTTACTTTTGTCAGTTATATATTGGGTAATACTTGGCCTTTTATCATCTAAGAGTGTACTTTATTCACCTATTCTTTCAATGAGTTGGACTATTTTTTATCCCTTCCTTCTTGCCTCCTCCTTTCTCTTACTGTCCAAGCAAGCATTGCCATCCATTTTTCACTGGAAAGTTAGCAAACAGAATTGATAGCTATTCTCTAACTTCCTTACACTTTCAATGTGGCCCTCAAGAATGGATAGAAGATTCCTAATACAGAAAATCTTCTGTACAAAGTCATGTCTTCTTTGAGTGGTAGGAGAAGTTAACGTGAATTCACTAATTAGAAAAAAAAATCGTGGAAATACCTACTTTTGAAGTTGCTTCTCAGAGAGTGGATTACTTTAGCACAATTGCTAGGGGTGCTTTTCTCCAGGGCATGATAATCTAAATTAAGAGTAACTTTTAGGTACTGAATATATTTCAATGTATGTGAAGCTTTCTGTTATCTTTACTGTTATCAGATCAAAGTTATATTATATATTTTTATAAAAAGCATAATAGTTTAAGGTACTATTTTATATATACTTTTTTTAAAAAAATAAGATGTAAACAAATTTATATCTGTGTCAACACTGACGGGAAGAAAACTGCTCTTCAATTGTTATGTCCTTTCTCCATAGTCCATAGTAATTTAACAAAATTGCATTTTATAATCCAAACAAGAGTTCTGAATGAGGCCTTTTGAATGTTATTTGTATAATGTCTGGGTAGTATCTTTAAGATTATTTTCAGATGGCATATAACCATTGATTCTAAATAGCATAGCATGAGTCTTAGCAGGTTACAAAAAATGTCTATTTACATAAATAATATTTTGAATACTATGAAGAAATGTTTCCTTATTCTTTCAGAATAGATGTTTAGCTTTCCCTCAGGTCTTTTATTATTTTGTAAATTCTCTCATGGATAATTTTCAAGTATCTAAAAAATGAGAGAAAACTATAGTGAACCCTGATGTACTTACTACACATTTCCAATAAAACCCATTTTTCCAATTTTATGTTAATCTCTGTATCATTGTTGTGATTTGGCATTCTTTTACCTTTAGTTCTTAGTATTCTTAAAAATATGTTTAAGAATATAACCATGTTATCACACTTATCAAAATTATTATCCAAAACCAAGATGTATTAAAAATCTCTAAGATTATCTACAAATGTCTCCTTATAGTTGATTTGCTTAAATCAGGATTCAACAAGGTATACACACTGCATTTTGTTTGCCTGTTTTTAAATATCCTGTACTTACTTTTAAGTGCCTGTATTTACTTTACAAAAAAAAATTTTTTTTTACACTTTACTTTTTTAATGTCACTTTAAGAACTCAATTTGAAGACCATTTACATTCAAGAAGATCCCAAATTCTGGATTTGTCTGATTCCTCAACATACTGTTCAAACTGTCTCTTTATCTTCCCTTCACTCTGTCATTGGGGGAATAGTGAGGATGAGATTCATTTATTATTGTAACTAAAAATACTATACAGTGTTATGTACTTTCTATTTCATCACATTAAGAAGTAGGTGATATCTGGTCCACCCATGGATCAAATCAATGTATTTGGATGTTATTCATCTCCTCTCCCTATCTCTTTCATAGTGGCCTTCAAAAATACAATCATAGCAACCAGGACATTAAATTTTATTTTATCTTATGTGTATTTCACAAACTGTATGTTTCTTGAAGTCAAAAACAACATTACAATACTCCGTGTTTTGGATGCCTTGCCTTAAGATATTTTTGAGTAAGTAAGTGTAAGAATGAGCTAGTTAATGGAAAAACAAGTCAGCCTTCTTTTCCTGTTAATTGTTCTACATACCAAAGAAATAGGAAAAACAAATTAAGATGTATAAAATATAGAAAAACATTGAAATGTAGGAAATAGATATCCATTACCGAATCACTCCAGAATTAAGAACTGATACTCAAAACAGGTAATATATACACATAGGAACTAAAAGACAACATACATATGTATGTTTGTGTGTATGTATATATAAATATATGTGTGTGTATGTAAATATATGTATGTGTCAAAATCATAAATGCTAGTAAATTTAAATCAGCAACAAATTAGAATCAACAGTTACATTTATCCTAGCACTGAAAGTATAGTCCAGTATAAAAAAAAAATCTATTAATGTAGAATCAAACACCAAGTAGAAAATTACCAAACCATCTTTCATCAGATGTGGAAAAAAGACATTTAATAAAATTTAAATATCTACAGTTTATAAAATACCTTTAAAGTATAGTTTCTCTAATCAATGATGTTAGGAAAGCTCCATGCAAAAGAATGAAACTGAACTACTAACTGATAGCATACACAAAAGTCAACTCAAAATGGATTAAAGGCTTGAGCATAAGACCTGAAATCATCAAACTCCTAGAAGAAAACATATGGAGTAAGATACTAAACATCAGTCTTGAGAATGTTTTTCTTGTATTTGGAAACAAAAGGAAAAACAAACTAGTGGGGTTACCTCAAACTAAAAGCTTTTGTACAGCAGAGAAACCATCAAGAAAGTTAAAAGACGATCAGTGAAATGGGAGAAAGTATTTCCAAGTCACAGCTGGGTAAGAGGTTAATATACAAAATATATAAAGAACATGTACAACTCAATAGCAAATAAAGATCAACTCCCCTCCCCAAAAAAACTGATTAAAAATGGGCAATCTGAATAGATATTTTTCCCAAATAAGATATGTAAATGATCAGCAGGTACAGGAAAATCGCTTAACATCAATTACTAGGGAAATGTGAATCAAAACCACAGTGAGATATCACCTTGCACTTGTTAGAATGGACATTAATCAACAAGACAAAAAGTGACAAGTGCTGGCAAAGATATGAAGAAAAGGGACACACTTATACTGCTTGGAGGCATGTAAATTGGTGTATCTAACATAAAAAAAAAAAAAGAGTAGAGATTGTTCCAAAAAGCAATTAAAATTACCGTATGATTCAACAATTTCACTTCTATTTATATGAAAGAAACAAATACTGTATTACATTTTTGAAAGTTGCTATGAGAGTAGAATTTAAAAGTTCTCATCACAAGGAAAAAAATTATCTGTGGTGACAGATGTGAACTAGAAGTACTGTGTTGATCATTTCACAATATATACATAGATCAAATCATTAAGTTGTATGCCTGAAACTTATTACATGCCAATGTTATCAATAGACAAAAATATAGAAATCACATTTTGAAAAGCCTCAGCATGTGATCATTGAAATTCTTTGTCATAAAGGAATTGATAAATAGAAACTAGTTCTGGATTTTTCCTTATTATTTTGAGACTTTCCAATCTAATAGATCTAATGAATGCTGAGCACAGAGTGAAGCAGATGAATTTAACAAAACCTTGTAAGACTCATTTATCACCAAGGAGCCTTGAAGATATGTTCCAAAATAGTACATTTAGTAAGATCAATGGTAGGAGAAACTCCTTTGAAAACAAAGGTCAATATTGAACAGATTCGGAATTTTCACATTTTAACAAATAGTAACTCATAACATTGAGCCAAACATTCATGCTTTAATTTCTAAAATGTTTATTATATTTTCTAATTCATGACCCCCAAAAAAGTTTTATTTATGCTAAACCCTAATGCATAGACTATGATCTGGTCCTAATTCTGCCAATGTTATTTACTGTGGGTTCAAAATATGTTGAAACATATAAGATGTTTAACTTGTAGAGGGCATACACAAATTAAAACCACACTGGAGTTCCATTTCTCAACTAATTGATTGGCAAAAATCCCAAATTTGGCAATATACACTAGAGAATACTGACTAATGAAATTTTGAAACAAAATTGTGAATAAGTCGTTATGACTTGAATATAAGCAAAAAAAAAAAAATCCACCAGTTTTCTCAAAATTCATTATCTCTATCTTATTTCATCCCAACTCTTCTTTTTGCATTCCTAAATTTATCCACACCTTATGCCTAGGAACCCTTTTTCCCCTTGTAATGGAAATTTACCTAGCTTTTCTGATTTCTGTATCTCCCATGTTAAGACAAATCCTATTGTAAACAATAAATGTAAAGGTTAAGCTGCATCACTTCTCTTATCTACCAAATAATATGTCTGATCACTTTTACTACATGATTATTTCAGTAAACTCTGTCATTCAGGAATCTGATAAAGCAAACCTCTTTCACATCAATGTGATTTTTTATGTGGTTTTGCCATCTTTTACCCAGAATTTTGCCCAATGAAAAAATAGGCTGATTATTTCTCTTTCCCCTTTTGTTTTCTTGAAGGAATTAAATGTGGTTTACTCTTTAAGACTGGGATGATGGAGTTAGAATCTGGGTAATCCACAAACTGCATCATCATTTGCCTAACCTCTCACCCCTCAAAAGACGAGTATTACTGACATTAAGCCAGTATTTTGTTCTCACTAGGTACCTGATAAGAAGCCTCAAATCCCTCCATAACAGATCTATGGTTCCTAGGAGGCCTCATCAGCATCAGGAATGTTCCTTCTTGCATCTGCCTAACTTATCTTTAAGACTCCTGCTACAGAGAAGATTTTTCAAGGCACTCTAAGTGCCAGGACAGAAAAGACAGATACCTTAACATTTCCAGAGAAAGTTTTCAGTATCAGAAACAGAAGAGTAAGTCACTCTAGACATCATTTCAGAAAAATTATGCAAACTGCAGTTCTAATTACCTTTGAAGATCTAAATGGGAGCACAATTATGCTGTTGTGAGAATTAATAAAGGGAAAGCTCACTAAAGTGGACTTGGGATGACAGGAGGAGAGGCTGGAAGGGGGAATTGTACCACTCAATGTCAATTAACAGGAAGGAATCATCAATTACAAGCCCCAACAGGGGAAAGAAGTAGGTTGTCTCCTACAAAAAATTGACTACCTCTGCAACTCAGCCAATGAGGAACCATTATCACCCTGAACTCTTACTTTTTGCCAATGAATTCTCATTCAAAACAACCCCTCCAGGATGCCTGGGTGGCTCAGAGGTTGAGCATCTGCCTTTGGCTCAGGGCCTGATCCCAGGGTCTGGGATCAAGTCCCACATCAGGCTACTGCAGGGAGCCTATTTCTCCCTCTGCCTGTGTCTCTGTCTCGTTCTGTCTGTTTCTCATGAATAAACAAAAAAATCTTAAAAAAAAAAAAAAACCTCCTCAATATCCCCTTTCTCCATAAAGTTTGGTCCCTCTCCTTTGTTTATGAGATTTGCCTAAAGTTTTACCATAGTTTGCTTGCCCCGAATTATAGTTATCTGCTATTCCTAAATAAACAAACACCATTTATTTGCTGGTAAAAACAATTTGTAAGGTTAACACTATGTATAGTTTTTTATTATACAAGTTCCCTTTTTTTGTTACTGTTTTTATTTATTTGAGAGAGAGAGAGAGAGCACTGAGCAGTGGGGAGGCACAGAAGGAGAGGAAGAAACAGACTTCCCACTGAATAGGGAGCCCAACATCGGGCTAGATCCCAGGACCCCAAGATCATGACCCAAGCTGAAGGCAGATGTGTAACCAACTGAGCCACCCACGTGTCTCTACAAGTTCCCTTTTCTGATCTCACTTATATTTGGGTGTGAAATACACATACCTTCATATCCCTATTTTGCCTGATTTCTTCCCTGTGCCCTGCATGACTGAAAAAAATACCTTGAGTGATGATGTGAAAAGGATATAAATTCAAAGAAAAGACTGGATTGCACAGTGGGGGGCAGAAAAAAAAGTTGGCATGATATTAGAGACTGAATGTTTTTACATGGGCTGTGTTTCCTGACTTAGGTGGCCCAGATATTTTTACCACTATAAACTATAGAAATCAAAGAAGTTAGGCAATACCCTCTTATATCTTACATGTAGGCAGGACTCTAATAACTATACTTTTCTTCAGACCTACCTCTTCTTGGGGCTTTCATTACTGCCATCATATTGGTAGTAAAAGCATATAAAGATACACTCTCATTTCTATTTTTTAAAGATTTTATTTATTCATGAGAGACACAGAGAGAGAGAGAGAGAGGCAGAGACATAGGCAGAGAGAGGAGCAGGCTCCATGCAGGGACCCTGATGTGGGACTCGATCCCAGGTCTCCAGGATCACACCATGGGCCAAAGGCAGGCGCTCAACCGCTGAGCCACCCAGGCATCCGTCCCACACTCTCATTATTAGGGCATTATTCCTAATTCAATTATTGATATATATTGGGAAGTATATGTGGCAAGAAAATAGCTCAACTATGGCTAACGATAAAACCATTTGAAACTATTCTTTCCTACCCAACAGCTATATAGTGAGGCTAACACGTCTTAACCTCAGTTAACACAAGTAACTAGTAGAAAGTGAAAGGTAAAAACAGTAACATATGCCTTCAGAATATGTAGATAAAACAGATAAACCACAGACCCTGAAAAATTCGTCTTAACAAATTTTAGCAGCTAGTCTCTTCTATTTTGCCTTCTTCTGTCTTTTCCTGAATTGTTGTAGACTATTGATGAGGTTATGATGTATGATGATACTTTGTTAATTTCCAATTCTGTATAAACTTAAACAGAATGCCACCTTGGCAAAAAGGAAGCCTGAAATAGAAAAAAAGAAGAAAAAAAGATCACTCTTCCTTCACTCACCACTACTGCTTTATCTTCAGAGCTCAATTTGGTCAAAAATCTAAAGAGTCAGTCAATTATGCCTGTGATTAAAAAGACCAACCCAACAATACCTATCATGATTTGCTTTTCATAAAATAAAAGACATAACAAATCTCTATTCATTTATCTATCTCTAATCTCTTACTTGGATATTTCTATAAGTATCTAACTTTTAATATTATACTCTTGTATACTTTATATGATTTTTCTCCCTTATGCATGAAGAGTGCCAATAAAAGGAAAAATAGAAAGTTTAGAGTTCACTATTCATTTAGAAATTAAGATCATAAATTCCTCTAATAATTTGACTTCAAATTTTACTTGGGTTAAATTAATACTCAAATATAAAATATGGCTGGATATGCTTCAGTTTATAGAAAAGTTTTAGAAAGATAATATTTGTTTTCATGATTTCTCTTTTCTTTAACATCTTTATCCATAAATGATTTTCAGTCGGGTGCATGCAAAGGATTTGGCTAAATTTGGACTAAAGTTCTATTTCTGAGACCTCCCCTGTTAAAAAAAAAAAAAAAGCATAGCTAAAAATGAATAAAACAGTTTTGGTTTAGATTGCTTGGAAATCCTCCCCTCTGCTGCAATTACCGGATGAAATAGACGTTAAGCTCAGAGGAGTTCTTCACTCAGTCTCTTTTGCTTCTTGCCTCTGTGAGGGACTGTTTTTCTGATGCCATTATTGGCAGATCGCCACATTGCACCTGCTGATCCACCTGCCTCTCACTGGCGTGCGGTATTTAAAATGTTGCGCAATTAAAGTAAATGAGTTTAAAGGGCTGGATTTGCACTACACCTCCTGGGGAGCTGTTGTTCATCCTTAAAAGTGCCTGATGATGGTTTGGGAAGCACTGCTGCTGGCCTGGCCCTGGGGTGCTGAATTGCTTCCCTTTGAAGAACTCTGTGGTGAATCCCCACATAAGGATGCTAAATGGTGAGGAAGCATAAAGAGAGACATTTTGTACCCCAGGAATCTAGTCTTTATAGATTGAGACTAGGCAGCAAAAGAAAGACTGTAAACTAACTAGAACCACCTATTTCTTGATAGATAATTCTTCATCTTCACCAATTTTAATTTGTATTTATGAATTTAATTTTAATTATTTCCTGCAAAGCTGTGTACAGAATGTTATGTAGAGAATCTCAAAATACAAAAGTTATCTGTTTATTAGGATATCCTTTAATGTCTCATCATGTTTAGGGTGGCCATTAATTATTCTCTGGTACCTATCTTTCCATTAGGTATGATGTGAAGTCAATTAAACCAAGATGATTTAATTTAGTGCATTTTGTTCTTTCACACAAGTTGAAGCATATCTAGGGGCATTGGTTCATACCACAAAGCCATGTTTTTAAAGCAAGTTAAATTATTCACTGAAAATGCTTTTAGATATTGGCATATGGGAAATAAAAATGTTCTAGATCTTAAGGAATTTAATCTGATGTTAGTGATTAGTGGTCAGAGAACCAATTTTTGCACTCTATATACATCTCATTTTATGACCTTCTGGTCTTTCAGAGGTACCAGACATGAAAAGAATATGAAAAAATACATATAAGACTTTTGGTTTCCAGTCTGGCTCATAAGCAGCTTGGAAATCACCCCTCATTTTCACAGGAAATAAGCTAAACTTAAAATCAACAATTCTTCATAGATCCACTGGCTAAGGTCACAGAGCAAACCACTGCCCCCAAAGTTGGAAAATAGGCAGATATAGTGACAGAAACTAAAAACAGCAGAGCAGAAACCTACGAAAAGAAACCTCCACAGGAACCTGCAATGACTAGATAAATCTAAACTGATTGACACATGACTGGAGGTTAAGTGTGGGTGCATGTTTTAGCATTAAAAATTCTGGTACAGATGGAGGGGGCAGTCTTAGGGAGGTCCTATACTTGTATTACTTTTACCTTCAGTAGTCCTACAAATTATTACAGTAAATATCAGGAAAATCCCCTATGCTTCCACCAGGGGAAGAGAAAAGTAGCCATTCTGAAACATCGTCAGAACATTTAATTCTCCTTAACAGGGCACATCCTCAAATGAATTATTTTTATCAAAGCTTAACTGACCTTGGGAAAAAGAAAAAACAACTCCAGCTATCTCCTGCTTCTAAGTGACTGGGGGCGGGGCTGAAAGCACCCAACACCAATCCCCTCTATCCTTCCTGTCTCATTTAAGTGTGTCAGAGGTGGAAGATCAGACTTGGGAACACTCAGATACCCACAGCTACAGTGAACCCTAGACATAAAACCTCACACTAAATTCATATTTACCTCAGTTCTTTTTACCCAGTACATGTCCTGTGAGAAAAAAAAAAAAAAGAATGAAAGAAAGAAAAGAAAAAAAATTAAGGTATACTAAAGTACCCAAAGAACAGTTTAATGAAACAGAACAAGCATCAGAGTCATCAGAATCAGATTTGGATACAAAAGATGTTGGAATTATCCTAACAAGAAGTTAAAACAACTCTGACTTATAATATGCTAAAGGCTGTAATGGAAAATGTGGATAGCAAGTGAAAATACATTGGTAACACAGAGAGATGGAAACTCTTAGAATCAAAAGGAAATGCAAGAAATTAAAAACACTAGTAGTAATGAAAATGCCTTTTATGGGCTCATGAATACATTAGACATATCTGAGGAAAGAAACAGGGAGCTTGAAGAAATGTCAATAGAAACTCCCAAAATATAATCAGATTAAAAAAAAGATTTTATTTATTTATTCATGAGAGACAGAGAGAGGCAGAGACATAGGCAGAGGGAGAAGAAGGCTCCGCACAGGGAGCCCAATGCGGGTCTCAATTCCAGGACCACAGGATCACAAACTGAGTCAAAGACAGACGCTCAGCTGCTAAACCACCCAGGCATCCTTGAATACTCTTAACAGGAGTAAAATGATATCTATCTTTCAGGGGTATTGTACAGATTAAATAAGAAGTAAATAATAATAAATTATTAAATAAAATTAAAAAGAAACCCCCAAACTGGCATAATTACAGAATTGTAATATATACATAGTGGGATTATCAGAAAGAAAAGAGAAAAATGAACAGAATATTTGAGGCATTAATTACTCTAAGTGTTCCAAAATTGAAGATATCAAACCACCGACCACGAAATCTCAGAGAACAAGCAGAAAAACTATTTTAAAAAAATCTACATATAGGCATATCATATTCAAATTACAAAATCTCAAAGACAAAGATAGATTCTTTAAGAAGCTAGGGATGAGGATATGGGGATGGACCTTGGTTATAAACTATCAAGGGGAAGAATTATACTGGACTGTGTTTCAGAAACTATACCAAAAAATAAGTGAGTAAAGTGAAATAAGTATTAGAAGAAAAAAAAAAAAAAAAAGACCTGCCAAACTAAAATTCTGTATCTATCAAAATTGTCCTTTCAAAGTGAAGAAGTAAATGCAGATGATCAAAAATTGAGTAAATTTCTCACCAGTAGACCTGTTTTTCAGGAAATGTTGCAAGAAATTCTTCAGCAATAAGGAGTATTATTTAGGTCAGAAATTTAGGTCCACTTAAGGAAAGGAAGAGCCTGAGAAAAGATATAAGTAAAGGTAAAATAAAAGAAAATATTTTTCTTATCCTTAATTGACAAATATAATAGCTTTTAAGAATAGTAATAGAAACAATATATTTGGTGATCATAGCTTATGGATAAGTAAAGTGAATGAAATAGTGATATAATGGATGAAAAGGAAGGAAGGAATTGGGAATATTCTAAGTTACATGAACTACATGTGAAATGGTTTGGTATAACTTAGAGTTTGGATTATTTGTAAATGTATATTGCAAACTCCAGGGCAGCCACTAAAAAGGTGAAAGAAACATAACTGGTATTGTGAGTGGTAAGGAAAAACAATTGAATCATTTAAAATGCTCAAAATTAGAGAAAGCAGAAAAAAGAGGGGAAGATTTAAAAAGAAATAGAAAAAAGAATAAGGATAATGAGTATAAAATAATCTCTCATGAATTTAAATGCAAAATCCTCAACAAGATATCAGCAAATTATTCCAACAATGTTTAAAAAGAATTATATGCCCAAACAAGTGGTATTTATTCCAGGTATGCAAGTGTGATTCAACATTCAAAAATCAATGTAATACATCACATCAGCAGGCTAAAGAAAAATCATATGATCATATCAATAGAGGCAAAAAAAAAGCAATTGAAAAAAATCCAACATCTATTCATGATTTAAAAAAAAAAACTCTCAGCAAAATAACAATAGAGGAATAAAATCCTTCCTCAATTCATTAAATAATATCTAGAAAAAAAGACCTAAAGCAAATATCAAACCTAATGGTGAAAAACTTGAAGTTTCCCTGCTAATATCAGGAACAATGTAAGATATACACTTCTCACCATTCGTTTTCAATCTTGTACTAAAAGTTCTGGCAAATGCAATAAAACAAGAAAATAAATGGTAGGAATAAAACTTTTACTTACAGATGGCATGGATGTGCAGAAACCCCAAAGATTCAACAACAGAATCTACTTGAACTAATTAGCAATTATAGCAAGGTTGAGAAACTTAATTTTAACATACAAAATAATTCTTTCTTCTATACTAGCAGTGAACTCTTGGAATTTGAAATTTAAAACACCATAGTATCTACCTTATCACACAAAAAAGTGAAATCCTTAGGTATAAACCTAACAAAATATGTATAAAATCTCTATGAGAAATTTACAAAAAACTCTTGAACAAAAACAAAGGAGATCTAAAAAGATGAAGGGTATTTCAAGCATATGAATAGGCAGATTCAATATTAACCTGCTCTAAATATACAATGCAATCCCAATTCAAATTCCAGCAAAGAATTATGAGGTTATTGACAAATTGATTCTGAAGTCGTATGTAAAGGCAGAACCAGAGAAGTCAAAAGAACAAAGTTGGAGTGCTGACACTATTCAACTTCAAGACATAGTTTTAAACTAAATTAACACAATGTAGTATTGGTGAAAGAATAGACAAATATTAATGAGAAATGAAATGAACCCAGAAAGACCCACAAAAATATAGTCAACTGATCTTTGACAAAGGAACATATGCAATTCAATGAAAAAAAAAATCTTCCCAACAAGTAATGCTGAGGCAAAAAAATTCATCTAGACACACATCTAACATTTTAACCAATATTAACCCCAAATGGATTCTAGATCTAAATATAAAATGCACAACTATAATACTCCTAGCAGAGAACTGGAGAAAATCTAGGTGGCTTTGTATGTGGTTGATGACTTTCAAAGTACATCTAAAGCACAGTCCATGAAAGAAAAATGAGTAAGTTGATTCCATTAAGAATAAAAAGTTCAGCTCCGTTGAAGATACTGTTAAGGAAATAAAAGGGCCACAGACTGAGAGAAAATATTTGCAAAACATATCTGATAAATAATTTGTATCAGAAATACATGATGAACTCTTAAAGCTCAGCAGTAAGAAAACAGCCAAGCCAACTAAATAGACAAAAAGTTGAACAGACATCTCACCAGAGAAGAAATAGAAATGGCAATTAAACATGAATACATGCTCATCATATGTCATTTGAGAATTGCAAAATGAAACTATAATAGGAGATATCATTGTACATCTATTAGAATAAATAGAATAAAAAAACACTGACAAGACCAACTACTGGTGAAAATGTGGAACAAGAGGAATTCTTATTAACTGTTAATGAGAATACAAAATAGTATAGCTACTATGGAAAAGTTTGGCAATTTCTTACAAATTGTATACTCTTACCATATAATCCAGCAATTACACTCTCTGGTATTTACTCAAAGGAGTTCAAAATTTATGTCTATACAAAAACCTACACATGAATGTTTGCAGGCACTTTCCTCATAACTACCAAAATTTGGAAGCAATCAAAATGTCCTTCAATAGATGAATGGATAAGCAAACTGTAGTACATCTGTAAAATTGAATGTTATTCACCAATTTAAAGAAACGACCTATTAAGCCATAAAAAGACATGGAGGAAACTTAAGTGCATAATGCTAAGTGAAAGAAGCCAATATGTAAATGAAACATACTGTATGATTCAAAAGCAAAGAGATCACTGATTTTCAAAGGTGTAGGTAGAAGGAGGGAGGGTGAATAAGTTGAACACAGGGAATTTTTAGGGCTATGAAATTATTCTGTATTATCCAATGGATATCTATCATTAAACATTTGTCAAAACCCCTATGATGTACACAATAACTGAACCAAATGTAACCATGGATAATATTGATAATGTATCAATATTGACTCATCACTGTAACAGATGTGCTACACTAACGAAAGACAAGGGAAGTGGGGGGCGGATAAGAAGGTGTATCAGAACTCTATTCTTTCCATTTTTTTTGTAAACCTAAAACTGCTTAATAAGTAGAGTATAATAATTTTTAAAAAGATAGAGCAGTAGGCAAAAGTATTAGCAAATGTTTCCTGAGGAGATGGAACCTGAATTTATTTACAGTAACAAAATGTGCTTATCCATGGGGAGGAAATTCCAGGTAAAGAAAATAGTATCAGCAAAGATAGAAATATGAGATCATCTCAATGGGTGGTCTTCCTGCAGTTTGGGATGCTACAGAGTGGAGAGGAACTGACGTTGGAGGTGTTAACAGAGACCACTTTCCTCAGAGCCTTACTTGTAATGAAGGCTGGGCCTCCTCTAGATAACAGGAAATGTCAAGTGGTTGGTAAATAGACATTCAAATCACTGTGGACTCTACCAGAGTTTCTGGAGATTTCTTGGGCTATTGTTTTGTTTAAGAGAGACAAGGTAAGGAGTTTCTGGAGATTTGCACTTTCACATTATAAAGAATGAAATCTTTTGAAGTCATCATTCTGGATTTTATTTAATGCATTTTTGTATCGCTTTTGCTTTTTAGTGTTTTAAAATAGTGTTCTAAATAATACTTTGAAATGGCCTGAGTTTCCATAAACAAAGGATCTAATAGAAATAATACATAAAGGCATTTTCCAAGACTATGAAGAGTTACATGAACATATAAGCTGACAAATATGCCTACATATATATACATCTATATAGAAAAATTGTCTCTACATCATGTAATTCTTAGTGTTTACCCCCTCCTGGATTTTGTTACTCTAAGCTAGTTGTATAGGATATAATGCACAATTTATTTCACAGCTTGTATAACAACAGAACAAATATCAATTAGCATTTTACTCTTTATTCTTCCAGAAAAGTAATATTTAAATTTCCTCCTGGGTTTGTCTGTGTGCATTCTAATGAGTGGGCACAAAAAAATCTTTGAACTGATACTAGAAAAACATGCACTATATAAATTATTGCCCGTACGGGTGAAAATAAAGATCTTTTTAGCTGATTAAAAAGAAATATGTCAAATAAAAGGTCTACATAGTTTAACACTTTATTTTAATCCAATTTAAAAACTGATTTGTGGGATCCCTGGGTGGCTCAGCTGTTTAGCGCCTGCCTTTGGCCCAGGGCATGATCCTGGAGTCCCGGGATCGAGTCCCGCATCGGGCTCCCTGCATGGAGCCTGCTTCTCTCTCTGCCTAGGTCTCTCTCTCTCTCTCTCTCTCTCTCAGTCTATCATGAATAAATAAATAAAATCTTAAAAAAACTGATTTGTATTTTAAGCTAATATATCTGAATAGAATACCTCATTAAGAAAAACTATCTGCTTTTTAAATTATACACATTAACTATTAAGTGATCATTCATAGAATAGTTGGTGAACACAAATTTCAGTGACTTGAAATTGGTTTTAATTCAGAGAATACTGGGAAAATAATATTTACCTATTTTATAGTCAACAAGCTTATTCTTTTATGTACTTGTTTGGGGTGAATGTTTTTTATTATGAAACCTGTTTTTCTCATGAATTTGGAAATAATTTAAATGCACTCAAAAAAGTTTGCTATACACAAACTTAAAATTATCCTTTTCAACTTATTAAAAACATTTGGGTATACAGTATATAGCAAATTTTTATTATTATTTTGAAAAGTTATTTGCACACTAAAGTAATATAACTCCACCATAAAAAGTATTTGTTGGTAGGCTTTTAATTCAGATCTATCTTCTCTGAGTTAAGTCACATTAGAGGTAATTTATAATAATATTAAATGTTTAATATATGTAATCATGTTGCCAAGTATACACTTTTACAGCAATTCCAATATCTGAGAAAAAAAATCCATCACTGAAGTGTTGTTTGCCAATTTATTGATATATATTGTATTAATTGCCTTCAGAAATCACCTCTATAAATCCCCAAACTAATATCAGAGAGTAAATTTCAGCTGTTAATCCTGAATCTTTTACAGACTTGTTCAAGGTATGTGATTTCTTTCCACTAACATACAAGGAAAGACTAAATTTATCATTTGGTTCAGAAACTAAATCTGTCTAGTGCTTGATGAGGTGTATCTTCTTATTTATCCACTTTTAAGATTAAGGAAACAGACAGTTAGCTGAAGGGGAATGACTTTCCAAAGGTTAAATTTGCCGAATGACTGTAGATAAATCATTAATCCTCTGAATAAATGATAAGAAAGATATTATGGGTAACTTTTCCTGGAGCTCCTCTATGAGCCATGTTTTTGTACAGAATTCCCACGTCTACCCACAGTCTTGATCCAGGTCCATATTCCCAAATGCTTTTGCTGTAAAAATGTCCTTTAAGGTTTTCTGAATCTCTGCTCCTTTCTGTCAATATCTTGTATACTAACTCCAGTGACATCTTTGTGTTTGCATGTTAAAAGGTCTAGAATTGTTCAGAAGTATTCACCATATCCTCTCCCTTCCTTTGTAGTAAATGTTAGCAACCATTTACAATAGTCACCCAATTACTAAACAAAAATCTGAAATTATTCTTGATTTCTTCTCCTCACCCTCCAGACAAATCACTGAGATCTGATGATTTACCTTAAACAACAATCAACAGTCTTTCCATTGTCTGTATTACATGTTGTCAAGGCTTTCCACCAGTCCATTTGAATCATTTTTCAGAGCTTAGTTCTGGCCTTAGAGCTGACCCCATTTCCACCTTTTAATTCTTTGTTCAAGTTGTTAAGCATATAGATTAAGCTTTATGTAATGTAAATAAGATTGTTACTGCCTTAATACATGCCACTGACTTTTAATATTCTATATATTCTCCAATGCCTTCCCACTGCATTTAAAGTAGGACTTCAAATTTTATCATCCCAATAGCCTGCTTGATTTCACCCTCAATTTTCTCTCCAAAACCTTTCTCATGTTCACAACTCCTACTTCGTCCTCACTGTTCTCTGGTTATGTTACTATGTCACTAAACACTCCCAAGCTCTTTTCTTAGGCCAGATACTGATGGATCAGGCCCTTCATTCTTCAAAGGAACCAACCGACTGAGCACTCTGATGTAACATTTAAGGAAGTGGTATCTAATTACATTAGTCAAACTTTCAAAGTAAATATATCAACCAGCCACTTTATCCCCCAAGAAAAGGTGTTTTTGGCTTGTGTGTTCCCTTGTGACATACATTAGATCTTAAGAGCAGCAAAGTCAGTGAGATCTGACTTCACATCTCTTCTCTGTATGCCTTCCTCATTCAGAACCCAGGCTCTTTCATAGTAAGGTGTTGTTCTAAGTCACCCTTTGCATGGCACATTTGCTGATCTAAATCTTCCTTTCAAACCTAGTTATCTCCTATTTGTTTCTCTTGAAGCTTTTCTAACACTGATCTCCACTTCTGCGAACTTCCTCTTCTAGTCAATTCTACACAATGTTGTATTTACATATTTTAAGTGGATTCATGTATATTAGTTTTCTTTCTCTAAGTAAATTCTTTGATGACACTGACTCTCTTCATCTCTAAACAATCCAAGAAACCTCGCCATCCCATCATTTGCCAAATCTATCAGTTAACATACATATATATTTTCAAGATGTTTTACACTTGTTTCTTTTAATGTCTAGGACATTACCCTTTTTCCTATTATTTTGCACCCATTCTCACATCTTTCCTCAATATTTAGTTCAGTATTCTAAAACTGAGGTTTTGATGTTTCTTAAATGAAGAGTTTCAACTTTTTAAACCTACATAGTAAAATTACATATTATATAAAACTTGAAAATATGGAAAAATAGACTGAACAAAATTATTGTGTATACTCTCATTATCACCTAGAGAAAAAAAACATAATTTGACTTTTAAGTGACTGGTACCATGATATATATTTAATTTTGTAAGGCTTCTCAGAACAGTCATCCTTGGGTGCAAATCTGGAAGCATCACACTCAATCCTAAAGCTTTTAGTAACTTTATTTACTTTACAAAGACATAAAATATGAAGTATTTGGCCTCAATTCAAGGCTATGAATGAGTTGGCTGCAAAAAATTCTTTTAGACCTCATGACCACTATGATTTTTCATGCAGCCCTCAAACTTGTCAAATCTTTCCCAAGTACACCTCCTGAGACATTCCATTAAAAAAAAAAGTGCTGTGGTTAAATTAGATCTTGGATATTCAAAAATCTTAGCCATTTTTAGATATCATTTTTTTTGTTCCCAAGTTTTTATTTAAATTCTAGTTAACATACAGTGTAATATTAGTTTCAGGTGTAGAATTTAGTGATTCACCACTTATGTACAACACCTGGTGCTCATCACAAGTACCTTCTTTAATATCCTAGATGTAATTTAATTAAAAAAAAAAACCGTTTAATAGAAAAGAACTTAGCATTTCTCAAGCTTCTTTATTATTTTGACCTTTTTTTCAGGTGATATCCAAAAGGCAAATTTTGAAAGACCACTTACACTATTCCTACTTTTGCATACCTATGTTGTAAAAATGTAAAAGAAGTAGTTTATTAAAAACCATGCTCAGATAGCTGAGGTATGCTTACTTTTCTGAATGAAGACTGGTAATATATCCAAACAGGAGCCAGAGTAAGGATGAGAGGTAGGAAGGTAGTCATTATATAATGAATCTGCCATTTTACAGGGTTGGGCCTTATAATATTGATCAGAAACCTGATATTGTCCTATTAATCAAATAGGAAGTTGTCTTTCAATGGTTTTATATAAACCTAAATTAAGATTTATATAAACCTTTATCTTGCTCATTGGAGTAATTTATATTAACAGAATTCCAATTTATTAATTAGAATTAACTTTCTCTGATAGCTCTTACATACCACAGTGTGATTTCATAGCCAACATATCCCCACACAGAACGGCAATACAGAAAAGAATGCAAAATAATTTACAAAGATATACAACACTGAAAATATTTGTAAAGATTATAAATGGCCAATCCTAACCCACATCTATAAGGAAACCCTAATTATAACAGAAAGAGGATCTGGATATGTAAACAAATTTTAAAAAGGTGAGGTTGATTATCTAATAGAATTATGTTGGTGAACTTACCCTAAGATGGATATTGCATATTATTCTTAAGTCTTTCTTTTGCAAATTAAAACTACCTCAATCTAAATTTGATGTTGTTGTATTTTATTTTATTTTATTTTATTTTTGATGTTGTTGTATTTTAAAGAATGTATTGGCTTAAGTAAGCTTGAAAAGGAAGGGATAGTACTAACTTCAAGAACATCATGATCCAGAAATGCCAACAATTTTATCAAGCTGACAGAGTTCACACAACTCGGTAAGTTTAACACAACTAGTCAGCAAGAGAGTTGAGTGATACCTCCAGATCATTAGGTTTCATGCCTTGCCCTTTCTTTTTTCTATTTCCCTGTCTTTTATTTTTGATAAACTTTCCATTAAAGCAAGCATATTTATATATATAACTTGATCAGGACAAAACATACAGACCATTGTAATACTAATTGTAGTATAATATTTTTATCTGTTATTTATAGAATAGCAGACACCAGTGAGCTGATACATGTTCTCTGTGGCTGAAATGCCACTATGTTTGTAAAGATATTATTTTAAGAAAATGAAGTTGATATTTTATATCCCTGAACTGTCAAAAACAGAAAGTTGTCTCCAGTCCTAGACCATGAATTATTGAACAAAGGTAATAGCCAAAAATAAAGGTGTGGGGGACGCAAAAATTTCAAAGCAGATTAATATGTGATTTTCTGTATTTCCCACACTAAGACACCTAAAATACAGCTTGCTTGTGTATGTACACAGCACCATCTTTTTGCTAAGCACCATCTTTTTTTTTTAAGGCAGAAATACATTAGGATTTCGAGGCGGGGTGGGGGGTGGGGTGAAGAGGAACCCAGTCCATATTTTTAGTACTGTTTATCCTGTCAAGTATACTTCAATATGCATGATATCTTGTGTCCAGTGGGACCAAACAAAATGTTGCAAGATAAGTATACATTAAAGGAATTATGACCTCCATACTCAAAACCCTGGTTAGAAAAAGTAATTGTCTTTAGCGTTCGTTCTATTTTTTTACTAAATAATACATTTATTACAATCTGAGCTACAAAGGGAACAATCTCAGTGCTGATTTGAAATTCAGCAAACACACCAGATTATGCTTTCAGGTGGCAAAAGCTCCAGGGTTCCCTGGCTTCTTTTGTGTTCCCAGGCTTGTAGAATGCTAGGAGCTGACAGATGCTTATCAAACATTCATGTAAACACCGCTATCAAAGCTGTGCTCTCCAGCTCTGCCTTCACACAAGAGGGTCAGCATGGAACATCATTAACACTGGGCCAAAGATAGAAATGTCATGCCAGGAGGTCTGTAATGCATGTGAACGCGTGCACCGCTGTTCTAAGACATAGCGCCCAAATTGTATACTCTGCTGACATGAAAGATGAATACAGAGGCAATGGTTAAAACATTAGTAAATATTTAGTTAATGATAAATTCTGTTATGCATTTTCATCTTTGTTTTCTCTAGTTAAAATAGAGTTTGGGGCGTGTGTGTATGTGTGTGTGTGTTTATCTGAGAGGATGTGGAAATGTAGTTCAAATCCAACATAATACTTTCATAAACAAAGTATCAGTTACTTAACTACTTTGGTGGCAATAATAAAGGAGGCATAAAATTCAATTCTCTAGCTCTAATACTGCTCACTGAACTTTGTTGTTGTTTTTAAAATATTTATTTATTTATTTATTTATTTATTTATTTATTTATTTATTCATTAGACACAGAGAGGCAGAGATAGAGGCAGAGAAGAAGCAGGCTCCCTGCAGGGCACCTGCTGTGGGACTGGATCCCAGGACCCCCGGAGATCACTCCCTGGGCTGAAGGCAGATGCTCAACCATTGAGCCACCCAGGCGTCCCTGCTCACTGAACTTTGATGGACTCTCCTGTCTTCAGTTTCTCCAGGCCTCCAGATCCTGAGTTTTCTTCATGGGCAGGAATCTCACTATTCTAGGGGATGAGTCCTTACCAACTGATAGAAAGTCATAGTCTTGAAAGTTTCCTCAGCCTTTCACCAAGAAGATCTGGGGAGGTGGCTTTCCTCCTTTTTTATGTCAGGTCCCAATTTTCACCTGAGAAACATTGTTATTCAGCTCAACTACTCATCAGTTTCCCATACTTAGCATCCTTTTGACTGAATAGTGTGAATCAGATATTCTTCAATTGATTATAATTGCCTTGGGGGGCAGTTTCCACTGTGGTCCCCAGGGCCACAGCATGTGCATCATCTGGGTACTTCTTACCAACATGAAAACTTAGGTCTGATTTTATTCAGACTACTGTAATAGTGCAAACAGGGAAGATGGAAGGTCACAGCGTCAGAGCAGGGTGGTTTTTCCTTAGATTTCTGCAGTGAGAGAGACACAAACTGTGGCAGGGAAGATTTACATTTGTAATTGTTCTGCAATCAGAAGATGTCTCCCTCAGCTGAGCAGGAGCTTGTCTCTGCATGTAGTTAGTTTTAAGGAGACAAACAGTTCTAACATTAGCTAATTATTCATGAGACGAAGAACATAAAGGTGGATGACTTGTGGTCTTGACACAAGTAAATGAGAGTCATCTGCAAGTCTAAGTGACTTATGAGAAAGTGTGGGCAGTGACTCTTTTCTAAATCACATGGAAATGAGTGGTTCTCTCCAAGAAGCCATTTCTCAGAATCCAAAATGGAGAGAGAAGTTTGGGAAATAAAAGTCTGAGAGTATTTCTTACCCATTACTGTTTTCTGGGGGCACAGTGTTCACCTAATGTTTACTATTTTCAGACTCTACCCAAGCCTACTGAATCAAAAATTCTGGAATCATGTTGAAACATCTGAAGTTTAACAAACCATCCAGGTGATTCTCATGCTCACTGAAGTTTGAGAGCCGTGGCATTAAACCTTGCCTCCCAAACCTGTCTGTCTATCTATCTATCTATCTATCTATCTATCTATCTATCTATCTATCCTATTTCAACAACTTTATAGATGATTTTCTTTGCCTTCTAACTTGCAGTCCTATGTTAACTATAAATGGGTTCCAGGCCCCTACACTCTCCTTTGTGGATCCTAAGGCCTCATAATAATTGGTCAGAGAATCTTTATCCTGACACTACCAAAACTTCTGTGTTCTGTCATCCTGCTTACTTAAAACTATTACTGGGCAATCATTAGGTGATGGTATTATCCCAGCTTTTTCTATGTCCATATCAGATTCACACACACACACACACACACACACACACACATGTACACACACATACACAATCTCCTCGAGGATTTAGTAATTGAAACATTGCCTGTGACTTAAGATATGGCTCCATTAAACATTTGAAATTAAATGGTTCAACTGTATTCAAAAACAGAGACTTAAGATATTTAATTTTTGAGCTCATTCAAATATATGAATATATATATGTGTGTGTGTGTGTGTATACATATATGCACTATTTACCTTTGTGTTATGTACATACCATGAAATAGGCATCTCAGCCTTGATGATCTGTTTTGCATTATTGGCTTAAAATAAAATGAATAATATGCTAAGAATAATTACAGTCCATGTTTTTAGCCTCTTTCCTTTCCTCTCTCCTTGTCTGTAAGTTTTTTTGCAAAGGGCAGTGTGATAGTTTCAATTATGAAATAACATACTTCTACTCTTCATTTGACTTTCTTAAAATATACTCATCTCTGGGTCACTGAGTTCATGCACAAAATGCAAAACAGAATTCACTATTTTAACTACCCAGAAAATTCTTCTTTCTTTGTAATGGAAAAAAGTCAGCCTTGGTCTCTCCTCTACAGGATGGTGCAACAAAATGTTGGGCATTTCTAAAATCTGTGTTGGTTTGAAATCCTATCATTTGTTGTGATTCTTAAGCCTAAATACAGATGGTTTTGCTTCATGGACTAAGTCTGCTTCTATTACTCAAACTGATATGGGCAAGCAGCATTTAGACTTTATCTTGCTTCATAACAAGAAAGTATATTTTCTTCTCATTCAGAAAAAAGAAATATTAAATGCTGATACTAGTTCAAAACTGCATATCTCCTTTATATATTACAGTTAGATCATATATAAACTTATTAGGTCATATAAACCTATAATGTTTTCAGTCTGGGGAAGTCCAGGCATGATTATAGTTATCTATAACAAAAAATGTAAAATAAAACCAAATACAAAAAAAAAAAAAACACTAAGCCACTTATTGCTTAGGAAGTTCAAGAGAATATTGGAAAATATTCTAATAACTTTAAATAATGATTTGCCTGTCACCTCCCAAGTCTGTTGCCATTCTACTTAAAGTGGAAATGTTTGTGAATTCAAGTTTATTCTACCACTTTTAGAACCAAATGTTCTCAATTCTTTTAGTTGTTTAACCTGATACTTTTTTACTTAATGGCTGTAGAATGCTGCTCTTGGTTCATCAAATTTTCTACTGAATTCTTTTACTATGTTTTAAGTTTCTATTCTACATTCTTCTTTCTTCTCCTTTCACTTCCTAGTGTCTAGTTATATCTATGTCCATTGGTTAAATAACCAATGTTATATCAATATTTATATGTAAATATTGTTGCAGCAGAATAAAAAATGTATAATTTGCTTTTTCCTTTCTTACAAATTTTTTCTTAATTATTCTTAAATTTTTTCTTCACTTTTCTAACCTCTTTTTCCCCCTGCCCCAACAGACCTGTAAACAAACTAGCAATATATTTTCCAAATATTGTATCACATCATTATCTCACCCTCTCTTGTCCCAAGAACTGCCCTCTCAGAGCTCATGGTCCCTTTCCCATCCTGACAAGTTGTTCTTTAGTCTTATTTTATGGATGTCACCTCACGTTTCTCTTCAGCAGTCTTTTGGGTTAAATCTCACTTTTCCAGGACCTTCTGTCTTTCTCTCTGGGTCTTACTCATTGTGAGACACATATCCTCTACTCAGTTTCTACAGTAGAATGCATACAAGTACAATTGATGAGATTACATATTGTTTTTATAGATTTAAAGATTCTTTTGATAGTAGGACAATACATAATGACACGTGAGTGTAGGAAAGACAAAACCCTTTCTTACTTTTAACCCCAAGAGAAGGCTGCCACACAGGACCTCATCCAAAGGGTTGGATCTGCTGACACAATACTATCAAGCTGGAGCTGAAGGAGGCAGTTTATGTATGTCAAACAGGGTTGCGTTAACTAAAATTTACAGGCTTCTTGCATATTGCTGATTTTAACAATTTCTCAGGCTCTGGGGAATAGGAATTCTAGTTAAGGCTGAGGTGGGGGCACATGAGAGCATGACTTGAGCCAAAATCATGAGTCCTACACTTAATCAACTGAGTCACCCAGGCACCCCAACACATGAAGTTTTTAGACTTATAATAGGAATATGTAAAACTCATCATCCAAATAAGTAAATCTTGAATTTATAGTGAGCCTTAAATAAATGCCCATTTTACATTTTACTTCATATGTAGGTATAATTCTCATGTATTAACAATATTTTCTTCCACAAATACTAAATAGCAAGCAAACATTAACAACAAAAACCCTAACACTCAATAGCTGTGTTCTATATGTATCCTTTGAATTCAAGTGCCTCTTGGTCCATTTTAGGGTATTGAGTTTAAGAAAATAGAGATAAGGAGGAATTAGCATATTTTAAGAGCAAGGTAAATCTGATACTAAGTATTCATGAAATGACCAAATTATTAAGGTGTGTAAAAGATATGAGTAGGAGTGGGTAGAGGAAACTATTAGAGTAATCCACAAACAGGAATGATTTGTGACTGAACGAGATAGTAGTAGTATGGCTAGTGATGAAAAAATGGAAATAAGAGGTGTGGAAGTCAACAACAGATAGTCAAGAGAGTGATATATGTAAGCACAGGAGAAGTTCCATGGGTCTCTGTACTCTGCAAAATTTTAGAGATATAGTAAAGAAATTTGCCATCTTATGTATTCATCTTGGTGTTCAAACTTAAATTAAAAGGATATGCCCATGAAGAAAATAGATCTGTCCCTAACCTCCATTGGCTACATATTTTCACCAACCCTTACCATGAAAATTTGGTAGACATTATGCCTTGTACGTACATATGTTTAATGTAATTAAACCTGAGTTTCTCCAAAGTTATGTCTTGGTTCCTTATCCCTTTGATTCCAAGGTTCCATGTTAAAAAAATACTCACTGAAAAAGAAAAAAAAAACCTCACTGCACATGCTATAAATTAGAAATACTTAAACCATGCAGCCCTCAAGTCATGACTTAAATCTGGCTAACCCCTCACTTTTTTATGCCTGCAATAAAGAATTTACTCTGGTGTACGTACAATGCAGAAAAGAATTAAATACGAATGCAGAGTGTGTTGAGGAAATTTCCTCTAAAAAATGAATATAAACTAGTCATGTGTGTTAACTTGCTAAATGGCAAACATCCTGAGACTCTCTGGTTCAGTGTCATTGCCAGGATACTCACCAAAAAAGAAGTATATGCTTGGTGACAATTATGACTCCAAAAAAAAATTATGACTCCAACATCCCTACTTAGCACCATCACATATGGTGTATGAGGGGACAGATAATAGCACAAACAGGCAATGTTTTTAGGAAGGATCTCAGTCTCTTCTCCATTTTAAAGAATGTAATATTCCTTTTAGCATAGGGCTTACAGCTTGCATGGTAGGATAAATATATTTGTAGTGAAAGATGAAGGTCATAATATGTTAAGAGCTGAAATGATGAAATAAATACTTTTTTCCTCTTACAAGTGGAATTGAATTGGGAAGTAATAAAAAATATCATCAATAAAGTTATGGGCAATAAGGTTCATGTGACATGGGAAACTACTTTATTCAGGCATATCAAGTTTCACATTTTCCATATGCAGGAGAGTTGTTACTTTTCTTCTTAAAAAAGGATATTATTTATAATTTTGTAGGTTAGGAAAAAAATCATACTCATTTGCCATCACAATTCTATAGTTTACTAGATGCTTCTTGGCATTTTACAATATTAGATATCTTTGCCCCTATAAAGATTTTTGCTCTTGCGATGATTTTGTAACAATGATTTATTATTACTTTTAATTGGCAGGCCAATTAGATGTTTTGCTTTAGTTTTTGTTTTTATTTTTGGTTTGTTTATTTATTTATTTATTTATTTATTTATTTGATTTTATTTATTTACTCATGAGAGACACAGAGAGAGAGGCAGACACCAGCAGAGGGAGAAGCAGGCTCCCCACAAGGAGCTGGATGTGGAACTAGATCCCGGACTCCCGTATCACAACCTGAACTGAAGGCAGATGCTCAACCACTGAGCCACCCAGGTGTCCCTGTTTTAATGAAAATCTCTAGACTTTCATAGTGGACTATAAGTCATGTTATTTCATCATACTGATGTTTCTTTTTTTTTTAAGATTTTATTTGTTTATACACACACAAAGAGAGAGGCAGAGACACAGGCAGAGGGAAAAGCAGGCTCCATGCAGGGAGCCCAAGGTGGGACTCCATCCGGGATCTCCAGGATCAGGCCCTGGGCCGAAGTGGGCAGCAAACCCCTGAGCCACCTGGGCTGTCCCATACTGATGTTTCTATAATTTCATCTTATGTTGTCTTTTTTCTTCTAAAAAAGTGTGAATTTCACAAAAATCATAGCCAAGCATTTGTTTTCCAATTAAGCTGCTTTGCACATCTCTTGAAAACTATAAACTTTGTGTTTCATGGGTAGATTTATCTAACAGGCCAAATCGCTTGAGATCTGTCCTTCAGGCTATGTGTAAGCTTAAGAATATCACATGTCCTCTTTCCTCATAGCTTTTTTTTTTCCTTTCCATATTAGTTCCTCCAAAGGAAGATACATTTTGGATGTAGGCTTAATATTTTCATTTTTATTTTCCATCTCCATCCAAATATAAGTTTTATACGCAGGGTTGCTCGGCAAATCTGTCCAATGTCAATTCCAAAATATGAAAGTCAAAGTCTTTTGTAGTTAAAAAGTGTAAGTTACCTTCTTAAATCCAGCTTTTTTTTTATTCTCTAGAGAATTAAAAAGATAGCACTATTTTTATTAGAAAAATAATTAATTAAGCAGAAGACTAAAAGCAAAAAATACAAGATATAATAGATTATAAAAGAAAATATTTGTTTCCTCATTTATTCAACAAATGTTAGTTTGGGATTACTGTGCATTAAGCATTGTATAAGGTGATAGATATAAACACGAGGTGTGATCATTGCCTTTAAAGAGATATAGTGTTGTGGTAGAGATAGAAAACAGAGAGACAAACATAAAAATAAATGAAAAAAATCGCAAGAAATATATTTATCTGTATTGACTACATTTTCATATTTTGTTTTATCTTGATGCACTAACATCTTGCTGACTTGCTTGGGGGCCTTGCTGACTCAGGACGGCCTGTCCCTCCCAGGATTAGCTTACTGCTAGAGACAGTAAATAGGTTGCTTAGGAACATACTTTTAATATGTAAACCAAAAAATCCAGAGCCTTTACTCACAACCACCTCCTTGTATACAAGCTCCGGCACCCTGGGACACTATTACTCTGCCCCAATAACTCCAGGGCAAGGTACCTGATATTTAAGGACCACTACTATAACATAGAACTCACCAAAATTATTAAAATTATCCAATCCTAAATCTACTTAACTGCATGTATGACTTTGCTTTCCCTGTTCCTTCCCATGAAAACCACAATAAAAGCACAAGTCAGCAGTTATTTTCTCTCTCTCTACTTGCTCATCACACTCCTGTGCTTTCCCATGTGACCCTACATAAGTGTTCCTTGCCTTCTGCCTCTGAGGGACAGTAAGTATAATGAAAATACTATTTATGACAAGCATTTTCTAACTGCATGTCTTAGCATACTTGAAAAAAAAATCTGGGTATCATTAAAGCTAAGTCACAAGTGAGTTTTTAAAATCAATATTATCTATTTTATCCAATAAGATAATTTCCTGGAAAAACAATTTAAAAATATATTTGACAAGAAATAGACAACCATGGGGCCCCTGGGTCGCTCAGTTGTTGAGCATTTGCTTTGGCTCAGGTTGTAATCCCAGAGTCCTGGGATCGAGTCCCACATCAGGCTCCCCACAGGGAGCCTGCCTCTCCTTCTGCCTATGTGTCTGCCTCTCTCTATGTGTCTGTCATGAATAAATAAAATCTTAAATTAAAAAAAAATAGAAAACCAGAAAAGACCTCTGACTAATAATGAAATAAACCATTACTCAAAAATCTTCCAGAGGGATCCCTGGGTGGCGCAGCAGTTTGGCGCCTGCCTTTGACCCGGGGTGCGATCCTGAAGACCCGGGATCGAGTCCCACGTCGGGCTCCCGGTGCATGGAGCCTGCTTCTCCCTCTGCCTGTGTCTCTGCCTCTCTCTCTCTCTCTGTGTGTGACTATCATAAATAAATAAAAATTAAAAAAAAATCTTCCAGAAAACCTGGGATCCCCCTTCCATCACCATTTCCATTTGCTTTTACAAGGTAATTCTACCAAACTTACAAGGAATATTACCTATACATAATAAGAAGATAGAAAAAGAACAAGTTATTTTATGAAGTTTAAATAACAACTCATACAAGAACTGTTTGAGAAAGAAAAATATTGCTTAATAATGTGAATGTAAAACTCCTAAATTAAAGTCAAATATAATACTTATGCATATATGTGTGTATAGTTATTAGCAAGTTTTCTAGATATTTCTAGCTCTAAGAAAATTATAAAATGTAAAATGTAAAATGTGTCATAAACAATAGCAACAATTATATGGTACTTATAAACTTTTAAATATGTGGAATAATTATATAAAGAAAATTTTAACATTGAATAAAACAGAAGACATAAAAAAAGACTTAAACCAATTGAAATAATGTGTTTTTCAATAATATACAGATGGAAATTCACCCCAAATTAACCTACAAAACCTTGAAATTCCATAAAATTTGACTAATCCTAAACTTATATATTAAAGGGAAAGGGAAATAATGATCAAGATAATTTTCAATAATAATTCCAAACAGAGATTCTCCTTACTAGATAGAAACATGTATTAAAAGATTAAGAAGGTGAAGTAAATATACAACATTTTTATAAGATTAAGAATCAGAATTTTATTTTCCTTCCTTGATCATCACTAATTAAGAAAAATAAATTTAATTCTATTAATTTTTTTAAAAACTCATATCTTAAAAGTAACCACAATTACAGTGAGATAAAAAGTAACAGATATCAGGGAAGTACAAAGCAAAACCACAGTGAGATAAAACCTCACACCAGTGAGAATGGGGAAAATTAACATGACAAAACAACAAATGTTGGAGAAGATGTGGAGAAAGGGAACCCTTTTGCACTGTTGAGGGGAATGTGAACTGGTATAGCCACTCAGGAAAACAGTGTGGATGTTTCTCAAGAAGTTAGAAATAGAGCTATGCTATGACCCAGCAATTGCACTACTGGGTATCTACCCCCAAATATAGAGATGCAGTGAAACGCTGGGACACCTGCACCCCAATGTTTATAGCAGCAATGTCCACAATAGCCAAATTGTGGAAGGAGCCACGATGTCCTTCAACAGATGGATGGATAAAGAAGATGTGGTCTATATATACAATGGACTACTATTCAGCCATCAGAAGAGACGAATATCCACCATTTGCTTCAACGTGGATGGAACTGGATGGTATTATGCTGAGTGAAGTAAGTCAATCAGAGAAGGACAATCATTATATGGTTTCACTCATATGTGGAATATAAGAAATAGCGAAAGGGATTATAAGGGAAAGGAGGGGAAATGAGTGGGAAAACTTAGAGAGGGAGACAAACCATGAGAGACTCATAACTCTGGGAATCAAACAAAGGGTTGCAGAAGGGGAGGTGGGAGGGGGGATGGGGTAACTGGGTGACAGGCATTGAGGAGGGCACTTGATGGGATGAGCACTGGGTATTATAATATATGTTGGCAAACTGAATTTAAATTTAAAAAATGTAAAAAAAGTAAAGTAACATATTTGAGACACATATTACTGACAAAAACTTAGTATCCAGGTTGTATTAAAAACAGTCCACTGAGTGGCTCAGTTGAGAATCTGACTGTTGATTTCAGCACAGTTCATGAAGGGTATAAGATAAAGCACCCCCCCTTGCCCCCAGTCAGGCTCTGTGCTCAGCGGGGTGTCTGCTTGAGATTCTCTCCTTTTCCCTCTTCCTTTGCCCCTCCTCTCTGCTAAATAAAATAAACAAATATATTTTTTTAAATTCCACAAAATGTTATGAAACAATAAGGTCTTAGATTGGAAAAATATGGGCAAAATATTTGAAAATGTAATTCACAAAAAGGAAACCTGAATGGATGGCCAGCCTTATCAGTAATCAGGGAAATGAAGATTAAAACCATCATAAAATTTCATTTCATAGCCATCAGAGGTGAAAAAATGACTAATAAACCTATGTAGTAGACAGGATTTAGAAATAAATGTCCCGCCAGATTAAGTGACATTTAAAATAAAAAGTAGAAGATGAATTGTTTGGACAGGCAAAGAATTAGGATTATAATATTCTAGGTAATAAAGATAGCAGTTATAGAAACCCTGATGTAGGAAAGCACTGTGCTCATTTAGAAAATGAATATAGTCAATTTCATTCATTAATTCAATTGATATTTATCAGATATCTACTATATGATGGATATTACTCTTTATAATAGAATATCTATAAAGATAAACCTATGCAATACAGTGAATAATAGGAAAGTTGTTTTTCCTATCAGAGAGATACACTTGATACAGATATGAGTTTGCATTTTATTTGAAATTTAATGAAAATCTATGAAATGAATATAAACAGTGGTTTTTATGACCTCATTTACACTTTTCAAATATCTATGCTGTTGATATATGGAGAATAGTTTTAAATAGTCTGAGAAAAGAAACAGGAAGACAAGATGAGGCCTTTAATTCAGAAAAAGAGGGATCCCGGGGTGGCGCAGTGGTTTAGCGCCTGCCTTTGGCCCAGGGCGCGATCCTGGAGACCTGGGAATAAATCCCACATCGGGTTCCTGGTCCATGGAGCCTGCTTCTCCCTCTGCCTATGTCTCTGTCTCTGTCTCTGTCTCTCTCTCTCTCTCTCTCTGTGTGTGTGTGTGTGTGTGTGTGTGTGTGTGACTATCATAAATAAATAAAAAATAAAAATAAATAAAAATAAAATAATTCAGAAAAAGAGATAGTGACCAGGACTACAGTGGATACCATAGAGGTGCATCAACAAGAATAGATGTGGGAAATACCAATCTGAAATTCTCTGTTGAGTCATGGTCACCATACTTTCTATTAATTCTTTAAACATAAATTAGATGTAAATAATAAAGGAGAGAAAAATGCTGAAAATAGCTGGCATGTTTCTGACTTGAGGATAGGTAGATGACAGATAAATAAGATAAGGTAGATCGAGATGGTGAAAGTGGCAGGGAAACAAACTTTTTTATTTGGTTATTTTTGAGATAAGTTTAAGAATACTGTTAGATATTGAACTCAATAAAGTCAGAGAGAAAGATACATGATCCAGAATCCAAAATAGATGAAAATTTGAGGGATGCCAGGGTGGCTCAATGGTTGAGTGTGCTTTTGGCATGATCCTGGAGTACAGGGATCAGTCTCTGCAGGAAGTCTGCTTCTCCCTCTGCCTATTTCTCTGGGTCTCTCTCTATGTCTCTCATGAATAAATAAATAAAGGTCTTTAAAAAAAAGAAATGAAGATTTGAGCCATAATTTGGTAAATGATATATACATAATTTTTTAAACAAGGACCATCGATAAGACTGTATAGGCTTTTTTCTTTAAGTTGGTTATTGAGGCATGATTTTCATTAAGTAAAGTGCACATACTTCAAATACACAGTTTGGTCAATTGTAAAAAAAAAATGTATACCCTACTGCAAACAGCCAAATTAAGCTATAAAAAACTTCCATCACCCAGAATTCTTTTCTCATGCCCCTTCCCAAACTCCCATGCCTTAATCTATACAACCACTTGATCTGATTTTTACTGCTACAGATGGCCCATATAACTTAATTTAAACAGTATATGCTTTTATTTTTTGGTCTTTTTTCATTAACATAATATTTTTCTCTCTCTTGTTGCATGCCAGGAATTTGTTCCTATTCACTGCTGACTAATACTCCATTGTATGAATACATTGCAGCTTATGTTAATAGACATGTGGGTTGTGTCCCATTTTGGTTATCATAAATAATATTGCTATGTAAAAATTTGTGTGTATATATATCAGGGTGAATATTTATGGTGGATAGGTTTACTTTTACATCTTTTTGTATATCTAGTGTGTATGACCTGTTTGAAACATTTTTGCCTACCTACCCAAAGTGTCCAAGATATTATTCTATAGTATTCCAAGAAATAACAGCTGTAGCTTTCATTCCATCTATGACACATTTCACATTAATTTGTTGTGGATAGTGTAAAGATCAGAGTTCTTTTTTTTCCTCCAGAAGTTCATCTAGTTTTTCCAGCAGTATTTGTTGAAAATTTCCTGGAAAATTACTTACTGCTGCTTTTGATGAGGGCACCTGGGTGGCTCAGTGGCTGAGCATCTGCCTTAGGCTCAGGTCATGATTCTGGGGTCCTGGATGGAGTCCGGCATCAGGCTCCCCATAGGGAGCCTGCTTCTCTCTCTGCCTATGTCTCTGCCTCTCTCTATGTGTCTCTCATGAATAAATAAATCTTTAAAAAAAAAAAAAGAAAATTAAGTGATCATGTATATGTGGATATATTTCTAGACTTTATTTTGTTCCATTTATCTATATGCCTAATACAATGCTATTCTCATTTCTGTACCTGCATAAAAAGTCCTGAGATGGGAAAATTTATGTCTCGTGACACATATTTTTCAAAATTATATTTTTTAACTCCAAAATTTCCATTATTTTATGTTTCTATTTTTCAATTAAAATTCATCCTTTGTGGAGGCATTGAAATATATATATATATATATATATATATAGTCATTGTCTGCTAATTCCTATGTGGCCCCACTAAAAGACAGTCTTTACTGACTTTCCCTAAGTATATGTCAGACTTCCCCATTCTTTGCATATCTTATGATTTTTTGTTGAAATCTGAACACTTAAAAGTACATTTAGATAATATACTTCAGCAAATTTGAGGGGCACCTGGTGATGCAGCTGGTTACATGGCCAACTCTTGGTTTCAGTTCAGACCCTGATCTACCTCTGGATTGTTAGATGGAACTCTGCATCAAGCCCACGTTCAGTGCAGAGTCTGTTTGTTTTTCTCTCCCTTTCCCTATGCTCCTCTCCACCCTGTTCTCTAAGATAAATAAATCTTTAAAAAATACATATTTTAGCAACTTTGGTTTCTAACTTTCCCCTTGAGATTTGCTGTCGCTGTTTTTATTATTTAGTGTTTTTCCTGTAATAAATCTGTAAAATATGTCTCCATAGCAGAGTGGGTCTATCAATATCTCTGCTCAGTTTTATATTTTTATTTTTATTTTTTCTGAGCCTGGCATTTTAGAGGTCACTCTAGTCTACATTGCTTAGTGGTCAGGACAATGATTTGTCAGAACCTGTGTTCAAGCTAGTTGGAGAGTACCTTCAAACATCTGTAGTCTTCAGACCTGTTAGGCTTTTCTCTGGGCCCTTTGGCATCACCTCGGCATATGTAAGCAGTCTGCTGGTCATCCAGGGATGTGTTTATCTTGGACACCCTCTAGGTTTTATGCATGCAAAAAGTGGTTCATGATGTGTGGAGACCTTATATAAGGCTATTTCTTTTCAGGATTTTCCTGTTAAAATTCTACTAGTTTTCTGATCTCTTGCTTACTCTAACTGGAACTGCAACCTCAGGCCATCAGAGATGCTCAGGTCTCCGTTCACTTGCCACTGGGATTGCTACTTTTATCTACAACCTGAACATGTTTTTGTTATTGTTGTTTTGGTTTGGTTTGGTTTTTTGTTTTATTCCCTTCCACTCAAAATTAAGTGAGTTACCTTTGGTACTGAGCTGAGGCTTTTTGTGTCTGTGTCCAACCCAGTAGAACTATAGCCCTACTGCACTGGATGGATGGATATAGCCTTAGTGAAGTATGCCACAGACTTCTATTTTTCTTACTCAAAATTCAATAGTTTTTCAAGAACTCATTTGTTTGTGTTTGGTCAATTTCTAGAGCCCTTAAATGCTTGTTTTTAGCAATTATATCCAGTAGCTATAGTCGTTTTTTGGAAAGAGGATTTGCCAACCCTCTCACATAGGTCATTCTACCTTTCCCTTCAAACAACTGAAGACACATCTAAAAAGTGTTTAGATAATAATTATTAAAATATTGTGACATTTTATAGATTACATTTTTAAGTGAATTAAGACACCACTGCAAAATATTTTTCTTTTATATTAAAGAAAATTCCATAAGTAACAGAAGGAGCTGACTAGAAAGTGGGCCAGAAGTACATGTATAAATGCATTCCTCTGATTTTAAAGTTCATCTCTACCCAACAAAACATACAGTGTCATAGAATGCATGTAGCATTCTTACCCCACTAATCTTACATTAAACATAAAGCTTTTGTGCTTAAATTTGTACTATCCCAGTAGAATTGGGCATCCAATTATTTATTTAGTGGCCAATACAATAGTGCTATATTTCATGGTAAAAAACAGAAGAAAAACTTGAAGTGTAGTCCTTGAGCTTCATGCTTAGTTTTGAGATGCCATCAAAAATATTTCTATTTACCCTATTGATAAGAAACTTCTTTCACTACCTGGATAAACATGAATTTTCCCAGGTCAAAGTACAGATTATCTGAACCTATTTATACTGGTCCAAGCACAGCTTAGAGATGTAATTTCTGCTATATGTGATCTGAAATTCAATGCTACTCTTTAATATTTGAGGGTAGATTTTCAGCATTTTCCTATACACATACTAATAACAGATTTCTTTATTCATGCTATATTATTCTTAGTGATAATTTTTATTTCAAAAAATATGACAGAGATGTAAAGTAGTGAATTTCAGAAATCAAAATTGAAATTTCATTTTGATAAAACTAGTTTACACGTCAATAAGTATAAACAAGTTATAATAAAATGTCTATGAACAAAGGATAAGTTTGAATTTTTCCCAACTGACCAGAGGTTTAAACAAAAACTAGAAACTTTTGGGGAGGAGGGCGGGGGGTGGGGGGGAATGGATGAGGGGCACTGAGGGAGACACTTGACAGGATGAGCACTGGGTGTTATTCTGTAAGTTGGTAAATTGAACACCAATTAAAATTAATTTATTAAAAAAAAAAAAATAAACTAAGATGAGAAAAAAAAAAAGAAGTTATATTGTTACTTTGCCCTTGAGTGGTCAATAACTACCAGGGACACACTTAAAAGCAAAATAAAACAATTAAATGACAAAAAAAAAAAAAAAACTAGAAACTTTTCAGCTTATGTAAATTTGTTTTTAGTTTCTGTGAAGAAGGAAAAACTAGTTCAGTTCATTTAATCTAAACTCCATGATTCATCAGCAACTGAACAAAATCATGCATAAGAGAGAAGCTACATTTGGGTGGCTTTGAATTAGGAGTATTAACCAATAATTTAAAATGTAAACTAAATACATATAACAAGATACAAAAAAATCATACTTCTCCCCCCCACTAATAATTATATATGAAAATATTATGCTGATATGGCTTTTGCAAAAAGTCTTAGCATTTTAGGGGTACATAAAATTTTGCTGACATAATCAAAGTAAAATTTTGCTAATTTTTATATTAATTATCCACCCAAAGTCTTTTCACTTTCTGTTATATACATGCATTTAAACAAAAAAAAACTAATAAAAAAGTACAAAGTATAGAGATGAATTTTATACTAAATGTAGTCCAGCTGTAATAAGTTTTTATATCCTCCCAAAATCAATAAAATTATCATTTATCTCCTTATGACGAAGTGTATAACCAGAGGAAATGTACTTTCACTTTTATCTATGTGATCAGACTTAAATAATGGGTTAAATCAAACACTGTGATCCAAGAATCTTATTGCCTAGGTTGGCAATTCCTTCTTAATTTTTTAAATGAGATGATGCAGGAAAATGTCACATATACCTTAACAAAACTAGTCCTTAATAGAGATGCATTGTTTCTATACAGAAATAGACATATAATAGTAAGGGCATTGTTCAAATAATTAATAATATAATAGCAAACATGGAAATAGTACTTTCTTTAGCACATAGTCTACCGAGTGCCTACCTCTAATTAACTCATTTCAGTCTTTCATTAATATTGTAATACTACAATTAATACTAAGTTAATTTTTTATCCACATTTTAAAGATGAGAAAAATGGAGATACACAATGATCACATAACGAGCAAATGACAGAAACAGAATTCAAACCTAGGCAATTTATGTCTAATGGCTGTGCTCCACTACAGTGTACAGTATTTATATACATTTTACTAGCTTCTCAAATAATAAGATTATGTTATCAAGAAATAAATTTCTATTAATAGTGCACAATTTCTTCCTATTTCTCCTGGGACTGATATCAGAAAAGCCCATTTCACAGTTGAAGTTCCTGGGGAAATATGTGGAAAGATGGGGGACAGAGAGATATTAATTAATTTTTGATTCCATGGGATTAAATGATAAATGCTTACATCAAATTCTGCATGCTGGGAGGTGGAGGAACAAGACAAAGATGGAAGTAATTAAAGCTTTTTCACTGGCAGGTAAATTGGCTCCTCTCTCTATATCTTATATCAAATAATTAAGTTTTACATATATAAAAGCTATAAGACTAAAATTCATGGAGGAAGACCAGGAGGGAGGAAAAATTTATAAAAATGTAATAAGATATCCATGATCTTTTACTCCAATATATATTGGATAGTGTCTTTCTCAATAAAGAAATGTGTCTTGATGTTTGACACATAAGGCAATTCCCTGGGTTCAAAATCAATCATCTTTTTTTTCTAAGAATCTGATAAAGACAAAAATGTTTAATTATAATTGCAAGAAATCCTCCATGGATTTTTGCAATGAATTAATCATGATCTGCTTTGAAGCAGAACACAGGAGCAATTGAACATCATCATGAATAGCAAGAAATACCCCAAATCTTTTTATTTTTGACCATTTAAATTTTTTAATTATAAATCTTCTATTTTAATATATGCATTTCAGAATATCAATACTTAATTATATTCTTTCCTCTAAAAAGCTGTAAAATTGATGTGTATAAACATCTGTTAGAAAAATCAATGGATCTAATGTCAGGGGAATGAAATTTCAACGCATGAGACCTTTTATCTTTTCAATAGATTTGGCCCTAATGATATCCATTTAAGAACACAAAAATTCTTTGATTAATGAAAAATATTTGCAAAGCCAGATAATCTTCCATTAAATAGATAAGAATAGTAAAATCAGACTGAAAATTAGAGACTTAAAAATAAAACTAGATTGGAGACTATACTAACCTCATTTATGCATGGTCTAAACTTTTAATAATATATCTAGAGAATGAGCTCTGTTAATCTTACTACAGTTTCTATTTGCTATATCTGTGTTTTCTCAGTGTGTTCAAGCCAACTTTGGGTTTGTATGTCTTCCTTCCTTCACTCCCTACTTCCCTCCCATCTTCCCTTCCTTCCTACCTTCTATCCTTTCTTCCATCTGTATCTACCTATCCATATATCTGACAACAAGTGTTAGTTTGATGTGTCAACTTGTCTGGATCACAGGGTAATCAGATATCAGTTAAATATTATTCTGGGTGCTTCTGTAAGGGATTTTTGACTGAGTTCAATATTTAAATAAGTATATTGACTTATGAGTAAATAACTGAGTAAAGCAGACTGCCCTTCCCAATGTGTATGGGCCTCTTGCAATCATTGAAGGCCTGAATAGAACAAAAGTCTGATTTTTCCTACATGAATGCCTTCCCGCTGGGCTTTAGATTCCCTTCCTGCATTTAGACTTAAACTGAAAAATTAGGTCTTCCTGGATCTCAAGCTTGCTGGCCTTTGCACTCAAACTATACCATCAGCTCTTCTGGTTTTCTAGCTTATGGGCTACAGATATTGGGGCTTGTCAGCCTCCATTATTGTATGAGATAATTCCTTATCATATATATTTTATGAAATATCTATATCTATATCTATATCTATCTATCTATCTATCTATCTATCTATCTATCTATAGAGAGAGAGAGAAAGAGAGAGAGATTAGCCTCTTTTGGCTCTTGTTAGTGCAATTGGAAAGAGGAGTTAGAGCCATCCAAGAAATATGACTTATCTAAGGAGGAGGAATTTGGACGTCTATTTCTATATGTGGATTTTGGGTGTAAACTAAGAATGTAACACTCCCTTCCCCAATACGTTGGTATGCTTCTCATTTATTACCACTATGTATACATAAAATCATTGTTTGAAAGTCATACATATAAGATAGACTGGTGGTGATTTGGCTGTGATTCCCTGGAGAACCCTAACTAAATACCCTCCCTTTCATCTATCTATCTGTACCCTCCCTTTCGTCTATCTGTACCCATATATATGTGGATGTGCATAGGTTGTTTAAGAATCATTGTACACGTAAACTAAGCTTTTTTTGGCCTTTCTTAGTACAATTGAAAAGAGAAACTTGAGAACATTTAAGAATATTCCTTTACCTGAGTGAGAATGAATTTCCATTTTGCCCATGATATGTTTGCTAATTTTATTTTTGCATATCTTTTCTGGAGATTTGCACCCAAACTATCCTGTTAACACTATTAGCTCTGAAGTCTGACAAACCCAGCTTTCAATATAGGTCCTAAAATCTAGGTCTTAGCACTTATGTCCTTGAGTAAATTATTTGCCCCACTAAAACTTAGTATTCTCATCTATGGGCTATTGGCAAAAAATTATCAGTTTCTACAGTATTAGATAGTATCTTACAAAGATAAATCTCAAAAAATGGTATTTTCATTGATCAATTATCCCTACTTTATTATGCATATGTGGTTATTTTGTGTAAGACCACAAAATCATAATAAAATGTGTTCTGTGGGGTGCCTGGGTGGCTCAGTCAATTAAGCATCTGCCTTTGGCTGGGGTCATGATCACAACGTTCCTGGATCAAGCCCCCCACCTGACTCCCTACTCAGTGGTTAGTCTGTTTCTCTTCCCTCTACCTCCCCCCCCTAGCTCATGCTCTCTCCATCTCTTTCTCTCTCTCTCTCTCTCTCTCTCTCTCTCTCTTAAATAAATAAATAAATAAACAAAAATATTTTTTAAAAAAGTATTCTGTTAGACATCCATCCAGTGAGTTGTTAGATAACCTATTATATTTACTTTTTTTTGCTTCTGATTATTATAATTGTATCAAAATTTCATCTTAAATCTTATTGTTTTAAGATACCTCGATTTTCAAACAATGATTTAATGTATGCATAGGGTAATAAATGACAAGCATACCAATGTATTGGGGAAGGGAGTGTTACATTCTTAGTTTACACCCAAAATCCACATATAAAAATAGACACCCAAATTCCTCCTTAGATAAGTCATATTTCTTGGATGTCTCTAAACTCCTTTTTTCAATTGCACTAACAAGAGCCAAAAGAGGCTAATCTCTCTAAATAGTGATATATCCCTAGAGTTAAAAATACACGGCTTGAAGTTGTAATGGGTCATTGTTGTTGGATTCTATTCCATAGACCTAGATCTAGATAACTCTTAGAAAGACCAACTGGTGTTCATTGGTTCAGACTGCAAAGCTCTCAAATGTCTTATCCTTCCCAAAGGGCCCATCTAATCAACTAAAAATCAGTGAAGAGAGATTGATCTAACTTTAAATTAGCACCATATCATGATGTGTATGATCTCATTTTTTTTGGCTTTAGTTTGTCTTTGATCTTTCCATTTCAGAGAAAAGCATAGCCAATTTAACCCAGTCTATTTGTACAATATATACTAAAGAATTATTCTTTATTTTTTTTAAAAGCAAAGCAATGCTTAGAAAATTGTTACAGCTTATTACATTATCCTTTGTCTTTTTTGCAAGAAAAAGTCATGTTAGATATAAAGGACACTGTTCCTGGGCATATTTCATAGTCTCATGGACATAGCACTGTGTTTTTGAATGTGCTGATGGGCCATAAAGACCATATTCCATATGTCAAATTTACCTTCTTATCTCTTGGAGACCTGAGGGGATACGCTTTACTAAATTCAAATGTCAGAGCTCTATTCTGCATCCCAGCATGACGGCTCAGCAGTACGCAATTGCACACTTAAGCAGAAATATCTGCCTGGCCAGATTAATGGTCAGATTAATAGTATCTGTTTATTTTAAATAAATCTATCTTGAGGCAATGTCTCAAGTTGTTTGCCTAGTTAATACACAAGACTCCCTTGAGGGCCCTAGGATAAGCATAAAAGAAATAAAGGATTTTTAAAAAGTAATTATCTCTAGTCAATAATAATTAATCAATGAGAAGCTTGATTAGACAAAGGAAAAATTATGTCTTGAACTTGTTTTTGAAACCTGGAAACATTAAGATTAGATTACTTTCTACTTGTTCTCAACTCATAAACTTTTGGGATGCTTAGCAATGTTTTCAAACATGATGTTTTAATAAATGATAAAATATTTCCTACTAATTAGTTTAGAGAAAGAAGACAACAAGAAGAAGCTCGTTGACCCTTATTTAATTCTTCCATGCCTATTTGAATCCATGTTTAGGAATACTACACCAAATTCACCTCTGAAATTTCCTGATCAATTCAGAGATGTAATTTCAGCTCCTTTTGGAAAGGTGACCGATCGGTTCTGAAATGATAAATTGTGTCTTTTTTGCTTCTCTTCCTATTTTCCTTCTCTGCAGGTTTGACACAATCGAACATATTCACCTGTAAATATTTTGCCTATTGAGTTGTTTGGGTATTATGCTGAGAATTCTTCATTTTAGGCTTTTAAAAAAAATTTTTTTTAGTAGGAGAAGAGGAAGTAGTGAGGAAGAAGGAGGAGGACGGGAAGGGAAAGAGGGGAGAAAAGAAGGAAGGATTAGAGAGGGGAAAGTAACTAAAACAGATTAATCACCTTTTATATGCTAAATTGTTTGCATATAATCCTAATTCATCATCACATCGAATTCATTCATCAACTCTATGCTTTTTTTTTTTTTTTTTCAACTCTATGCTTTTAAAGGTTTGTCTGCCATACCATACCGTACTATAGACTAGGTGGCTTAACCAACAGAAATTTATTTCCTCTCAACTCTGGAGATTAGAAGCCTAAAATGAAGATACTGATAGGGTTGGTTTTTTCTAAGAGCATCTCTCTTACTTAGTTCATAGATGGCTGTCTTCCTGTCTTCACTTGGTCTTCTGTGTCTGTCTGTGTCCTAACTTCTTCCTATAACGGCACAAGTCATATAAGCTCATTTTACCTAAATTACCTCTTTAAAGGCCCTATTTTCAAAAGTCCAAATTTTACTTTAATTACTTCTTGAAAAGCCCTATCTCCAAATACAGTCACATTCTGAGGTACCGGGGGTTAGGATTTTACATCAACTTTGCGGGGAACACAATTCAGATAGTAATGGGAGAGTTCTATAGGAGGCAACCGAGGTTCAGTGAGCTTAAGGGTGAGTCATACTCTCAGGACATGAGGTGGTCATTTTAGAAATTTTCTCACTATGAAGTCAATAACATTGCCTACCACATTCTGCTTCCCACCTGGGTCTTATTCCTGTTTTGGTCATTCATTTCTGACCAAATGACTGAATGACTTTGAGAAAGTTCCTAAACTTTTTTCCCCATTCTGTTCATTGTGCAAAATAAGAAATCCAAGTTATACGATATTTAAGGAACCTTGCAACTTTAACATTTTTTGATAAAAAGCAGTTGTTTTTTTGCCAGAAGTCTTGATTTCCCAATAACATTGTAGAATCATTTTGGGGTGAAACCAAATGTCACATTTTCATTCTACCAACAATTATAACAGTACTGAGTTTATGATTAACTATTCAAATTAGGGCTTTTTAGTCCTCTATTACAATGGGGAAATTAAGAGTTTTCATTTAAAATACATATTGTATGTTGATTTTGTAATAGCATCTAGTGATTTCAGTCTAAATTAGCAATAAAGCAGCAGCTACAAAGGTAGAAAATTAGGAAAAAATGATTGTGCACTGAAGAATTGTCATGTAATTGCAATTATTCAAATGCTTTCAATTCTTCATTGGATATGATATACAACTCCTTATTTCCTTTTCTAAAAATGACTCTACACACTAATGAGTGGGCAACATACAGCAAGCATGGCATAGAGGGCCTACACCTGATTTATTAAAGGCATTCAGTTTTAGGTTATGGAATATAACTATCCCAGTTAGCATAGGTCCAATTTAAATTTCACTGTCATGTCATTTGTGATTTCTTGAGGTTGGACAAATTTAAGCATCAACTGTATTATTGTAATACTATATGTATGTTATACCGGTGTAAGTATGAGCTTCATGAATTTTATTTATTTGAAAATAATAAATAATGCATTTCCTTGAAGACATTTCATTAAAAGTTTTCTTTAGGTTAACATAATTAATATAAATTATCTTATATATTTATATATATATTATATATAATAATTCAAATATCTTCCACCTTCATATTCACACTCAGAATTTATGTTGATACTAGATATAAAATCATACCAGTGACCTGTTATGTGGTTTTATATGGTCTATTTCCTAACCAGTAAAAAAAATAAGTTTTCATTAGCTCTGTCATGAAAAACACATATATATTCAGGAAAAAAATGTGTTAGAATTTTAGCCTTTTAACTTAAAAAAAATGCATACTGTGGTCTGAATGTGTCCCTCCAAAATTCATGTGATGAAATCCTAACCTCCTGGGTTTAGGAGGTGGGGACTTTGCGGGTGCTTCAGCTATGAGGGTAAACCTTCATGAATAGCATTATGCTCTTATAAAAGAGGCTCCACAGAGTTTTCTCATCTCTTCCATCATGTGAGGACATAGGGAAAAGGTGCCGGCTCTGCACCAAAAAGAGGATCCTCACCAGAAGGTGACCATGCTGGTGCCTGATTGTGGACCTTCCAGTCTCCAAAACTATCAGCAGTACACTTCTATCATTTATAAGCTATCCAGTCTGTGGTATTTTGTTATAGCAGGCCAAACACTAATCACAGTGTTTACCATCAATACACTCCTCAAATTCATTATATGAACTTCAACAACTGTTTTTGCATTATTATGCCTGTAATAATGCTGAATAGAAATGACCTTTTTGTCAATGTTATATAAAGTAGATAGACACAGTTTATTTATTTGCATGAGTGTTAGCTTTTTAAGACTGCCTACATGCCATTTTATGATCCTGTAAAAGAATGTATTATTCTTATGCTTGACTTATAGTGTAAAGATCTTTTATATAGCAAAGGTGCAATTCCTTTTTAAGGAATCCTTAGTGATGTATCTCCTATAAAGAAAATAAGTATAAAGTTAACAATTTTATGTGATTATGAGAACACATAAGTGAAAGTGTGAATCTACTAAAATTCATGCTCTTACTTTTATAAAGATGAATATCATCTTTTCCTAATGCAATGGTGACTAATAATTAGAGCATTTTTTATTGTTTAAAGTGTATCCTATGTAAAATTGTTTTACATAGATTGTTTCATAGATATTTCATAGTTTAAGAAATAATAAATATATTAAAATATATTTGAGAATAGATGTTTTGCAATGTCGATTTTAAAACACATTTATTAATTTCAGAATATTGACTTCTAATCTTCACATGTACCAAAATAAACATTAATCATTCCCAACACTTTTTATTGCCTAAAATATAATTTATTTTTGTTTTAGCCTGATTCTAAAGATTTTAAAATATGAGAATCACACTTCTTTGCCTAGATGACATAATAATTGCATATGAAACTACTTTGTATGACAATCAAGAAATCTAAAATTCTAAAGTTGAAGCTTATCTCCATTTTCTCTTCCTATTTATTACGCTTGACCTATAATTTACTTTTTTGAATACCTTATATAATATCTAACCATCTCAGACATAACAAATCTATCATACAACAGGAATATTTTAATAACATCAATATGCCATTGCTTGATACTGAGCATTACTTTTTAAAATACTTATAGATGGTATTTTCAACCAGAGCTTTTTTCTCTTTTGTTGTTATTGCTATTCTTGTTGTTTGTTTTTTGTTTTGAAAGATATCTTAAAATTTTCTTTATTCTAGGTTAAAATCACTCTCATTACTTCTACACATTTTTTCTTTCCTTACTTTGAAAAAAGAGCAAGCATAATTCTCTTCCAAGTGTCTCCAAATAGCTGTTATTAAATTATGAAATATTTATTCTAGAGAATAATTTTATTTTTTTCATTCCCTCACTCCTCCCAAAATATGTTAGAATACCTTTTGTTCAATATCAGTCTGGGCTACTGTTATATCCCTTAAAATGTAGTGCTTAGAAATGGCAGGACTATCTCAGAAATGTATGAGAATAAGGAACAGTTTTTCTTCTTTAAGGATAATGTACTACTCAGAATTAAAACTTTTTAAACAAGTAGCACCTATACTCTGGATAAAGTTTGTTAATTTTTAATTAAAACTGCTTTGTGTGTTTGGTTTGTTAGTTGATTACTTGTGCAGTTCGTTGAGAACCTGAAGAGTATATTTCTGGGGAACTGAATATGAAACTTTATTTGTATCCTTCTTAAATTTTATATCATGTACCCAATTTATCATTCTAGTTTGTGAAAATCCTTTCAAAAACCTCTAATTGTAATGTATTATCTCTTTGAGTTTCATGCCACTGTGGCAATAATTAGGAATATTAACAAATACTATAGTTCATTTTTCTTCCAAGCTTATGATAGGATTACACTCTCTGCATTCTGGAAGTTAAGTGCATTCTTGTGATTTGCTTTGTCCCATAGAATGTAGCCAACATGTCCTGTATCATTTTTGGAAAAAAAAAACCAACAACAATAAACAGTTATTTTTCTTTTCGGTGCTGTGACTGGCAACATTAAATATGATGGCTATTCCAACAGCCTGAGAGTGGGGATGACACAAAACAGACTCCTTACAAACCTGAGATTAACGTAATGTGAAATAACAATAAATAATATCTTCTTGCTTTAAACTACAGAGATTGTGTGCAAGTGCATGAATGTGTGCACGTGTGTGTGTGTGTGTGTGTGTATGTGTAGGTGTGTGTGTGAGAGAGAGAAACATATGTGGTGTGATTTTTGTTGTGATGTCAAGATAGTCAGGTTTCTTAACAAAATGACAATGGCCTAATGTGACAAAATTAATTTCTTGCTCTTACAACATGTCCAATGTGGGGTTTAAAAAAGGCAGCTTTGTTCAGATACGCAGGCCAATGGTGGTCTAACTTGACACATGCTTCTATCATCTCTTGGTGGGGAAAGGAAAGTGAAAATGAGGGTAGTCTCTCTGATGCTTAGACTCTTAGCATAATATGTTGCTCAGAAATTATACAAATACTTTTCATATTTCATTGGCCAAAGGAAATCATATAGCTACATCTAATTTCAAAGTGGTGGGATATTTCAATTATCTGTTAGAAATTCAGTATAATCACCAAATTCTTTTAAAACCTCTTCTACATAACAGTAGCTTTGAACTATATTTTCTTAGTACTCTCCTTAAGAAAGCAGGAGAGAAGCAGAGGTCATTATTCCCTGTAAGTGATTACATGCACACAAGTGAGCAGATGTGAGATTCACAACTGCTTTTGGGTGAGAATTTAGAAACCACTAAACTGCTGCCAACTGACATAGTAGCAAGAGATTTCCTAGAAATTCCTTTAAAGGGTAGCCTGGGTGGCTGAGAGGTTTAGCGCTGCCTTCAGCCCAGGGCATGATCCTGGAATCCCGGGATTGAGTTCCACATTGGGCTCCCTCCATGGAGCCTGCTTCTCCCTCTGCCTGTGTCTCTGCCATTCTCTTTCTCTCTCTCTGTCTCTCTGTCTCTCATGAATGAATGAATGAATGAATGAATGAATAAATAAATAAATAAATAAATAAATAAATAAATAAAATCTTTAAAAAAAATTCCTTTAAAAAGGCTATATTTCCAGTTACCTTTTGACAAACATCTTTTTCAAAATGCCATGCCAGAAGTTGAGCTCTGCTTCCCTAACCTTATGGTGGCAACTTCTCTGCCTTTTCATAAAAAATTCCGTGTTTTGCTTCCTTATTACTTCCATATTCAAATAAGCCTCAATTTCTATATTACTTTATTTTCAGAATACTTGTAGAAAGTGTTCCAGATGGCAGCATAGAAGGACCCTAAGCTCACCTCTCTCATGCACTATTGGTGGGAATATAAATTGGTACAACCACTGTGGAAAACAGTATGGAGTTTCCTCAAAAAATTAAAAATAGAACCACCATATGATTCAGCAATACCACCTGTGAGTATTTTTCCAAAAAAAAAGAAAACACTAACTTAAAAAGATATATGCACCCTTGTATATCACATTATTATTCACAGCATTGTTTAGAATGACATGACATTATCACAGCCAAGATATGGAAGCAATGTGTGAATTTGTAGATGAATGGATAAAGGAGATGTGAGGAAGATGGTAAGAAGATATGTATACACACATATTGCTTACATACATATTATATATTCTTATATATATACACTTCTATATTACTCAACCATAAAAAAGAATGAAATGTTGCCATTCATGAAAATAACATAGATAGACATAGAGGGTATTATGCTAAGTGAAGTAAATCAGATAAAGACAAATCCATATGATTTTACATATATATGGAATCTAAAAAAAGTAAAATGAATAAGGCAAAACTGAAACAGACTTAGATAACTCATGGCTGCTAGAGGAAAGGGGAGTATATTAAAATAAATAAGACACAAAAAAGACCTTAATATGAGACGTAAAACTATAAAACTCTTAGGAGAAAACACGGAACAAAACCTTTATGACATTGGATTTGGCAATTTCTTAGTTATGACACCAAAGATATAGGAAACAGAACAGGATATAGGAAAGAGAAAAATTTCAACCAATTGAACTCCATGAACATTTTTTAAATTATACATCAAAGACAATTACAACAGAGTAAAAAGATAACCCACAGATTGGGAGAAAATATTTGCAAATTGTGTACCTGATAAGGAATTAATAACCAGTATATATAGAGAACTACTAAAACTCAACAACAAAAATACAAAGAACTTGTTTCAAAAATAGCCAAAGGACTTAAACAAACATTACCTCAAAGAAGTTATACAAAGACCGAAAAACACATAAAAAATCTTTAACATCACTACTCAAAGGTAAATGGAATTAGAAACTAGAATAACATACCACTTCGCACCCATTGGGATGGTTACTATCAAAACCAAACAAACAAGAAATAATGTGTTGATGAAGATGTGGAGAAATTGGAATCCGATTGCCTGTTTTTAGAAATGTAAAATAGTACAGCTGCTGCAGAAAACAATATGATGGCTTCTCAAAAAAATTAAAAATAGAATTACTATATGGTACAGCAGTTCTACTTCTGGGTATATACCCCAAATAATTGATAAGAGATAAATGTTTGTTATTTCAGCCATTCAGTGTATGGTAGCCAAACTGACTAAGAAACAGAACTGAAAAGTTGGCTGCTGATATAAAAAACTAAAAATGTGGAGGTGACTTTGGAGTTAAGTAATGAGTAGAGACTGGAATTTATGCTAGAAGTGGAGACTCTGGTGATGGGACATTTTAAGGTGATACTGGTAAGAGAGAAGAAGGGAAAGGAAAGCTGCAGAGAAACCTTCCATTTTCTCAGAGAATACATAATCATATAGAGATGTGGATAGGAATATGCACGGTAAAAGCCATTTAGATGGGGCCTCAGACTGAATGAGGAACAGGTTATTGGGAATGGAGAAAAGGCAATCCTGTATAAAGTGGCAAAGAACTTGGCTAATTGTGTTTGTGAGCAAGTCTTTTGTAAAAGGAAGACCTTCCAGGTGATGAAAATGAATATTTACTTGTATATTAGATCTTTTGACTATGGCTAAAATTAGGAATTCAGTAAATACACTTAGTTTGATAATACTGTTTCTTGAATGTAGAATATATGTAGAAATACATTTATCACAGTAAAAGCACAAAAAAGAAAAGTGGGAAATTTTTAATTGTTTTCTGGCTGTTTTATTTATTTATTTATTTATTTATTTATTTATTTATTATAAATTTATTTTTTACTGGTGTTCAATTTGCCAATATACAGAATAACACCCAGTGCTCATCCCATCAAGTGCCCCCCTCAGTGCCCATCACCCATTCACCCCCACCCCCCGCCCTCCTCCCCTTCCACCAACCCTAGGAAAGAAGTTATAAACTGTTTTAAGGTTTTTGTCATGTCTGGCATTGGTGACAGTTATAATTTAAGGCAGACCCGAACGCAAGTTGTAAATTCTAGAGTAACTATTAAAATGCTTTAAAAAAAAAAAAAAAGACTATCATTGAAGACATAAATCCATTGGGAAACACAGTATGTTCATCAATTAGAAATCTTGATATTGGTAAGATGAAAATTTCCCCCAAATTGACCTACAGACTTAATTCCAACCAAAATCCCAGCAGCTTTTTAACTGACCAGCTGATGCTAAAGTATATATATGGTAATAGGGAGGCAAAAAAGAATCAAAGACATATCTGATGAAGAACAAAGCTGAAGGACATACACCAACAAATATCGACTTATTTATTTAATTTTATTATTTTTTTTAAAAGATTTATTTATATTTGCACATGAGAGAGCATATGCAGGGGAGCAGGGGAGGACTCTGAACAGATTCCCCATGGAGTACAGAACCCAACTCAGGGCTCCATCTCTTGACCCTGAGATCTTGACCTGTGCCTAAATCAAGAGTGAGATGCTTTACTGACTAAGCCACCCAGGCTTCCCTCAAGATTTATTTTAAAGAAAATTAAATAGTGAAGTACTGGTGCAAGGAGAGGAAAATAGAACAATACAACAGAATAGAGAGTTCAGAAAGGAGACCCATTCAAATCTGATCACCAGAATCTTGGTAGTTATTCCTATAGCACAGGAAGGAAAGGGTGATTTATTTTTTTCGACAAGCTTACTATAATGACTTGTTGGTACTCCATACAAACATAACTTTATCTAATACCATATACCAAAAAAAATTATATGGATTATAAAATTAATTTAAGCCAATTATGTTTGTAGAAGATAGATGGAATATTTTCTTAACATTGGGCTAGCTAAAGGTTTTTTGAATAGGCTAAAAAAACATTAAAGACATTAATCATAAAGGACCTGGCCAATAAATTGTATTCTGTTAAAATGAAATTACTGTTTCTCAAAGACACTATTAAGAAAGTGAGAATGTGGAACAACAAATTGAGGAAGATATCTTTCATAGGTATGTAAGAAAAAAAACTCATATCCATCCCTGTATCTTCATATATATAAACTCCTATCAATCAATCAATAAAAACATCAACAACCTAATTTTTGAAATGGAATAAAAGGCTACAAATGGCAAGTTAGCAAAGGAGATCTAAATTGCCAATAAGCATATGAAATTGTATTCAGTATCAGGCATCAGTAGACATAGATAGGTTGATAACACATGTACTAGTGGGATGCCTGGGTGGCTTATTGGTTAAGCATCTGCCTTTGGCTCAGGGTATGATCCTGGAGTCCCATATCAGGCTCCCTGCATGAAGCCTGCTTTTCCCTCTGCTTATGTCTCTGCCTCTCTCTCTCTCTGTCTCTCATGAATAAATGAATAAAATCTTAAACACACACACACACACACACACACACACACATACTCATGTACTAATTAAAAGCTAACTATCTGGAAAGTTTAGGAAAAAATATATTCCTTAGGATGAATTTGGTAAACATGTTTTATTTTTAGGTATTTTCTGAATGTACAGTTTAAATTGAACAAAAGGAGACAATCCTGGGTTTTAACTTTACAAACATAAATTAAGATTACTGAAGAAATGCTATTCCAAATATAAAACTGTCCTTATGTCTATATTTTCTTAGTATTTTTAAGATAAGAAAAATACCTACAACAATATGAGACTAGCCAGGTAAGGGAAGTACCGAGGGTACAGTAATAAGTATGTTTTATGTTGCAAATTTTAAAACAAATTAAGGCCAAATAAAAGACAGTCTTGGCAGTTTTAAACAATGTTGTTGATAGAACACTACTTCTCTGCATGGTAGCAGGCCACTTATACTGATCTTCTTTGGGATGCCACCGCTGGGTGCAACCCATTTTGAAAGGAAAATTGGGATAATAAATATAGGATAAGTCCACATGAATTAAACTAACAGATCTAAATAAAATTATTTATTTTATTTTATTTGCATGAAACAATGAAAATGATTACTTTGAAGAAGCCTACTATAACTCCAAATTGATTATTTTTCTTTAACCACAATCATATGTGTCAGAAATACAGACTTTCCAACTTATATCATCAAAATCCATGAGTGTAACAGTTGAGTAACTAAAAATTCAATCTATAATTATTTCATAGTGGTTTGTTGGCCTGTTTGTTTACTTTTCACTGGAAATATCTTAACTATGGGAGAAGTCATGAGAATAACTGTTGAACATACGCTGGTTTAGAGTGAATTTATATTTACTTATGTTCAAAATGTTTTTGAGCTTAAAGTCCACTCACTCCATTAGAAGAAAAAACTATACTTGAAAGAGTTAAGAAAATATAATTCATCAATCATACATGCATATGCATTAACCTGACAAATTCATAATATTACTCAGTCTTCTGAAACTTTAGTAATGAAAATTTCAAAAACTTTGAATGCATGAATTGCAAATGTGTGTGTGTGTGTGTGTGTGTGTGTGCGCGCGTGTTGTATACTGAAAGAGATGACTTGAAGGCTTCATACTGCAAATAGTTTTAGTCATCTATTAGAAATCTATTTAGCAATAAGACTTAGTTGTTAATACATATATTAAAATGTTAAATTCTATATATACATTATTAATATCCACTGTTTTTTGTAATCCTTGTTAATACTATGCCTGATGTAAAATGCATTTTATATCAGATCAACATATAAACCCATAAGGAATTTTATAGTCTGATTCAGAAACTACTCACTCTGGCTTCACCTTTTAAAAACACTGTTTTGCTGCCAAGGAATATAGTAAATTACAATATTATTGAAGTATAAGGATAATTAATTCATTGGACAATTTCATAAGTTATTTTTTCTTAGCAATTTTTTAAATAAGAATTTTCTGTTTTGATTTAATTGAGGAAGCATCATATTTGCTTCATGAGGGCAAAAGCTAAGATAAATGAATAATTTATTTGTAAATATTATGATATGATGCTTTCCAATGATTTTACATTAGTTAATTCTATACCTCTAATGCTGCCTTTTTATTTTTTGCCTTTTTGTTTGTTTTGTTCACTGAGGTAAATGTCAACAATGTATTAAAATAATTACCATGGAAAGAATCATATTTCCAACCAGTGGAAACGCCTGGATTATCATGCACTATAATTCATTTTCATGAATACAATTACACTTCAAATAGGTAGAGTATCTCCATCAGACAAAAAGTTTTCTAGTTAAATCACAAGAACAGCTACAGAATGTTGACATCTAGTACAGATCTTGAACAGTTAAAAAAATATCAGACCAAGAATTTCTGGTGGAGGACAGAAAAACATTTACAATCCAAGAGACCTGAAGAATCAACCACAAGGAACTATTTTCACCAGCCCCTGACACAAATTAAAAAGTAGTGAAAATCAAACCTGGGGGTGGGGGTGAGAAGTGAGGCAAACCAAGGCTATCAAATTCAAAGAACTGGAAATGAAAAGTCTATTGCCAGTTTCATTAATCTGCTGAAACACACTAATCATTATATGAGTGATACTATTTCAGTTAAGAGTAGGTCAGTGTATACATTATTGGAATTGACTTCAGGGAATCATACAGAAACATGAAAACATAAAATTGGTGGAAAAGTTGAAAAATGCCAGCTACTGAGTGATGGATCCAAGGATCGACAACAACAGTACATGACAGAAAAGAGAATCTTGACACCAAATCCACTTAATTTTATCCATTTATATGTTATTTTTCTAAACCTGTTATGTCTATTTTTTAAACCTCTACTTTTTTTTTCTTATGATTTATTAATTTTAGAGAGAGTCGGGGGTAGGCAGAAGGAGAAGGAGAGAGAAACCCAAGCACACTCTATGCTGAGCATGGAGCCTGACACAGGGCTCAATCTCACAACCTTGAGATCATGATCTGCACAGAAACCAAGAGTTGGATATATAACCCACTGGGCCACCCAGGCACCCCTAAAACTCTACTTTTAAGTGTGCAATTGATATTTTTTTCAGACAAGTCTTACTCTATTTTGTCTTTCTATTCATTTTTATGCAATGATGTGGAAATGCTGAAGTTTCAAGCCGATGGCCAAGAAAGAATTCTTCAAATGCTTTTTGTGTGAAAAAGGTGGTTTTATTAAAGCATGGGGACAGGACCTGTGGGCAGAAAGGGCTGAGCTGGGATTGTGAGGAACAACTAATTATATACTGTGGAGTTGGGGAGGTAAAGACAAGGAAATTTTCCAAAAGAATTTTCATATGCTAAAGAATGCTCACGGGATCTTGGAAGCCTCGCTATTGTCCAGCAAAGGCTGTCTTCCCTCTAGCAAAGCATAACATTAAGAGAGTTGGGAATGTCCTAGAGGAATGTCATACCCTATCCTACTCACGTGTTTGTCAATGGGCTGCAGGTTACAAGGATATTTAATTTTATTTACATTTCTCTTGCCTTTGTTCCCCACATCAGGTAATGTCCATTTTCCTGTCCAATTATTATTTTCTCTGTCTCTGGAACTGTTTCAACTACAATCAGTGTCTGTTGGAGACATGTTGAGGAAACTCATGAATCACAGGAATAGCTGACTTCTCAGGGGCCCCAAAACTCTGACATTCTAGGAAACACAGATTATAGTATGTCTACAATACTGATTTCCTGGGGAGAAGCTTTTATTAGTAAAAACAGATGTAAATACTTACTTCAGGTGAATTAAGGGGCTAAGAATAGCAAACAACCAAAGGAATGAGGTTATTGGTGGGTAGAAAAATATAAATCTGCTCATTTGTGGATAACATACCATCAAATAAATTTATATTTCACTGCAATGACTTTCTGAACAATAAGTAGTAGCAATTAAAAGTAAGGTCTCCGCATCGAAAGTGACTCTTGGTGGTGATCCCTAATGTCTACAGCCAGGAGTCAAAATGCAAGTCAAAAGCTATTTGTGGGTCAATTTAGTACATTTTTAGCAATAATTTAAAAAATCAAAGGATAAAAGCAAACAGTATAAAAGAATTGAATCACATATAATTAGGGTAAATTCTGCTTTGTGAGACAAATTTTGCATATGTGTATTTGTATTGCAGATATATATATATGTATATTTATATTTACATACCATTACATTATATATGGCATTCTCAATGTGAGTCATAGTCTCAGTATTTGAAAGCAATTGTGTTAATCTATGCATAATTGTTTTGAGGATAATATGGCTCAATCAATATTAAATAAATTTAAGAATTATTTTAACAACAATATTTATAATGTATTGACATAAACCAAAATGGCATAGGAAAGCCAACCAGGTAGGTGTTGTAGTTATGTAAACACAGCAAATAGATGAAATTATACAAAAGTTATTTTAAGGAGAGAAGAAGCAGTTTTAAGGCTGGAGGAAGAAAGAATGAAGTAAACTGTTTAGCTAATTCAGAAGAATTGGAAATGTGACGATGGTATTGAAGATAATACAGATATATAAAAGTGCTGCTATTGTAATGAAAAAGTAAATTCTCAAAATGTATTTTTGTAAATCACATAAGAAGATGACAATTAAAATGCAAAATCAGAAGACTCCTGCCAAAGTATTCCAAATCTCTAGAGATGCAGCCCAGGAATATGTATTTTTAATGGACACCTCAAATGATCCTTATGCACACCAAAATTTAAGAACAGTTTCTTAATATTCTAACTTAAAAAAATCTTTCACAACTCTTTGAAAATTTCACTGAGAAAATGAATAAACTATGTGCCACCTCACAATTTTCTTACAAAACCTGTTATGTCTTCAGCATTGCAAGGAAAAAAGTAAAATGACATTAAATGAATTCTGATGAAATTCTGAAGATTATAATAAGCATACATTTGTATCAAATGTATCTGGTATTGGAATTTTTATGAGTACATAGGACAACATTATGTTCCCGAATTCTAATGCCGTAGAGTAAGAATAGGATATGATAGAAAATTAATTCCAGCAATTGTCAAATCTTATGCTTCTTCTAAAGTACGTACTTTGATGTTTACATATTGGGATGCAAGAAGAACTATGGAAGTATTGAGAGCCACTTGGTATTTCAAAAGAGAATTAAACATCATCTAGTTAAAAGTTCCGGTTGATTATTTGTAGGCAATGCACTGCAATTAGCATTTAAATAATTCAATGTTAGAAACCATTTTCTCTGAGATTAACAATGATTCATTCCTACATGCTGTGTTTTTAATCAAAGAGGTGAAAGGTATAGAGCATGGGACAGGAACAAAGATGTCTAGTTACAAACTCACTCTTGCAATTTGCTAGTAATGTGCTTGCCTGCATGTTTAAAAGGAACTCAGATGTGGTGTGATGCCTATTCAGACTTTAATGAGAATGTAAATGAAGGATTATTGGTTTCACCAGCAGATGATATTTCTTTAGAAATATTGCCTGAACTTTATTATTTTCCAACTTTCAAAAAAATCTGTACAATAATGCACCTCATTAATGATATTGTCATTGTCATTTAGGAAATATGTGGAGACCTGCAAAGTCATTATTAATTATAGCCACATGCGTCAGAGCAGAAACACTCAAATTCATCACTGTATTTCTTAATTAGCTGAAAAATCAGTCCCATTTTGTCAGATTTCCCTGAAAATAACCCTATTTTTTTATTAAGGATCAATTACTTTTTTTTCAAAATGGACACTGATCAAAAGAATCATCACTTTTGAATCACTTTTCAACACAAGCTGCTCAATTTATTCCAGCCCAAATTGTCTCATCCAAAAGAACATGGTAAATACTACAAAAGCAAGGAGTTTCTCCCCCCCACACTCTGTCTCTATTAAAATGGTCTGATTGCCCCTTGTCCATTTCTAAATGATAGATAATATCCTCTCCTTTTCTGCTTTTCTTGTCTATTATGTCCTTTATAGAAAACCTAAAATGAGGCATTTCCTGCAAGCCTGCAGAGAGAGAAGACTGAATAGGAAGCTGAAAGGGAGTATAGAGACCAGGATAAAAGGCAGTTATTAAATTTGTGAACTCTATCAGAAGACAAGAAAATAAACTGTACCACTGGCTGGAAGGGTAGTGAAGTATGACATTTCATTTTTATGCAGGTCTCAGCATGATAGAAGTAACACATTGGAGAACACTGTAAAAAAGCAGTTAGTGCATTCATTGAATGCCAGCATGGCTCCTCTGCTGTTCTTTGGTCGATCCCTTTCTGTGTCTTTGTGGAAGAGTAGTTCAGAGATTCATATATATGAGATCAGATTCACCATCAACCCTTTGTGAATTTTTATGATGAGAGGCCCAAAGCACATTCTATATAACTCCATGAGATTCAGATCCAGGTGTGCTTTATAGTCTCCCCATTTTTCTTCTTCAATGTCTGAATGAAGTCTCAGTCTCTCTCTCTCTCTCTCTCTCTCTCCCTCCCTCTCTCCCACCCTCTATCTCACAAACACAACCTCATAGAATTGGGGGTGTATATAATGTTCTTATGTTAAGAATTCTTAGACATTTAATGGATATTTAATTTTTTACTTTGGTTCATAAAAATAGTATTGAAACTGAATATTTCTCATTCTCTCTATTCTTTTAGATGTCACATAAACAGATACTAGACAAGTAAGAAAGTGTGTTATCTCTTTTACTTACATATTTATAACGTTATAAAAATTGTTCAATGAATTTTTTTTTATTTATCCTTTTTTCTTTTTACAAATCTGACTTGTAGTCTCCACCTCTACTAGGATAAAATCTCGAATAGGACTTACTGCTTTTTAGATACTATTTGGTGAGGGAGCAGAAGGCAAGTGAGGGCAAACCACAAGCTAACACCATGCAAACCCCCCGCACTGTCCCCCAGGTGCCATATGTGTGATTCCTCAAGCCCTCCTGGCTTCCCTAAAACTATATATGAGAAGGAAAAAAAAAAAACCAAATAGTTAACTAATAGACATCATGATCCTGCAGGACATTTGTAGATGTCTTAGCGATTTATAAGAAAAAAAGCATTCTTAATGATAGCCTAACTTCCAGAGCCCCACAGACTCAATTTCCTGAAGCCCTAACATTACCCTCCCTTCCACAGATATGTGGGAACCAAAGGCAGAGGGGAATGTAAATGAAATTACATTTCTTTATAACCTGCAATCTATTGACAAATACTAGAATTAGGCAGAGTATAACATTTCTCCAGGAAACTTGCAACTATCTTAAAGTTAATGCCTTACTAGAGGGGAGAGAAAATCAAAAAACAACAAAACAAAACAAAACAAAACAAACAAAACAAAACAAAACATAAAAAAGCCACCTTAGCTAAACAAGACCCAGGCCCCCAGGATCCTTTGAGTCTTCTTCAGCATATGAAAATCCTTTTGGAAATCTCCCTTTTTCCTTACCTCAGCTCCCAAGTACATAATTATATAATCAGTCACTCCTCACAACCCCAGAGCAGCAGCTCTTTCTGCCCATGGGTCCTATTCCCCATGCTTTAATAAAACCGCTTTTTGCACTAAAGACATCTCAAGAATTCTTCCTTGGCCATTGGCTCCAGGCCCTGGCACCCCCCTCCAAACCACATCACTATTCAATCACAAAAATTGCCTCAGGTTAGTGAATGAAAAGCCTTGCCCTGTGTAATTTTAAAACTCAAAAGACATGAAAATTTCAAACTTTTTCCCTTCTGCTGCTCATGCCTAATGTGAGGCTGAAGGCCTAATGTGGAGAAGAGGAGCTTGATAGGCTGCTTATTATGGTCTAACTCCACCACTCCAGACCACCCCAGTCTCTCGGCCCCTCTTGGATAGATTCAGAAAGGAACAGAAAAAGGTCTCCCAGCCTGGGTGTTGGTGTCCTGGAAGTGCCAGATGTTTGCTTGCTGAGTCTTACTCTGGCATCTTTTCTGTGTATAGATTCTTGAAGCTCCGAGACCTCCAACTATAGTAATTTCGTACTCGCTCTAGCTCCCTGCTTTCCAAGACTGTCTTATCCTGGACGTTTAACAATTCACCATTTCACTGAGATCACCTTGCCCTCCAGGTATCACCCTGGATAGAATTCCTTTTAAAATCTCCAGGCAGGGATCCCTGGGTAGCGCAGCGGTTTGGCGCCTGCCTGTGGCCCAGGGCGCGATCCTGGAGACGCGGGATCGAATCCCACGTCGGGCTCCCGGTGCATGGAGCCTGCTTCTAAAAAGTCTCCTGGCAGATCCACATCCAGTTCTTGGCACATGGACAGGTTGAACTAGGGAAGTGCTGACTTCTAGCAGTGGCTTTTCTTTTCTTTTCTTTTCTTTTCTTTTCTTTTTCTTTTCTTTTCTTTTCTTTTCTTTTCTTTTCTTTCTTTTCTTTTCTTTCTTTTCTTTCTTTTCTTCTTTTCTTTTCTTTTCTTTTCTTTTCTTTTCTTTTCTTTTTGTTTCTCTCTCTCTCCTTTTATTTTTTTTTTCCATCTCAAGCCATTAGAGCCATAGTTGTTTATATTTAGACCTGTCCCTGAATGTCTAGGATAGCTCATATATTCCATAAACGTCAACTAGCACCAGCCAATATCTCCTAATTTTGCCTTAAAGATATCTTCATTTGGTTTGTGAAAAAGAGAAGGTAAACCTCTTTTCTCCTAACTTCTAAGGAAAACACCACACATACCACTAGCTCACTCCAAAACTCCCACTCTTTAATTTTTCATCACTCTATAGATGTCTCAATCGTCTTAAAAAGCCCTGGAGAGAAAGGTGAGTTCAGGTTTATAACGCTGATTTTAGCTCAGTTACATCATAGATGCCAAACTTTGTATTTGGAAGCTATTGCTTCGTTATTACTTTTTAGTGCCTTTGAAAAATCTCACACAAGAAAAAATGCCTTATTTAATATTCGTACGGCAAATACAGCTATAATATGTCACACTAGCTCACATTCACAGATGTTAGAGTTGTTTGTGGTCACTTCAACCTTGGTCACCTCATTGTTTCTTAGCAGTGGTCCTTAACTCTGCTTGTACATTTAAATTATCTGGGAACTCCTTTTTATAAAAAAAAAATATTTATTTATTAATGAAAGACACAGAGAGAGAGAGAGGCTGAAACACAAGCAGAGGGAGAAGTGGGCTCCATGCAGGGAGCCCAATGTGAGACTGGATCCAGGGACTCCAGGATCATGCCCTGGGCAGAAGGCAGGTTCTAAACTGCTAAGCCACCCAGGTATCCCTATCTGGGAACTCTTAAAACACTTATACACTCAAGCCCCACCTTTTTTTTTTTTTTTTTTTAATTTTCTGATCTTTTTAAAAATTGAAGTATAGTTAATGCTATGTTAGTTTTAGCTGTACAACATAGTGTTTCAATAACTATGTGTTATGCTATGTGCATCACAAGTGTAGCCCACCATCTGTAACTATAAAATGTTACTATACCGTAGCCCCTACGCTGTACCTTTCATCCTTGTGATTTCATCATTCCATAACTGAAAACCAGAACATCTCACTCCCCTTCTCCCATTCTGCCCACCCCCAGCCCCTCCCCTCTGACCATCACCGGTCTGTTTTCTGTATTTGTGTATTTGTGGTTCTGTTTCTGCTTTTTTTGTGTTTCTTTTGTTTTTAGATTCCATGTATAAGTAAAATCATACGGGTTTGCTTTTCTCTGTCTGTCTGACCTATTTCATTTAGCAAAACATCTTCTAGGTCCATCCATGTTGTCATAAATGGCAAGATCTTTTTTATAGCTGAATATTCCATCATATATATATATATCATATACATATCACATATATACCACATATAATATATATGTGTATATATATATATACATACACATATATATATATGATTTCACATCTTCTTTATCCATTCATCTATCAATGGACACTTAGGTTCCTTCCATAACTTGGCTATTGCAAATAATGTTGTACTAAACATAGAGGTGTATACATCTTGTTTTTCTTTAATTTTGGTTTCTTCAGGTAAATACCCAGTAGCAGAATTACTGTATCATATGGTATTTCAATTTCTTTATTTTTCATACTGTTTTCCATAGTGATTGCATCAATTTACATTACCATCAACGAAGCATGAGGGTTCTTTTTCACCACATCCTTGACGATATTTGTTTTTTCTTATCTTTTTGATACTAGCCATTCTGATAGGTGGAAGTTGATCTCTCATTATGGTTTTGATTTGCATTTCTCTGATGATTAGTGATGTTGAGCATCTTTCGATGTGTCTGTTAGGCCCCACTTCTAAGATACTGATTCAATTGGTTGGTTTGTTGTTTGATTTTGTTTTGCAACATTAAATAGTTTGTTTGCTAATTTATTTTTCAAGTTTTCATTATTAAAACTTTCAAACATGCACCCATGAGTAAATAGGATAGTACAATAAACCTCAGGACCCTTCTACAGCAGCCATTAATTTAATATATGGCCATATTTATTTCATCTTTGTATCTTTCTTCCTCTCCGCTCAAGCACACACACACTTGCTGGGTAATTTTAAAGCAAATCTTGGAAATGACATAATTCATAAATAATTTGATACATATTGCTAAACCAAGACACATTTAAAAACAGTACCCTAATAACAGTATCATACCTAGATTTTTAACAATACTGTTTTTAATAGCATCAAATATCCTGTCAAGTTCCCAGAGCCTCGATTTACTTAGAAATGCAAAAGTTTCTCAAATCATAGATCAAACATGTTTCAAACACTGCACACATTTTAAAACTCTTAATAAGAGATTTGCTTCCTTTTTATTTTTATTTGTCTTATGGAATACCCCATATTCACATGTTCCTGATTGTATAATTGTGGTATCACTTAACATTTTCTTCTACCTTGTTTCTATAAACTGACTTATCAGGAAACTATATCATATTTTATTTTTTGGCAAAAATACTCCATAGATGCTTTTATGGTTTTTATATTGCAACACTATAGCTAGCGGAAGCCTCTTCACAGTGGCATCTGTCTCCTTATGGCACAACACTAGCAGTGTTTAATAGCGTCTTTGGTTTCTAGTTTCTAGAACAAGAAGTTCTAATTTCATATTGTACATGTCCAACTATTTCTCTAAGGAGACTTATTTCTTTTTTTGGATAAAGAAGTAGTAATTAGAGATTATAAAATAAGCACTAAAGGTACTTATTGCTACAAGGTTAGTAGCACCTTTAAAAGAAACAGAGGGAAGAATTACCAATTTTTTGAAAGAGAAAAATGCTGCATGAGTGCATAACAATATATCTAAATCAAAGTTAAGATTATAGTGTTATATTTAAATAATTTAATTAAAATATATTAAAATTTAGCTTTATGCTTATAAATCTTTGTTTTGACAATGTTAGCATAATCATTCACTGTAGAAGGAGTACATGTGTGTGAATGTGTGTATTTACATATATAAACATTTTTTTCTTGTATATATATCCTATCAGGGTTCTCAAGAGAAATAGAACCATTGGGATAAATATACAGATATATCTATGAGATTTATGAATGCAATTGACTTACATAGTACTGGAAACTGAGAAGTCCCATGATCTTCCATCTGTAAGCTATACAACCAGAAAAACCAGTGATGTAATTCAATACTAGTCCCTAAAATTTATGGACCTGATAGTTTAAGTCCTGTCTGAGTCCAAAAGTCCAAGAACTAGAAGTACTGATGCCAGAGGGCAGAAAGTGGATGTCCCAGCTCAAGTACAGATAGTAAATTTGCTCTTCCTCTGCCTTTTTTTTCCATTCAGGAGAACTCAACAGATTGGATGATACCCACCACATTAGGGAGGACCATCAGCTTTACTCAGTTCACTAATTCAAATCCTAATCTTTCCGAGAAACGCCCTCACAGACATGCCCAGAAGTAATATTTGACAGCTATCTTAATTCCTTAGCCCAGTCAAATTGACACATAAAATTAACCATATACAATTAATCAATATATAGTAATACATATATAATATACTACAAATACAGTGGTTATCTACTATATGTTATGTACATGCATGCATTAATGAAGATTACAAATATCAGTATTATTATTAAAGCATGAGTTCTGAATACAGGCTAAGATTATTTGCAGTTGTTAATTTTCCCTAGGATATATCTCACCAGGCATATTCAATTAAATTCTGTATTTTAAAGAAACAGAAAATAATTCTCCATGTAGTTAAGCTACTATCTCAATACCCAGAGTTATTTTCTTTTTCATTTTGTCTCAGGATTTTTTTAATATGTAGAACTTTTACACGATCTTAAGTTCAGTATTACACAAATACATTCAGAAGGTCTAGATTCCAAAATATCCCCTCCAGGCTCTTCCCTCCACTCCCTTACTTAACTACTTTTATTAATGTTCTTCATCTTTCAATTGAGTTATTTGGGTTTATAAACAAATACATATATATTTTTTCATTCCATTAATTTCCTACTAAATATATTATATTGTTTACATTTTTTGGAACAGTGTACCCTGGAGATTAACCCAAAGCAAGAGATTGTCCCTTTTAAAGGTGGCACTATGGTGTCTGTGTATAATAATTTCTTTTTTTTTTAATAAATTAATTTTTATTGGTGTTCAATTTACCAACATACAGAAAAACACCCAGTGCTCATCCCGTCAAGTGTCCCCCTCAGTGCCCGTCACCCATTCTCCCCCACCCCCCGCCCTCCTCCCCTTCCACCCCCCCTATTTCGTTTCCCAGATTTAGGAGTTTTTATGTTCTGTCTCCCTTCCTGATATTTCCCACACATTTCTTCTCCCTTCCCTTATATTCCCTTTCACTATTATTTATATTCCCCAAATGAATGAGAACATACACTGTTTGTCCTTCTCCGATTGACTTACTGCACTCAGCATAATACCCTCCAGTTCCATCCACGTCGAAGCAAATGGTGGGCATTTGTCATTTCTAATGACTGAGTAATATTCCATTGTATACATAAACCACATCTTCCTTATCCAATAATTTCTTGTACATTCCATTATTGATGATATTTGGGTTCTTTTTGTCTTTTGCTATTTTAAATAACACCGTAATTAATAGCCTTTAGCTTAATGGTCAGTTTAAATTTTTGCAATGTGTCTTGGAATTAATTCCTAGACATAGGATTACTGGGTTAAAAGGTGAATACGGGTGTAATTTTGTAAGAGATAGCCAAATTCACTACCATAGACTGTGCTAACATTTTGTATTACAACCAATATGTTTCCCATTAGCTCATGAAGAATGTTGTTAAATAACAAATGCCTCAATGGGTGAGATGTAGTATTTCATGTAATATTAAGGTACACTTTTCCTAATTATAAATGAGAACAGTTTCTATTTATATCTTATCCATTTTCTATAAGTGATGGTCTTTTTTGTGTGTGTGTGATGGTCTTTTTTATATCATTTTCAGAACTCTTTAAGTACATTTATCATATTAACTCTGTGATGTCATTGCCATTTCCCCTCAGTATTACATTTGTTTACTTTTATTTGCTGTGTGTCTATATGTAATTTTTGTTTATTTCTATTTAGTCATGTACATTAGTCTTTTGTTGTATTACTCCTGAATTTGAGCCTTATTTGAGCACATTTCCCCACAGCCATTTTGTAAAAAACTGCCCAAATTTTTCTAGTAATCATAAATTGTTACTTTTATCTGTATATTTCTAACTTACTTATAAATTATCTATTTTCTTGAATGTGGTATCTGAACCAGGTCACATTTTAATTTTTCCATAAGACCTCTTAAAACATCTTTCATTTCCCATTTTTTTTAGAGATCTATTTTTTTATTTGAGAGATAAAGAGCATACATGTGCAGGAAGTGGGAGGGGCAGAGGGAGAACAAGAATCCCAAGCAGACTCCCCTCTGAGTGCAGAGCCCCACACAGGGCTTGATCTCATGACCCTGATATCATGACCTGAGCCAAAATCAGGAGTTGGACACTTAACTGACTGAGTGATCTCAGGTGCCTCTATTTTCCACTAATTTGCTACCTTTTCATATGTAAAATGTTTACTTCAATCTATTTTTGAGTATTCTATTGTTACCCATTTGATATATTAATGAATTAATTTTGATTAAGGGGACTTTATAAAATATTTTAATATCTGTTATATCTATCATTATTCAAGCACAGCATAGGTTTTTTTCACTTTTTAATTCCAGTTTTATGTCTTTTAGGAGTGTTTTATAGTTTTTCCTCATATATATTTTAGACACTCTAGTTGAGTCTGTCAGGCATAAATATTTTAAAGTGCTCTCTGAATGACTCTGATTTTATAGTCCAGGTAGAGATGTACTCACCAGTCAACAGAGTTCTTTTGCTGAATTTGTGCTTAATGTTGAGGTATGTAGTAAATATTAAAGTCTAATGTGAATTGGGGCACCTGAATGGCTCAGTGGTTGAGCATCTGCCTTGGGCTCAGGGCATGATCCCGGAGTCCCAGGATCGAGTCCCACATCGAGCTCCTTGCATGGAGACTGCTTCTCCTGTCTCTGCCTCTCTCTGTCTCTTCTGAATAAATAAATAAAATATATTTTTTAAAATTTTTATTTACTTATGATAGTCACACACAGAGAGAGAGGCAGAGACACAGGCAGAGGGAGAAGCAGGCTCCATGCACCGGGAGCCTGACGTGGGATTTGATCCCAGGTCTCCAGGACTGCACCCTGGGCCAAAGGCAGGCACTAAACCACTGCGCCACCCAGGGATCCCTAAATAAAATATTTTTTAAAAATAGTCTAATGTGAGTTAAAAGTGTAAAATTAGTGGAACTGCTACAAGTGATAATATGAAGAAGTATAAAATTTTAATAAAGAAAACAATTAACTAAATCACGAAATTCGACCTTTGCTTTTAGCAAGATGGTAAACCACAAGTTCAGAAAACAATGAAAAGTCTGATAGTATCCACTAGATTACGTTCATTATTAAGGCAGTCTGGGTCTCATTTATTGGTACAGTACTTGGCACAAATAGGCATTCAATAAATTTTTAAAAATCATACAGTATATGCAGATGTTGTACCTACATGACCAACATTAATCATCAAGTAAGGTAGAAAACTGATTGATAAAATTGAAAAGAAAGAAACAAAGTTTTTGAGCTTATAACTATAGGGAAAGTCTCCTATCCTACAATCTATAAGCTTTAAGGTGGTCAAATGAAAGGACAGAATAGGGACCCCAAGAGTCATGAAAATAATATCATAATATTTTGTCAGAAGCCAAGAGTGGTCCTATATAGCTTATGAAATTGAAAAGAGAAGTAAAGAGTTTGACTTTTCCATTGATCACAGAATTCTTGTTTCTATTAAAAATATATATATAAATAAAACATATGGCAACATGTTTCTGTTCTAACTTCCATTGCTGTTATACTCTTCTATAATTTGGCTTAGATGATACTCTAAATAACAGAAAACTGAGTTTAATACAGCATTAATTTGACCTAATAAGATTTTTCTTATCATATGATACAGCATGAAGAAGCAATGATGTAGCAAATAATTACTTACCAACAGTTATGCTAGGCTCTGAGGGTCCAAAGATGAATAAAATGAAAATCCCCTAAGAAGATCATAGTCTAGTGTCAAGGCAGGCATATTTTTTCTGCAGATTTATTTTTAATAACATGAAACACTCTTATCCCCCTAGCCCCAATAAATTCACTAAAAGGAAAGCTGTCTTCATTAAAAATATCAATGTTTACATAATTCCTCATTAATGCTTCACAAATAATGGAGAGAATTAATGGTGTGTTTTTCTGCATATTTCAATTGTGAATGATAATCACACAAAACAAAGCAAACCAAAATAAACAAACAAAAGCAGCCAGTATGAAAAGTATGGATGAAATCAATTCACAGTTTGATAGCACTAGCTTTCCCTGCAGTCTTTTTGCATGTACTATAATATATTTATGGTAAGCACTTGTGATAACGCCAGCAAAATTTTTCCATCTTACTGCATGCTTAATTTCATCTAACTTGTTTTATGGCAGTGTGCTGAAACACGGAGCGAAGCTCTGTTTAAACCATTTGTCTCTGTTTCTCTTTGCAGAATGCCAACAGATTTGTTTAAACCAAAACAAAATGCATAAACAATCACGTCTTCTTTAAGCTAACTATACAACCTAAATTCTAAAACTTATTTTTATAATATGCTGAAATTTAGTGATTAAAATTCTGATTCTGGTCCTAGGAACTTTTTTTTGTTCCTTTTTTCTCAAGGTGAAGGATGCAAACTCATTTATTTTTCTTTAGGTTCCTGTGCTGCATATTATTTTGGTTTTACAAATTACACAATGCAAATGACCATTTTATTGAAGATAGACTAATTTCAACTCAATAGCCAGTTTAATGTAACATTTTTATCCTTTTGTGGAATATCAGACCCAAAATGTGGTGAAAGATCCCTGATATATTTTTCAATTTTGAGAGTACCTGTAAAATTTTGCCTGCTTGAATTGCTAACATCAAGTTATTTCCCTCAATATTTGGTTGAGTCTAATCCCTTTCACATGTGGTTTGCTGACAAGCAGTGTCAGCCTAAGAAATGCAGAATCTCAGACCCCTCCATAACTACAGAATCAGAAACTGAAGGTCCTGAGATAACTAATATGCACATGTAAGTGAGAGAAGCGGGATCTTACTAAGAACAAGGTGATAAAGGAGATATACACAAAGCATTTATTCCTATATTAGTTCTTATTGGTATTAGGTGAGGATGGAAAGGACTGGATAATTGTTGCTTTTGCTTAAGAGAAAGAGTTCATAGAATCTTATATTATTCGGGCTTTAAAAAGACCTTAGATATTATATAATTAGTAATTCTATTTTTACATGAGAACACTAAAGATAGATTGTTTTGTCACTTACTGTTATTGTTATTGGTATCTTGAGAAAACATAATGCTTTCTTACATATACTAATGTATATGGATTCATGTCAAAATTGTAAAAACATGTATTTCTATATTGGTGTTATTATTTTTTCCAGAAAGTTTTTTTTTTTAATATTTTTATTTATTTATTCATGAGACAGACAGAGAGAGAGAGAGAGAGAGAGAGAGAGAGGCAGAGGGAGAAGTGGGCTCCATGCAGGGAGCCTGACGTGAGACTCGATCCCAGGTCTCCAGGATCAGGCCCTGGGCTGAAGGCGGCACTAAACTGCTGAGCCACCTGGGCTGCCCTCCAGAAAGGTTTTTAAAGAATCTATAATGATACACAAAATATAACATGATACATAAAATTAAAAGAAATAACAAAAAAGAATATAATGCCATAGAAGTACAGGATAAATATAGCTAAGAAAAAAGAATGCTAAATTTAGGTTTAAGATTTTTAGTTTCGGGATCCCTGGGTGGCGCAGCGGTTTGGCGCCTGCCTTTGGCCCAGGGCGCTATCCTGGAGACCCGGGATCGAATCCCACGTCGGGCTCCCGGTGCATGGAGCCTGCTACTCCCTCTGCCTATGTCTCTTTCTCTCTCTGTGACTATCATAAATTAAAAAAAAAAAAAAAAAAAAAAGATTTTTAGTTTCAAAGAAACAAAAGGAACCTGATTAGACAAGTTTACTGCAAAGATAAGATCAAAGCAAACAATTTACTAATGAGAAGTATATTATTCTTTGCACAAATTACAGACAAATTTCTCTGCTGTATAATAAACATCTTCAAATTATTCTTAAAAGAGACATAGGTAGAATGAGTTTCTTGAGACTATTTTTTTCTTATAATGGCACTTAATATCAATTGACAGTATCATGTAGAATTACATTTAGGGTAAACAATTCTGATAGTGGGCCAGTGAGATCTGAATAACCAGGCTTTGCTGATCTGACTGAACCAATGAGTAAGTAAATGTCTACTATAGAATGTTTTATGGAAATTACTTTCTCTAAAGATTGTTTGAATATAACTATTGTTTTTGTCGCCTCAAGCACAACTGGTGTGCATAAAAGTTTTGCTTGCATACTTGCTCACTCAATTCCTGAGAGTTGCAGGGAAGAATAGATATTTCTGACAACAAATCTTGCTACATACCCTAAAAGAGGTAACAGAAACGTAAGATACTTATCCTCTCCAGTGATCTAAATCACAACAGTTCCAGTAGACATTTACTCACCTATTCTCTACATTCCTCTATTATAAATAGTATAATTACACGATAATATTTTTCACCTGTAAAGGCAGAATCAGTTCTATCTATGCATAATAGATAGTAGGTCTCATTGTATTGGCTGTGGTTCCACTGGACTCTCCCAAGATCCATGTGTGTCCTCACCCAGGACCTGGACTGAAATAGCAACCAGTCTCTAGGCACACCAGCCTCCTGAAGGGGGAGGAGAGCACAAGAGAACCAGAGGGATCACACAGTCATATTTAAAGCATCTACTCTGGGATCCCTGGGTGGCGCAGCGGTTTGGCGCCTGTCTTTGGCCCAGGGCGCGATCCTGGAGACCCAGGATCGAATCCCACATCGGGCTCCTGGTGCATGGAGCCTGCTTCTCCCTCTGCCTGTGTCTCTGCCTCTCTCTGTGTGTGTGACTATCATAAATAAATAAAAATTAAAAAAAAAAAAAAAAGAATTCAGATCTTAAAAAAAAAAAAAAACAAAGCATCTACTCTGATGGAGCAATGCTGTTCTGTGACTGTCTTACTGTCCAATGTGTGCCATCTAGCCAAGCCTAAAGTCAATGAGACAGGCACTCCCAAACCTATAAGATGAATTGTAAGTAGGTAAAACATATCTCTACCTAACTTCTATGTTACTTGTATGTAACAGAGTAAAATATATTCTATTCAAAAGAGAGAAATACTTAAGGGAAGTTCAGCAAGCCCTGGTTGGGAGTCAGGAAACATGGGTGTGAACTCTAATCTGGGAGTTATTCAAAGTATCTGAAGCTTGGATATCCCTCTATAAAATGAAGATAATATTCATCGTATGAATGCTTATGATGACAGTAAGCCACTGATTTTTGTTCCCCTTCTTAACTTCATTCAAAAGTGATTAAAAGGTCTGAGACTAAATTCATTGTTTGAGGCTCATTTTAAGTACATCATGAAGGAAAGCAATGCTTTTTCAAAGATGTGCCAAATTGTAAAGGGACATACTCTGTGAACACTTATGGTGCTCACTTTCTCAGTCACGCCAACCAATCACTGGTTGTTGTTATCGCCGAAATTTGACTAGTGAATATTAATTTCCCAATGTAAATCTGTGATTATTTTGAAACCGATTGGAGAGTTTTGGAGTTTTATACTAAAAAAATTACAAAACTGGTAGAATCTTCTTGGTTAGGGGATTTCTTAGAAGATTAAAAAACATTTTCTATGTCTTTCAAATATTCAATTGTAGATTTCATAATATGGTGACATCCGGATATTTGCTTGGGCTATACTAACATATAATAATAGAGCTATTTCCAAAATGTTTCTAAGATGTCTTCTCTGTAATATAAGGGTTATTCTTTGAACAAAAAAAACTTATAGTCTCTTTTGTTATCACACTTATCTTTTGTTATCACACTTATACTGTAGAGCAGTTGTAAGTTTTACATTTTTTAACGTCGTGTTGCACTCTCACTGTTTATACCATATAGGGCTAACCAAGAGTTCTTTCTAGGGATAGTAGTGTTCAGGTACTCTCTTGTCAGTTTCCTTTTGATTGCATTGTTAGTATTTTCTCTAATCCATGTTTTTGTGCAGAGTTTCTTTTTACGCTACTTTCCTATTTGGCAATGTTTAGTTAAAAATAGATAGTATGGGGGGGATCCCTAGGTGGCGCAGCGGTTTGGCGCCTGCCTTTGGCCCAGGGCACGATCCTGGAGACGCGGGATCGAATCCCACGTCGGGCTCCCGGTGCATGGAGCCTGCTTCTCCCTCGGCCTCTCTCTCTCTCTCTCTCTCTGTGTGACTATCATAAATTTAAAAAAAATTTTAAAAAAATTAAAAAAAATACATAGTAGGGGGAATCCCTGGGTAGCTCAGTGGTTTACGCCTGCCTTCGGCCCAGGGCGTGATCCTGGAGTCCCGGGATCAAGTCCTATATCCGGCTACCTGCGTGGAGCCTACTTCTTCCTCTGCCTGTGTCTCTGCCTCTCTCTCTCTCTCTCTCTCTCTGTCTCTCATGAATAAATAAATAAAATATTTTTAAAAATACATAATATAATTCATGACTCTATATAGAATATACAATATATATGTATATTTCATATCTCATAGATGTTTGCAGAAACTTTATTTAGATATTTGGGAATCAGAGGGTTTGTCATATGTAATATAAGAAGGGTGTGGTTATCACCCCCTGTCCTTGTTCAGGCTGCACAACAAGATATTATAGACTGGGTGGCTTAAACAACAGATACTTATTCTTGGAGTTCTGGAGACTGGGAAGTCCCAAGGTCAAGGTATTGGCTAATTAGTTCCCAGTGAGGGCTCTCCTTCTAGTGGAGGTAGACTCCTAGCCTACCATGGTGGAAAAAGAGACTCTCTCTCTTGTTTTTTTTCTTATAAGGGCAGTAATCCCACGTATGAGGACTCCAATCCTATGACCTAATTATCTCCCAAAGGTGTCATCTCCAAATACCACTACTTTGGGGTTTATATCAACGTATGAATGGCACTGATATTCAGTCCATACCACCTTCATATTAAATATAAGTAAAGCTTATTTTTAAAATTTTAATTATACATACACAAATAGATTGTCCAACTGTATCTTTCTCTTTTGTATTATATTATGGTCTTCTAAAGTGCATGTAGGAGACAAGTACTTTAAATACAACTGCAAAGTGCTATGAGAAAAACAAAGTGCAAAGACAGTCAACAGTGGGACGATGATCTGGAGACTGCTCCATCCCAAGAGCCTGGTAATGAAGCAGAATTTAGTTTGTCCCAGTCTCTTGTTACGCAAGAATTTCACAGATGTATTGATTGCCCAATTCTCAGGTGGACTTCTACACACTTAAATAAACTGTAAAGTAAATCAGCATCTCTTTAAAAATTTATGTTAGTCAAGTGAACAAATTTCATTTCAAAAATCATTGTTTTCTGTTTTTATAAAAGTTTTATTGAGATAAAATACTAATCCATAAAATACACCCATTTAAAGTATACAATTCAGTGGTTTATAGTAACACAGAGATATGCAATCACCAGCACTATCTACTTTTTGAACATTTTCAGCACTAAAATGGAACTCCATATTCATTTGCAATCACTTTCCATTATCCCTTCTCCCAGAACTTGACTAGTGCTTTTTTTTGTCTATTAACGATCTATTCTTACATTTATTGTTTTGCCTATTTTAGATATGTTATCAATGGGATCATACATGTATTTTTTTGAATTTGGCTTCTTTCCCATAGCATAATGTTTTCAAGGCTCATTTATGTTGTAGCGAATTTTGTTAATACATTCCCTTTTTTGTTGAATCGTATCCCATTGTATGGAAACACTGCATTTTTAATCTATTCATCAATTCATGGAAATTTGGGATTTTCACACTTTTTTGCTACTATTAATAAAGATGTTGTGAACATCTGTGTACCAGTTTGAGTAGATTCATGTCTTTAGATCTCTTGTATATAATCCTAGGAGTATCACTGTTGGGTTTTATGATAACTCTATGTGTAACTTTCTGAGAAATTGCCAAGTTGTTTTCCAAAGTGGCTGCATCATTTTACATTCTCACCAATTATTTATGAAGGTGAAGGTTTCTCCGTATCCTTGCTAACACTTGTTATTGTCCAACTTTTTTTTATTATAGAAATCCTAGTGGGTTTGAATTGTATCTCATTATGGTTTTGTTTTGCATGTCCCTAATGAATGACTAATGATGTTGAGCATCTGTTCATGGGCTCATTGGCCATTTGTATATCTTTGGAGAAATATCTGTTCGAATCTCTGCCCATTTTTAATAATCAGCTATAAAACTTTTTATATATTCTAGAAACAAGTTATTTGTATATATGATTTGCAAATATTGTCTCTGAATAATTGGATTGTCTTTTCGCTTTATTGGTATTATCTTTTAAAGCACAAAGATTTTTAACTTTGATGATGTTCGACTTATCTTTTTTTTCTGCTGCTGCTTTTGCTTTTGGTATCATATCTAAGAAACCATTGCCTAATCTAATGTCTCAAAGATTTATTCCTATGGTTTCTTCTAAGGTTTTTATAGTTTTATATATTAAATATGGGTCTGTGATTCATTTTGAGTTATATTTTACATCTGTGAGTTGGGATTTTGGTTTCATTCTTTTGCATGTAGATATCCAGTTGTCCCAGCATTGTTTGTTGAAAATACTTTCCCTCATTAAATTGTTTTGACTTCCTGTCTAAAACCAATTGACCGTAAATATAAAGGTTTATTTCTCAAATTTCTATCCATTATTATTACTTTGTATGTCTATCCTTAGGCAAATACCTGATGGCCTTGATTACTGTAGCTTAGTAGAAAGTTTGAAATCACAAAGGATGAGTTCTCAACTTTGTTCTTTTTCAAAATAATTTTCACTATTTGGAGTTCCTTGAATTTTTATATTAAGGCTAGAAGATTTCTGTCAAAAAAATGCAGCTGGGCTTTGGATAGAGATAATGTTGACTCTGTAGATTTATTTGGGGAGTATTGCCATCTTAATAATATCAAGTCTTCCAGTCTATGAAAAAAAAAAAAAGATCTTTTCCATTTTTAGGTCTTCTTTAATTTCTTTCCACATTGGTAAAAATTGTCAAAATTCAAATACTTTCTATATTGACTTATATAATATAAAATTGTATTTAAAGGCTTTGGCAAGCACACTAGTGCTCTTCCTCATGGGATATTACCTTTTAGAACATTATGTATTTTTAGGAACTTAATTTAGAAGACCATTTTAAAATCATGTTGATTGTATTTCTCTTCATTAACAATAGAAATATATAAAAACTCAATTTTTTTCATGGTTAAATGCTCATGGTTCAGAACTCTTGATGAGGAAAGCTCCAAATTGATATATTACTACTTAAAAATCTGTTATAAATAATATTTAAGAGTAACTTTAGGGATGTCTGAGTAGCTCAATGGTTGGCTATCTGCCTTTGGCTTAGGTGGTGATACTGGGATCCTGGGATTGATTCCCACATCAGGCTTCCCACAGGGGCCTTCTTTTCCCTATACCTACCTCTCTGACTTTTTCTCTGTCTCTCATGAATAAATAAATAAAATCTTTTAAAAAATTAATTTTATAGTGCTTTTAAAAAGAGGACTATAGGGCAAGAAATCACATGTCTGATATTTTAAATGATTATTTGAGTTACATTTTGCAGAATTTTAAATCTTCAAACTCAATCAAAACATACTCAAATACAAATAATGTTTGAAATACTAATACTTTTTCAGTAAATAAAGTGAACATGACCCAGATAATTTAGAACACTCCACTAATAGTAGGAGGAGAAGGAAGAATTGGCAATCGGATTAATTTATCCTTTGCAGTATTATGGTTACTCTGCACTACTATCCTGCATTGTTTCTAAAATCTGGAAACTTTACAGTATGACTGCCTTCTTTAGCAGATATACATATGAGACCCAGCTAAATTTAAATTTCAGATAAATGAGGAATAAGTTTTTAGTATAATTGTGTACTATTTCATGGGACAAAATTACACTAAAAAACATGTGTTATATATTGAAATCCAAATATAACTGATCATTCTGTATATTATCTGGCAGTCCTATATACAGTTTGTCAAATCTGTGCTCCAAGATAGACTTGATTGGTAACTAGATAGATTTTTAAAAACTCAATAAATCAAGATTGTTTTTTTAATAATGCACACTGACCTCCATTTATTAATTTTAAGACACATAAAGAAGTTTGTGAATTCCTACAGACTAAGATACTATCTGCATAGTTCCCCTTGGAAAATATTTCATAAGAGAAACTATAAAATCATTTTCAATTCAAAGATGATTTAATGCTTTGAAATACCAAATGAAATTTGGCACTTACAAGACATTCTTTCTTAGTTAATTCTACATTTTAGTCAATTTTACTTCACAATTTTCTTTATCTTCATTTAGCTGAAAGATACATGTACTCCTCCCCCCATTAAATAGTGATGAGGAAATTGAAACTCAGATAATTCCTCAAAGCCTTATAGTTGGTAATACCACAATTAACTACTGATCTGTCTTATTTTATATCCTATATTCTTCCCTTACATACTCTTTATGTTTTAAATGTTTGCATATGGCTACCTACGTTATTTAAATGTTATAAATATTCACCATGTCCTTCATTTTATGCATGCACACTTGCACTTCAAGATATTAAGTATCTAAAACTAAAATATATTAACATTAAAGGTTTTTTTGTTAGTAAGTCCTGAAAAATTCTATAGATACTTTATATTTAGCTGATAATGATTCATTCAGTATTATGTAGGAGGAACACTAAAGAACAAACTTGCCTTGTTTATTATTTTAACCCTTGTAGAGACATTTCAAAGGAAGAACTTTCATTATTTGTTCTGTAATATGCAGTTATTCCTTGACATAAAAACATCTTAAATGATGCCAGATCACTAATTAAAGTAAAACCTCTTATTTTACTGTATTTGGTGTGTTGATGTCCAGTATTGCTCCAAGGTAAAAGAAGCATTTATATTCAGGACAGTTTATAGATCCCAGCTCTCTGGTACATAGCAAAGTGAAATATAAGTGCTGCTTGTCATATATTGGATACAGGGTTAAGTTTCACTAGGATGACACAAACTGCTTTTCTAACATAATTCCTCTGCAGTGATTTAACTGACCAAAAATATCAATAAATCATAAATGAAATTTTGCCTTAGGCTGAATATAGTTTAATCATATTTTTGCCTGAAAAAAATCTTACTTATAAGATTCGGGGTTATCTACTATGCATATATTATTAGAAAGCATCACCTACTAACCTTCACAAATCTATGATACATCTTCGAAGTGTCAAAGTGGAAAATGAAGGCTTTTATGATCTCTTTAAGAAATTGGCAAGTAACCAACATGGCAGATATATTATGCATAAAATACCTACAATAATCTATAGCTATCTAAGCTTCTAGTAATTTATATTCCAAAATTCCAATATTTGATACCATTTTTTTGCTAAACCTAACAGTCTCAGCCCCAGGATTAGCCAAAGGCAAAGCTGTAAGGTGCTTGAAATTTGCCTTTACAATCTTCAGCCTCTCTTTTTTATACTCTCCCAGAGTAGCACATCTTCATTCAGCTCTATCATGTTTCCTAGGCTGTTCTTAAGACACTTTGCATACTATTTTCATTCTTCAGTCAAAATTATGTGCTACATATTCTAGAATTATTTATATCTTGACATCTGCTTTTTCATTTATCCAACATAAATTGAGCAGACACTGTGTGCAAGTCACTGGTGCCAAGTTCTAGGAACCAAAGCTCCTGTAAAGAGCTCATAGGCTATTGGCTACATATAAATAAAGACAAATAAGAAATAGGAGGTATCCAAGAATAAAACAAACACCATATTTTTACTTAGCCCACTGGGTGCCATGCCCTCTTGTTTTTTTTGTTTTGTTTTGTTTTGTTTTGTTTTGTTTTGTTTTGTTGGGTTTTTTTTGCTACTTTCCTAGTAAACAGTTTCTCACAGTCTGTGCTATTACTTCTTGTCTTCCAGCAATTTGGAGAGTCCAGGGTTCCATCATGAGCTTTTTCTCATCTCTATCTACACCCACTCCTTCCTTGATGATCTCATACTTCCCAATGTGTCTAAATAAACAGCCAGTCTTCCAGATTATTATCTCCATCCCTGAGCGCCTCTTTGAGTTCCAGTCTAACATCTAAACTCATACTTGGCATCCACCCTTTGATACTTAAGAAGCATCTCACATTTAATATGTAAATTACGACTCTTCTTCCTTTGCCTCCTCAAATCCCCTGGACCAGGCCTTCTCACCAAAGGTACATACTGTTGTTGCCTTTGTCCCAGATCTTATGGCAAAAAGCTATTCCTCTCTTTATGTCCTACCTTTCAATAAATCCTTCAGCAAATACTACAAAACTGTATTGTTAATTCTATGAAGTTTACTTCTGTCATTTCTGATTTGTTTCCTAAGCCACAGCGATTTTTCCTCTCAGCTATAGCAATAGAATCGACCCTAACCTCTCATTTCCACTCTGGTGTCTCTGACTCTCAATAGTTTATTCCTTACTACCTTGAATGCAAAAGGAAAAGAAATCATGAGTTACTTTCAACTCTGGTGATGTTAGGTTACGCTTGGAATAACACTTGAAGTTTGTAACATATCCAAAGGATCCTTAGTGAGCCGACCTCTGCCAAACTCTTTAACTGCATTTCCTAAGGCCTTCTACCTTGCTCACCAATCCAGCCACACTGGTCTTTCGTCCTGCCTTGAATACGTCAAACATGTTTACGCCTTTTAAGGCTCTAGCCTTTGCATACACCATTATTTTTCCATAGAATACTCTCTGTATAGTCACCTGGTATAGTCTGCTATACTCACACTGTTTAGTATATTCTCTGATATGTTATCTCCTTACTGAGGCCTTACTGGTCCATTCTATCACCCACATCCAAGCCTCATCTATAAGTCATCTCTATCCCTTATCTCTATCCTGTATATTTTATTCTTGTTTATAACATTTCTTAATGACATTAACATATGTCATTACATAAGATAACGTGGATTATTTTCCGTGTCCTGACAACAAAGTAAGCCCCCTAAAAGCAGAAACGCTATTATCTCAATACCTAGAGAATAATTGATAATATAAATAACTTTCTCCTTTCTCTTATGCCATCTGTTACAAAGTAAATGTTTGTGTCCATTGTTTCTACATTTCACCTCCCACTTTCTCTTTTTCAAACTCCAATCTGCATTTTGTCCCTCTGCTCCATTAAAATACTTCTTGTTTTTACATGCAAGAGAATAGGAACTTCCTATCACTGTCAGTTATAGAGACAATTGGTAAAATCCTTTTGGAGACCATTTTTGCAATACTGATCAAGTTTTCAGTGGACATATGCTATAGCGAAGAAACTCCATATCGAGTTCTATGTCCCAGAGAACATATAAGGAGTCATGTGCAAAGAGGATCATAGCAGCATTATTTACAATGAAGAAATATTGGATATAGGTGGGTTGCCAAAAACTAGAAGAACGAGCAAATACATTTTGATATATTTCTATATTTATACTTAGTATTTATAATCTGTAAGACAAATCTGTAGGTATCCCTATAAATGGCTAGGAAATTTATTGTTGAGAAAAAAAACTCAAGCATCATAACTCATTATTATATTTATAGAAATTGATAAATATTGAAAAACACCTTCTAAACAAAATTAGATGTGTTTAGTATATAAGCATGTATGTGTGTGTATGTTTGTGTAGCCAATACAAACCAGATAATATTTTCATGATTAAACCATTGAGTGAAGAAAAGGACAAACCCAAAGTCTCTCTCCTTCCCTCCTTCTCTTTTCTCTCAGTAGTAATTCATAAATCAATATCCAACTTCCAGGTCTTTTTTATATTTATTAACCTAGACATTTGCAAAAGTGCTTACAACACTGACTCCATCATTGGCCTTCCATCATGTTTTGCCTATATAATGACCCCCCTTGGGGCTATGTGTTCCAGACCCTGTGGAGGTTAATGTATGCACTGATTAGAATGCAGAGGTTGTTCAGATTTTCCCTAAAGTAGCACAGAGAAGGCTCTTCTTTAGATAACTAATAGATCCAGGTGGAGATCCTCTGGTGCACAGATGGCACCACTTTAGAGAATTGCCCAGTGACCTCACCACCAAGCTCCCTTCCTGTATAAAGGCTGGGGATTGAGGTTCAGACTTGGCAGAGAATAGATATGTGGCATAACTGAGTACCACCTGGATTGTTTGTCTGCTCCCTGCCCCACAAATCTTCATATTACATGTTTCAAATATCTTTGTCTTGATATCTATTCTGTCCTAAGGGACCTCTACTTTGAATAAGTGCTTGGAGTATAATATAATCCCCTGCATTGCCTTTTAAAGTTTTTATATAAAGATAAGATGGGTCTCATAAAATAATTTAGATAATGTTCCTTTTGTTCATTGTAGTAGAATTCACTGGTAAAACTAGATGATCCTCAAAGTTTCACTGGAGGGAGATTTTATTTTTTTTTAAAATTCATTCATTTATTTTTAGACAGAAAGTGCACACACATACAGGAAGGGTGGAAGGGCAGAGGGAGAGAGAGAGAGAATCTCAAGCAGATTTCCTCCTGAGCACAGAGCCCCAAGGGGGCTGGATCTCCTGACCCTGAGATCATGAACTCAGCCGAAGTTAAGAGCTGGACGCTTAATTAAGTCACCCAGGCACCCCTACAGGGAGATTTCAAATTAATATTTCAATTACTTAACAATTATAGAACAAGTTAAATTTCCTATTTCTTTAGTGTCTGTTTGAAAGTATTTCATTTTTCTAATATGATGATTCAACTTGATTTGCTTTCATAAAGTTATTTATAATCTATATATTTTGGAGTACAGTTGATCCTTGAATAACAGGGATTTCAACTACATGGGTCCACATACACACAGATTTTTTTTATATATAAATACAGTAGAGTACTATAAATGTGTTTTCTCTTAATAATATTTTTCTCTAGTTTATTGTACAAATACAGTATATAATACATCTATAAAATATGTTAATTGACTATGTCACCAGTAAGATTTACCAGTAAGGTCAGCAATAGGGTATTATTAGTTAAGTATTTAGGGAGTCAAAAGTTATACATGTTTTCAACCGTGTAGGGGGTGATTGCCCCTAAACCACTGAGTCGTACAAGCGTTAACTATATTTCTTTGTTAAATGATATAATTTTATCTATTAAGATGCACAAAATTCAATAAGTAAAGCTACATCTGTTTTACACAGGCATACACCCGTATAACCCTTAGAAACTAAGACATTGAGCATTGCCATCGTTCCCAGAAGGTTCCCCTGTGTCCCTTGTCAGTACCCACCATTCTGAACTCTATACTCATAGATAGTTTTGTCTTTTCTTGAACTTCTTGAATGTGGAAACATACACTAATGTGTGTCTAGCATCTTTTGCTCAAAATAAAAGTTTTTTTTAATTTATTCATGTTGTGTGTACCTTTGGTATACTTTTGATTACTGTTCTGTGTCCCATTTCATATATAATTTATTGGTTTTCCACTAGATGAATATTTGGGCTTTTTCTAGTATTTGACTAGTACGAATAAAACTGCTATGCATATTTTTTACATATCTTTTGTGCAAATATGTGTTCCTTTCTCTTGAGTGCAAATCTAAAACTACAATTACTATATATTAGTTTTAGATGTTGTTGGGTAGTTCTCTGAAGTGAATGCAGGAATTATACTTTGGCCAATATTCTATGAGATATCTGGTTGCTTTATAATCACACCAACTAGTATATCCTGTTGTTGTTATTGTTGTTCTTGATCAATCTTTAGAGTGGGAGTTGATGTGGCAGCTAGCATCTCCTTGTGGATTTAATTAGAATTTCTCTTTATGCTAATGATGTTAAGCACCTTTTTATATTTTTCTTGATCATTTGGAAATACTATCCTGTGAAGTCATTAATCTATTACAGATGTATATATGTTCATGGTTTCTTCTATCTATATGGCCTTTAGGAGATTTATGTGTAGCAAATATCTAATCACAGTAAATGGGTGGACTTTTTATTTTATGAATGATACAGAAGTTGTTGTATAGTGTTGTGAAGTCCAGCCAATCAATTTTTTATAGAAAATTTTTTTTCCTATCTACCAAATAAATGTTCATCCCAAGCTCATCAAGATACTATTTTTATTCTAGGAACATTTTCCCTCACAAGTTTTGAGCCAGTGATATAAGTGTGAAGGTTAATATTTTTATACAGATATCTTATTTATTCATCACAATGTACTGAAACTAAACTCATTTCCCTAGTGATCTGCAGCAGCATTTTATCATGTCAAGTGATTTCATACACATGTCTCTTTCCATACTCTTGTTTATTAGTGTTGTCTTTTGTGCACCTTTATTCTATCAATAACACCCTGTTTAATTACCATAGTTTTGTATTAGTCTTTAATTTTTGATAGTGTAGGTCCTCCCTGATTTTTCTTTTACAATATTATTTCTGATTGGGGCACCTGGGTGGCTCAATTGGTTAAACATTTGCCTTTGGCTCAAGGGCTGACCCCAGGGTCCTGGGATCTAGCCCCGCCTTGGGGAGGGGGAGTGTCCCTCCTCTTGGGGAAGCTGGCTTCTCCTTCTGCTTCTACAGCTCTCTCTGTTTGTGCTCTCTAGCTCTCTGGCAAATAAATAAATAAAATCTTTTAAAAAAGAAAACAATATTATTTTTTGGTTTCTATAAGCCTTTTATATATTCACCAAAGACGAAAAGAAAGAAGAGAAAGAAGAAAGAAAGTAAAAAATGAAAAAAAAATGAGAATCTTCTGAGATTTTGAGTGGTGTTGCTTTAAATCTCTACATCTAATTAGGTGGAATTAACATCTCAAAATACTGAGTCTCCTAATGTAAGAATATAGAAAGAACTTCTATTTATTTGGAAGTTATATAATATTTCTCAGTAATAATTTGTTTTTGTTATAGAGTTTTTTCCCAACATTAAGTAGATTTATTTCTAGTTTTATACTTATGTAATTATAAATGGAAATTTTAAATTTCATCTTTGTCATTTGGTTAGATGGAAATATATATATTTTTATTATATAAGTTAGTAACTTTTCTCTATATAAATAAAAATATAAAGTATTAATAGAAATATTTTCTTTCATTCACTATTTCACTAAATTGTCAATCATTATCTGTTTAATTTTTCTCCTGTTTTTTTTATTCCATGCTACCCATTTCCCAAAATGCCTTAACAATCTTCATTTATTTTCCCTCTGTTATTCACAATTTGAAATCTTCCCGGCTTAGATCTCTTCCCCAAACTACAATACTCACACTCTTCAATGTGTCAGGAAAATGAAAGAGGCTTTTATTGAACAAGATCCATTTATCTTAAAAGAAGTTATATGTGTAAATGGCATGTTTTCTACCACAATTAATGGAACAATATTATGTGTTATATGAAGTGATACTTTACTGAAATCTACACTCTTCAGAAAATATCTGTATTATTACACCTCATTCCTCTTGTGATATTTTAAATTTCTTAAATATTTTTAAAAATACTGACAGAGAAGAATTGGCAAAATAAAGATTTTAGAAATTTTTTTATAAGCAATCCCCCTTTTTTTCAGTATACCTAACACACCATGTTACATTAATTTCAGGTGTGCAATATAGTGATTCAACTTGGTTACATATTATGCTATGCTCACCACAAATGTAGCTCCCATCTGTCACTACACAAAACTACTACAATATCATTGACTATATTCCCTATGCTGTAACTTTTTTTCCCATGACTTATTCATTACATAACTGGAAGCCTATATCTCCTAAGGAACAGAAATCAATGAGTGAGAAATTAAATGGAAAAAGAAACTCAAGGATGTTGTAAAGAAAATTCCACTGGGACTAGATTGGATAAAATGATTATAGCCAAACTAATTTTAAGATTTAAGCTTTCATATGTAAGGCTTTTGTTTGCTTTCTTGGTTTTTTAAGTTCCTTATTAGGTAAATGTAACACACAGGGCAAATAATCCTTAGTTTGCCACAGTACTATATTTTCTTAAAGTTCATATTAGTGTTATATGAATCCAAATAGCTTTATTATATCTTGAGTGCAAAATCTTTTCTTAAGAGCAATCTATCTGTCTATTGAGAGGGATTATCTATACTTTTAAGAAATCAGTGTACTACTTGATCAAATTAAATGCATGCTAAATAACATTACTAATTGTCACAAAAATTCATTTTCCTCCAAGAATGAGCAATTTATTTCATATTTTAGATAATTATTGCATGTAGATGATACTATGGAGACTTTTCTTAGGTTAAAGTGTCATATGCATGCCTCTCTATTTTTCAATTACAGTGCACAAATACCTTATTTTTAAATAATGACTGTTATTGCAATTCCTTTTTCTATTACAATCTTTGTGTGAATATCTGATTCTGTATGATCTTTCTAGTTCCCTCGACATTTATAATGGCATGAGTCTAGGTACCCTGAAAATACTGCCTTCATGTATACTTAAAGTCTTTCAGATTTGATTCCTGCAGATTTTCTAGAAATTCAGTATTTTTATTACCTTGATAATATTGATAAATATAAATATTGATAATATTTTTCAGAACTTCTCTTTATGTATGTGGTTGTGTTTAAGGGGGAGATTTTAGAGGAAGGTAAGTCACCCCATGTGTACACATATTCTAAAATTCTGCCTATCTTCCACTTGATTCCATTTTCTATCCTCCTTTTCCTACCGTTCTCCAAGAAAAATAACACTATTTCTAATAACTACATAGTAATTATTTACTAAATAATATTTAAAGTAATATAACTGATTATAATTTTGTCCCATTTCTGATTGAAATCAACTTTTCTAGCTCTCAAGTGATTAATTCTCATTAGATAGTAAGATTTATTTTAGAATTCATGACGATAATCATGTTATAAAATTTTTAAAAAGGTACTTTGTAATTTCAATGTTAATTCCATTTTGTTGGAAGGAGAAAATAATCCAGATCTGAAGTGAAAGCCAATTGTCTACATTTGTTATGTATGATTGCATGTTTGGTTTGAGGGTGTTCATGTAGTATTTTATCATGATGATAAATAGTACAGATGATTTTGCCTAATTTCATTTTAATCCATTATACACATTTAATCAAGGACATAAAAGTAAAGTGAAACTTGCCTCATTAAAATCATATCAGAATTGAGCTTTTTTGGAAAGGCTGAATCTTGGCAAATTTGTAATTATCGCTTGTTTAGATCTTGTAATTTTAGTCATAGTGATATGTGCTTTAAACTTACCTGGATCATAAGGTTAATATATAGAATAAAGCTTCCTTTTCAGTATCAGTAATTTTGAGTACCCTATAAACATTTTTTAGCTTCTGCAATACCATCTACATTCTTCAAGGAGTAAAAAACAAGATCATTTATTATCTCCTGGGGAAAGCAGCCTTGTAAAACTGACTTGACTGAAACAAAAGACAAAGCCCCAAATAAAAAGTTCTCTCAATATTTTCTAAAGCTCTTATCACACTTTTTTTTTTTTTTTTTTACTATAAATGACCCTTTCTGACATAAATTATTTCTTCCCTTTACTTATCTTCTATTAGTTATCTGGTCAAGGTTTAATGTAAAATAAAGGAATATTAAAAAATAAAATAAAGTAAAATAATAAAATAAAATAAAATAAATAAAATAAAATAAAATAAAATAAATAAAATAAAATAAAATAAAATAAAATAAAATAAAATAAAATAAAAAGAATATAGATTCTAGTTCTACCTGGTAGAGTATTAGTGATGCAGTACTCCACTTGCCTTTTCCCTGATGTGTGACAGAAATGATAATGAAAGTAAACTTAAAAAAACACAGATATATTTATATTTTTAAAAAATACATCAGTGTAGTTTTCTGAAAATATTATAAAATATTCTAAAAATAGAGATATATCCTTAAAACACAATAACACAAATATAGAAGAATATCTATTTTTCTTTGAAGAATTTCAACAGTTAAACACTTTTGATTATGCCATTCTGTGCATTTTCTTTTCCTTAGGTGCAGATTCTGCATGTGGCTAAATTAAGCTTATTAATTATTCTGTTCATATGTGTACTTATTAATCTTTCTGCCTTTATCTATTAAAAAACATATTGAGCCCAAGTTCAGCATATGGAATGATTTTTTTTTCGATATCTATTGCAGCAATACCTGTGTCCCATAGCTAAATAACCAGTAAGAGGGGCCTTATCCCCATGAACACTAGAATTTTCCATTACTCTTCAGATTAAATTCATGGTACATTATTTCCTTGGTCTCCAAGTTAATGAAAGTCTTTGGAAACCTTTACAGCAGAAAGAAAAGTCAAGAAGATTCCATGCATGAGAAGAATTCCAATTGCCACTGCTGATTCTGAGTTGCAGGGACCCATGTGCAAAGACTGGAGAGAAGCTTCTTGTAGTTAAGTGAGGTCTCTGGCTGACAGCCAGCAAGAAAATGGGGACATCAGTCCTGTAACTTCAAAGAACTGAATTTGCCTAACAACCTAGAAGATTTGTTTTTCTTCAGAGCCTTCAGTACAGATACAGTCCTGCAGTATCTTGATTCTAGCCTGGTGAGCCCATGTCAGATTTGAAAGGTACAGAATTGTGATATAATAAGTGGGTATTGTTTAAGCTGTCAAGTTCATACAATTTGTATGCAGTGATAGAAAATCAATATCGGCAAAATTCAAAAGAAGCCCTAAGGAGAGTTTTACAGTATTTTTAATTATCGTTCTACTTTTAAAGAAATGGACAAAATAAGTTCCCTATTAATTTTAAGTTCCTATTTCCTTCCAAAATTCCCTTCTGAAGGAGTAATAGGAGTTTTACCGGTTTTATTGCTCTTTAAATTCTTGTCAGCATGTCAAATTCCTTTGGATTTTTGTTTCTTCTCCTGCTCTGTTCTCTATTGTTTAATTGTTTTTCTGTTTGTTCTGTTAAAATTTTTATTTTTTTTCTTTTATACTTTAATGGTGGGTCCTTGAATTGACTGATAAAATATAAGTTTTAGAAATAAGCTCTAAATTAAAACATTTTATCTTTTTTGTGTGTATCTGATAATAAAACAATAATAACTAGAATAACTTTTTTACATTATCAAATATGGATAACCAATATTATTTAGCTGTATTTATTTAATTTTTATATGGCTAAATTTTCATTCAGTATCTCTGAGGCAGAATATTATCAGTATGTACTCTTGCATATTAATTTGATATCCATGACAAGGAAATTCGAACGAGAGTACAGAATATAAAACTCAAGCTGGGGCAACCCCGGTGGCTCAGCAGTTTAGCGCTGCCTTCGGCCCAGGGCGTGATCCTGGAGACCCAGAATCGAGTCCCACATCGTGCTCCCTGTATGGAGCCTGCTTCTCCCCTCTGCCTGTGTCTCTGCCTCTCTCTCTCTCTGTGTGTCTCTCATGAATAAATAAATAAAATCTAAAAATAAAATAAAAATAATAAAAATAAAATAAAAAATAAAACTAAAAATGTTGTTCATTTCCTTATATGATTGTTAAATGAATGATTTCCCTTTAGTGTATTTTGATCCTTGAAAAGAAAAGTGCCTTTTCCAGAATTTAGCAATTTAGAATTTTCCAAAATTCTAGTTTTCTGTTTCTTCTTCTGTAGAAAAATAGAAGAATTAATAAAGTCATATAAATGAATTATATATTTTATACACTATTACTAGACAAAGAAAAATGTTTCAGAGATGAATATATAACTTTCCTTATGTTCATTTTAAGGGAACATAATAAATCTCAGGAAGTTTCTTCCTCATCCACAACAGATGATTAGTTATTTTGAAAGAGGAAGTTTTCTATATCTGATAGTTTTAATCAAGTATATGTAAAATCCTAGTAAAGTCAAAAAGGCCTATTAATTTCCAATCTTTGTATAAATAACTTACAATATCGCATGTATAAAATTCATTTTTAACCAACAAAATTGTAGAATCAACATGAGATGCTATGTTTCAGTGAAGTGATTTCTCAAATTAGACCTTTTTCAGTGGTGCAATATATGAAAGGATAAAATTAATATTTTGTAGCAAAGCATGCTGACTATAATTCATTCATTTATTTGATATGCATACCATGCATAACATGGAATTCTAAGACAGGATATATAGAAAATCAAACTCATTCTATAAAATATAGCCTAGTACCTGAGTGTAATGTAAAGAATAATTACAATCCTAAAAGAATTATAGCATAACAGAATGGATGGCAAGTACATAAGATTATAATATAAGGAAAAAATTATTAGTCCCTTGAGAGAGAATATTTTCACACATAGTGCTTCTAGCTGGTGGAATCAAATACGTTTTCATTGGGAGGGTCATGTTGATACTGACACAGGAAGAATAAGTAGAATGAGACAAAGAGAAATGGATGGCAAGCATCCCATAAGAAGTGCATCCTGAGAATGCAAAAGCATAAAAGTCCGTATCAAGAATTGGATTTTGAATTTTATCAGAAAATTTTAAGTTGGCTAGAAAATCTCTAGTTTGGAAAAGAAAAGTAATGCAAGAGAAAATATTTTCCATTAGATTCAGAAAAATAGTTCAGAACTAATGCTTACAGTGTTTAGCTAATAACTCTAAGATTTGACATATAGACAAGAAAAGGCCTTGAAAGTATTGGATGGGGCTGAGAATAGACTTACCATCAGATCAGCAATTTTTTAATAGTTTTTGGTTTGAAGTTTTAGGTACCTGTATATATGATAGGTATATTAATTATTAATATTCATTTTAGAAAACTTTTCTAATTTTTATTGCTACATAATCATGTTAAATAATACTACCTCCACTATTGATACAAAATCTTTTAAATAGATATCATTTTTATACATACTTAAATTTATTATATGAAGAATACTGTTTATACAAGTTTGAGTTTATATAATTAGTGTATTCCATTATTCAAAATTTATATTTTCTATTTGTCTTGAATCTACTTAAAGCCAGATTGTGACTTTTTGACACTGTATGGTAACTGGAGCCTAATATATTAAGATAAATTTATAAGATCAATATACATTTGGATGATAGTAATAGTCATGCCACACTTTTAATATTATTTGTATATTCTGTGGCTATGTAATATACAAATATTCACTTAGGATAAATTTTTCCTAAAGTAATATATAGCCAACATATTTATGTTTTGGTAACAAATAACCCGATAACCTTAGCAATCTACAACAAAGGCATTTATTTCTCTCATAACACACACCCTTTGAGGATTGCCTGTTGCTCTGTTCCGTGTTCTTCTTCCTTCTACAATCCAGGCTAACGGAAGAACCTCAATCAATCATGACCTTTTGGCAGGGAAAAGGGGATATGGACAATCCATAAAATGGCTCTTAAAACTTGTCCTCCAGCTAATCTGTATCACTTTTACCCATATTTTATCAGACAAAACAAGCCATACTGTTAAGCTTCAACCAGGCAAAAATATTCCCTCCCTTCACAATGAGGTTCTTCCAGTTATTAGCTTCTGATAGAAATGAGTCATCTTTTTATAGGCAAGGGAGCCAATAATTGGTTATAATAATGCAATCTATAGGATTTAATTATTAAATACTGGTATTATGAAAAGGTCTGGTTAAAAAACAAATTTTTACAAGTTATGTTTATTTGTATATCATAATGTATATAATATTTAAAATGCATTCACTTTTTCTATAGTGTAAAAATTGCATGGTTTATTGTTTTAATGGAGTGTTTCACAGTTATCTGCTTTATACATTAAGTCTTATATATAGTGACTTTATCTCCTATCACATACAAAGACCTGTTATTTTTTAACAAATATTTGGGATCTGAAATACTGCACAAGGAAGTACCAGGCTGACAGAAAATTCATCTATTCATGCAACCTCTTAAAACATAATATAATAAATGCACACGAAGCTTCTTGGTTATTTGTTGTCTTAGAAATAATCTCCATCACTTCAAACAAGAGTGGCAAATTTGCTACATAATGAGATATATTCCATTTTTCACTTCCTTATATCAGCCAACCATAATTTTTTCACCATTACTACTTTACAAACACTTTCCCATTATTAAGGACACAAAAAAGACATACTAACTAGGAGAGAGGAAAGAAACTCAGATTTGCAATAATTGAATTTGTGCCACTATTGGCCTTTTAGAAAGTCATTTACCAGGTGAGAAAGTCATTTCTATGATGTGCTGTTACAATGCCTATGAGATTCATTTACATAGATTCCTTTGACACTATTATTACCTCTTCATCTAGATAATACAAATGGCTCATTGTTATAGATAGTAGTGCCGAGATGAGTATTTACAGCTTCAGTACTTACCAAGTTGGTCTTCATATATACTATTAAACCATTCCTTACAATTATGTGTCTACATTTAAGTAAGTACATTTTTGTGTATTTGTTAATAAAGTTTTATCTGCATGTATTTTCAGTTCCAATTCTAGGAATTTTAAAATAATGGATGTAGCTGAGATCGCACTTTATACAGCAGTAAGCCAGCTGCCGCCACTTAAAGAAAATATTTAATAATATAGAATAGCATTGTTTGGCATAATAAGAAAATGAACATAGTCTACGATTCTACACAATATGATTAAAACTTGGTCCACATATTTAAAATATGCTATGCTTAAAAAATGAATATAATCATCCTACATTTACCCTCATAGATACAAAATTTCTACTCATTGTAGGCAAGAAGGTATTTTCATAGATGCTAAAGTATTTCTATATTCAGCCAATTATTTATTTAAAAAGCTGGAATTCTCAAACCTCAATGCATAAACACAAATTCTTTAAATAAAATTTATATTTTGTCATACTTCATGTTCTTCCAGAAAACGTGGCTAAAATGTGCTTATGCTTTTTAGGTGCATAAATAAAAGATATTATCTGTAGGGGGTGGAGATGTACTCTATTGCATCAGTTTTGTTTCTGCCAAAAACTCCCTAATCAGGTTTAGTTAGGCTCCTCTGAGCCCTCTTTACTACTGGACCTCAACATTGGGTTTCTGTGTCCTAGACAAATCCAGTTTTAGCTGGAATCTTAATCATCACTTAGCAGAAATTCCTCCCACCCTTGATACCTAATCATCCAGTATGTTTTCAGGAAGAATCCTGTTAAGTTGGTTTGGCAATAACTCTACCTACCTTTGGATGTCTTGTCTTAGTAATTTTCTATTCATTGAGTCCCTTACCCTCTCATCCTACTCATTGGCCATAAGTTCCCACTTGTCCTTGTATTTGGAGTTGAGCCTGAGCTCCCTCTCTATTGCAATAGTCTTAAATAAAAAGTCTTCCATTTTAACAAGTGTCAGGATATTTTTTCCTTTATTTTTTTTCCTTTAAAAGACTTCTCAAAAAAAAAAAAAGCAAAAACAAAACAGAACAAATGAGATACAAATATATAGAGAGAAAAAGACTTAGTTTAAGGAATTGGCTGATCAGATTCTGAGGGTTAACAAGTCAAAAATCTGAAGGGCAGGCTAACAAGACAGAAATTCAGATAAGGGTTGAAGCTACAGTGTTGAATCCAAAATCTATAGGGCAGGTTGACAAAATACAAATTCAGGTAGGATTTCTACATTATAGTTTTAAGGCAGAATTTCTTTTCCTCCTGGAAACTTCAATTTTTGTTTAGAAGGCCTTCAACTGATTAGATGAGGTCTATTCACATTGCTGAATATAATCTCCTTTACTTGAAGTAAACTGATTATAAATGTTAAAAAGCATATACCAACTCTAAATATGGAATCAGCATCCTTTACCTAGTCCCTATCAATATTCCATTTTTCATAGATATTTGACTAATTCTTAACTGAAAAGGATCTTCAAATACAGAGTATGATCTAATATTTCAAAAAATTTCATGAGTAAACATTACATAAGACAGGAAGGTAAAGAATTCATTCTCTTTCCAAAAATATTGATGGATATATTGCTCTCATCTTATTCCCAAATAAGATGTGTTTTAATAGACACTCTACTGAAGCATTCTTAGGTATAAATACTTGGAGTGTCTCATATCTTTTAAGCAGTCCATTGGCACAAATTCTGGCAGTATTTATATCATTCACAAATGCCTTAAGGGAAATCATGGATCACAGGGGCTTTCTTTGCTGTGTTAAAGTTTCTGATTAATGCTTTATCATTCTAAAGAAAGATGGAAAATGATCATATAATCTGTGCCCAATGATTAGCAATTATTTTATCTACCTGAGTATTTATGCCTGCAAAAGATTTATTTAGAATATCACAATTTTCTACCTAAAAATTAAAGATATAGTTAGAAGTAAATGATAAATAATTACTTAAAGTCTTCCTTCTTGGAAAAGAAAGCAAAATTTCAGATAAAAAAAATGATTATACTAAAGTACAAAGGTCATAAAACTCCACTCAATCAAAGCCAGAGCAAAGGCAGACACAAAGTGGCAGCTAGAGAATTTGAGGGGTAAAACATACAGAGAGAGAGGGTTGTGGGGGGTGCAGGAGGAAAGAACTATGAAAGCTTTTCAGGAAGAGCAGACAGTTCCCATAGTAACAAAATATAATGTTCTCTCAATGTAAGAGATCCTATTTTGAATGTGTTATTGGTGATTCATGTGAAAAAATATATATAGTTTAGAGAAGCTGGCAGAAAATTTACATACCACAAGTCCAGGAAGCTGAGTTGTTAAGAATACATTTGTAATTTCTGTTGTTATATTTGTGTTCATATAAGATATCTACATTTGGCAGCGCAATTTATTCAGTCTACGAGGGCCCATCAGTATGAAAGTAAGAATGACATAAAGTTAGTACTCACTTCACTTACTGAAACTTTTACATCAGAAATGTGCCCACTCACAAGAAATAACCCCCTTTTTTCTCATTTAAACATGGGCTAGTGATAGCTGTGTGTGTGTGCCTGCATGCGTGTTTATTGAAAGAGACAGAGAAACAAATGGTAATTTTATTTAAAAGCATATGCCAATATGGAGAAAAGTTGTTGCAGATTTGGTAACTATTAAAAAATATTTACTTCAACTACTCTCCACCTCTGGACAGAAGATACATCCCAAAACTTGATCTTTAGGATCAGTCATGCTGTTTGCATTTATCAGTAGAATAAAGCAGGTATAAAGTGACAAAGGCTTAAAAATACATGTTCTACTAAACTTTATCTCTTGAACCTCTGCCATCACCCTAAGAAAAACATGTAGTCTAGCCTGTTGGTGCAAGAAATATAAGAAAAATATGGATCAGATACATTTCAATAGAATCCATCTTGGATCAACTAACCTCTAATTGAATTTGGGAGTTTTTGTTATGTATCAATAGCCAACCATTACTAAAATTGGCAACTAGAAATGGAGAGCTGGCATAATAAAATTCTAAAATAGGTAGCATTGGCTTTGGAAGTGAGAACAAGTGAAGACATGAAAAGCATAATAAAACTATTATGGGAGGCTTGAAAAATAGAAACCTGTCTTGTTTCAACCACAAATGTACTAAAACAAGTGAGGCAGATTGTTGCCAGGCAGAATGTTGAAAGCATGAACTAGCTTCTTTTGGTCACATATGATTAGGTTCTACAAGATGGAGGTACACTCAAAATCACAAACAACAACAACAAAAACAAGTCAATTTGCAAGCAGAATTTAGAAAGAAAACTGTTGAGTCTGTTTTCTGTTTCCTCATTTAAGAACTTGAAAGTCACCACTGTATTCAAACAGAAAGGAAAAGATAAACAGATTGAAAAATCAATAATCTCCCTTGCGTCCATAAAACAAAGGAAAACAGAGGACAAACCACTACCCAAAAGATTGGAGAGGTAGACAGGCAAATATAAGGAGTCATTACTTACTGAAGCAGAGACTCATTGGTGGAAACCAGAAACAGCCACAGAAATCAATGCCAGGTAAGAGATACTTAAATTTTAATCTGTATAGTGTTTTTTTTTTGTTTTTTTTTGTTTTTTTTTTGTATAGTGTTGTTTTAAAGTAGACTTGAATAACATTAAATTCATATGTATGGATTCCAAGTAGCCAAAAATTTTTTTGTAAAGGAATAAAACTGGAAGATTCATACTTACTGATTTTAAAACATATCATAAATATACAGGAATCAAAATAGTGTGTGACTAGCATAAAGACAGAAATCCAGACCAACAGAATAACATAGAAAGCCAAGAAATGAATCATTATATATATGGCCAAATGATCTTCTAAAGGGTGCGAAATATAGTCAATGAGGGAATGAACAGTCTCTTCAACAAATGGTGTTGGGAAAACTGGTTATCCACTTGAAAAATAATAAAGTTTTATATTTTGCATACTTCATATGCAAAAAGTAACCCAAAGTGGATTAATGACCAAAACACAAGAACTAAAACTATAAAACTCCAAAAAGACAAGATAGAAAAAATCTTCATGATATTGGATTTAGCAATGATTTCTCGGACATGACATGAAAAGCATAGACATCAAAAGTAAAAATAGACAAACTAAGCTACCTCAAACTTAAAAACTTGTATGCATCGAAGGACACAATCAACAGAATGAAAAGGAAATCTACAGATTTGGAAAACATAATTGCAAATCACATATCTGATAAGAGGTTAAAATCCAGAATATATAAAGAACGCCTATAACTCTACAACAAGAATGAAATAAACTGATTAAAGATGTGTAAGGGATTTAAATATGCATTTCTCCAGAAATCATATACAAATGGCTAAAATGTATATGAAATGATGCTCAACATTACTAATCATTAGAGCAGTGCAAATCAAAAGCACTATGAAATTTCACCTAATACCCATTAGGATGGCTACTATCAAAAACAAAAAACAAACAAACGAAAATACCCAGAAAATAATTGTTGGCAAGAATGTGGAGAAACTAGAAATCTTTGTATGTTGGTAGGATTGTAAAACAGTACATCCATTTGGAAAATAGTATGGAATTTTCTCAAAAAAATTAAAAATAGAACTACCTTATATTATAGCAATCCCATTTCTAGGTTTATTGCCAAAGTAATTAAAAGTAGTATCACAGAGAGATATTTGCACATCTATGTTCATAGAAGTACTATTCACAATGGCCAAGAGGTGGAAGCGACACCGAACATCCATTAATGATGAATGGATAAATAAAATGTGGTATATACATAAAATAAAATATTATTCAGCCTTAAAAAGGAAGGAAATTTTGATATATGCCAACACATGGATGATCTCTGAGAACATTATGCTGAGTGTAATAAACCAGTCACAAGAAGACAAATACTGTATGATCCCACTTATACAAGGTATCGAAAATAGTCAAATTCATAGAAATGATAAGTAGAATGTGGTTATCAAGGATTAGAGAAGAGGAGAAAAGGTGAGTTGCTTAGTGGGTATAGAATTTCAGATTTGTAAGATAAAAAAGCCCTGGAGACCTGTTTTACAATAATGCAAATATACTTAATATTGAACCATGTACTTAAAAATGGCTAAAATATCAAATTTGTGTTATATAGGGTTTTTTTTACCACTGTGTGTATATATATATATATATGTATATGTATATATATATATATATATATACAATGCACACACACACACACATATACACACACACCCCAGCTAGTAAGTTGGTCCAAGGAGAGATATATTATTAATATAATAGGGAGAGTTCGGTGAGATGAGCCAGAAAATATCAGCAAATTCTGCACCATTCACATGCTCAGAAGCCATGTTCGGACTTTTGGGTCTTATATTGTACAAAATGGGAAGCCAGTGAAGGATTTTCAATGAAATAGTGATAGTCATATTTGTGTCTCTACAAACTCTACTTAATATGATGAGTGCTTTTAGTTCAACAAATTTAACTTCAATTGAACTTCATGTCTTTAATATATAAATGTGATTTTTTTTTTAGTATTTGCCACATTCCAGTTTATTCATTACATTAACCATTCTTAAAGTAATTTTTTTTAAAGAGAGAGAGAGCTGTGGAGGTAGGCAGAGTGAGAGGGAAGGGAGACAGAATCCCAAGAAGGCTCCATGCCCAGTGCAGGGGCCCAACATGGAGCTTGATCTCACAACCCTGAGACCATGACTTGAGCTGAAATCAAGAGTGGGATGCTAACTGACTGAGCCACCCAGGTGACCCTTAAAGCAATTTTTTACTTTTTATTTTATGTGTTGCTTTTTAAATTATGACATAGTCAAAATTATATCACATAATTATGTAATATATTACAAACTAATGTTTGCAGAACACAATGATTGTATTAAACCAGATCTTGAAGGCTCATCTCATCTATTTGCTCGGTTTTCTCTCTTCCCAGATGAGCCACAGTGTGGGACAAGCTGGCTATCATGGATTTATATTCCATAGTATACTCTCCAAAGTTAAAACAGTCTCAAAATCATAATTTTCAAATGAAAAGATAAAAAATAATTGATTTAACTGTTTCAGAAATGTAATACAAGAAACCATTTGTTCTAATGGTAACAGAAAGGACTTTGAAGGGTCTTGCAAGTACTCTAATCCAAATAGGAACCAAGTCCTTTCTGAGTATTACCTGTTGGTCAGAATTAGTCACATGTCCCTGCCTAACAACATAGCAGGATTATAAACTGTTACCTTTCATTTGGCCTTATAAAACCATTTACTAATTGAGGTTATAAATTACATTGTCCTCCTGCCTTATTCATCCATGTATACTCACATTGCCTATATTGGAGACTGGCAGGAAATAAGTACTTACCAAATTTAGGTTGATTGAAAATATGTATGAATTAGTAAAAGAATAAGTCAGCCTAGACTCAGATTAGAGGCAAACTGCCATTGTCTTCCCCAGATCTTACAGTGATTTATGAATGATTAAATTAATACATTAAAATTTCCCTGTCCAGTATAATAGAAAGTTGTGTTGCTTAGTAATAGAAAAGTCAGAAATTTTCAATTTGACAGTTCAAAAAAAAAAAGTACTGAATGATTGGGTTGGAATGGAACTGGTGTTACATAAAACTGGAGAAGTGACACATTAAAGAGCCCTTTCTTAGAAACTTAAGTGATCCCTTGGTCAGTAGAAACAGTAATGGCTTTTTAGAAACCTGCTGTGGCTGAGAATGAGTTGTCCATCCATGAATGGTTGCTAGTGGTCTTTCTCACAATTACATTGCACTGACATTAGCTATACCCTATGGTGGCAGATTTTGCAGAGAGGCCATGGATGGAGCACATTGGTAACTGAAAAATCTTACCATCTGTGGAGCAACCTCTACAATGCAGGTTTAATTGTTAGGTTGGCATTTCTTTTATAAGAAATCTTACATACCAAATGATCTTCCTTGTTTCAATGTTGTTCTCATGCCTTTATTGTTCAAATATATTTTATTAAAAAAGCCAATCAAGAAACATAAAATGACTATAATTACCTCATTTCGGTTTCAATATCTAACTGTAACATCTTTATCTTTAAAAAGATTTCCTAATGCATATTCATTTAATTCCCTTATTTTATGTTAGTAATACGGCATGCATTAAATCAGTGGGTTTACTTTCCCCATTTAACTTGATTTCTTTCCTTATCCAAATGATGTTCAAGACATGAACAATATTAATCTGAATTAGATCTGAGTCTTTAATTTCATTATTTTTTCTTCTCCTAGAGTGTCAAGTTACTTATGTAATGTCAATATCTGTGATTGTGATGGAAACATTTATCTCCTCATAGCAGAACAATTGATATTTATATCCAGTTTCTTAAGACAGCAGTACTCAAAGTATATTTCTCAGGACCAGCAGTACCAGTATCACCTGGACGTTTTTAGGAATGCACATTCTTGGATCACACCTCAGACCGAGAGAATTTAAACATCTGGGGTGAAGTCCAGAAATCTGTGTTTTAAAACATCCTCAGGCACACTAAAGTGTGAGAACCATTGCCCAAAGGGAATATAATTTTAGCATAATCTGTTTCAGCAAAATGTAGCAAATGCTTTATATCCAATTTTTTTCTCTCTTTTGGTGCTTTTAAGTACTGTCACTTCATGTGCTTTTAAGTAATATTATTAAAAGGCTGAAGCAGAAACAGTGTTTGAATCATTAATATTTAACTTAAGGATACACCTAAAGTATTTTTGGGTGTCTAAAAAGTGACATATGTAGGTCCCTCCCTTTGTCAGAACAAAATCGCTAATTGTGTATTCCAACATATCAACTAAATGACTATTTTAGGAAGTATTTGTAACAAATAAGTATATCCAATTGCATAGTGGGAATAAGGGAAATGTTACAGACACCAATGAGGCAATTTTAAATTTGGCCTTCCATAGTATATTTTTGTTAAGAGTGATGTGCACCACAAGCTGAGAATGAATCCAATATTAAATCATAGTCACACAAAAGAAGAATGAGATAGATTACAGTTATTTGTCTTCATTTGTGCTTTAGGTATTTTTGTGGCCCTTAAAGGCATTTATCTAGTGGATATTCTATAAATAATAATTAATAATGGTGACAAATTGTACCTGAATTCACTGTAGATAACTGAGACCATGCCATAATATTAATATTGTAGTAAAAGTAAAAGGTGTTCATTTAAAAACAACTCTATTCATAAACAAATAGGATAGATCCATATATGTATAATTACCAAGGGTGGAGAAGTAACCAGTTACAGAGAATATTTGGAAAGGAATTGGCAGTATTGGTAAGGTACCCTAAGGAGCTGTTATAAGCATTTTCTTTACCTCAAGCCCTTAAATCAATTTTATTTTCATATAAAAAGATATGGAGCTCATAAAAAATTAAATCATTAATAATTTTACAGTGGCATACCTGACAGTTCTGACAGCCACATGTGGTAGCTTAGAACTATATTCCTTTGCCAGCTAAAATATTAATAGAACATTGACTAACTATCTTTTCCACGGTCTATAAGGCCCAGAAGTTATTATGAAATCTGGGTTTGCCTTCAGGGGATTTGGTTTAGTTACTATACCAGCAGGTAGTTTTTGTATATTTGCTTTCTGAAGAATGGATAATTTTTGAAGCAAAGGCAGAGAAGTCCTAATAAATCATATCTTTATGAAATATTCATCACATCTGTATATTCTTTACAAGGCTTCTGTCAGAGAAATTAAAATAAAGAATGATTAAAAAAACATTTAGTAGCAAGTTGACAAGGTACTTTATAAACCTAGAGGAGTTTTGACTTCTAACTACAAAAGTTTTCAAAAGAAATCCTGCCCCTTTCAATAGACAAGTAGAGCAAAAATGAAATTAAAAAGCAAAGGAGTTCTAGAATTAGCTAAACTGTCTTTTTTTTAGTGGGGAATTATCTTCTACTACTCTGTCTCTGACATTACCATTTTTTGGTAATGGATTCATAATGTTCAGTACTTAGAGCTAATGATTTGCTGAATGCAAAAGATTAGTAAAAGTGTAGCATAGATCCAAAAGCCCCTCAGGTCAAGCCTAAAGAAGCAAGCATATATGCTATATCCATGTTTAGTGTTAAGAGTACAGATTCTGGAGGCTGACTACCTGGGTCCAAATTTTAGCTCTCATAAGTAACCTCTCTGCTTTAATTTCTCACTTGGTAAATGGAAATGTTATTAGATGCCCAGCTCATGTGGTTGTTTTGAATATTAAATGAATTAATAATATATGCTAAGTGTTAAGAGAAGAACAAGCATTAAGTACTACAGAGCTTGGTTATTCTAAGCGATAAAAAGACACAATCCAGGAATTCCAGATGAATTGATGATTATTCATGTTTTGTATGTTTTAAACCTTATATTTAATCTCATATGTATATATACAAGCTAACAGCACTCATGACTTTTGGTTAGACAGAGATGAAAAGCAGTACACATGGGCCACTCCCACCCTTTGCTCTAAGGTCATCTTAAATGGCGAACCTGTGGCCTAAAGTCCCTAGCTGTGTGAAATAACACTCTATTTTTTTTGCTGGATGGTACCAGTACATCATTGTCCAACTTTTAGCCAGCCCCTCTCAGAGGATATATACTCTCACGAATGCATTTTTCACATTCTTAAGATTCATTTCTGGATAATTAATGACTGTCGTACCACCACTCCAGTTTAAATAGCTCATGTGCAACCTGCTGAGAAACTCTTTATTTGGGCATAGAAATTAATGATGCAGACTATTTTATTTCTCCCAAGTGCAAGGGTCTATGAGAAATAAAAGGATAATGCTGACAGACAAAGTAAGTTATAGGATCACACCACTGTGGAGTATTTCATAAAGCTTCAGTTGTCTTAGTAGTGTATTTGCTTCTGACAGTTCACTGTAATTGTGGAAAAGTTAAAGGGAGAAAAAGGAGAACCATTCTCCAGCTAAAAATTAAGAACGTATTTATTTAAATCCAAATTTTATATTATACATAGAAATTGGCAAACATAAAATAATTTCTCATCTCCTTAGAAAATTGGAAAGGTAACATTGATAAAGATAAGATCCTACATTTCATACTATTTCTCCAAAGCATCATTTTTGACCCCAAATTATCTGACGTTGAGTCAAAAACACAGATGGTGCAGATAGGAAATTCTCTCTTCAAGTTCACAGCAAGCTGTAAGCAGGAGTCTTAATGTACTAAGTTATCACAATACAGAGTTATCACTTTGAGCTGCAAACAAGGTTCAAACTGAAGCAAATGAAAATATTATATCCTGTATGCTATTTCAATCTCATCTTCTGGCCTTCAATTAGGCTTAAAGCAAGAGGAGAATGAAGTAGGCTTTTAATAGGAGCCATTATCCTAAGTTATTAGGGATGCAGATAGTGGAGTGAAAAAACACTGAAGTTGGGGTATCTCAGTTCTACACCATGATTCCTAAACTCACTGCACTGCATCAGACAACACTTGTAGCCATAGTTATTTTATGCCAAAATGGTCACTTTATAGCTTACAATATTGAGTCAGTAATATTTATGGAGCTCTATTGTATATTAGGCATCACCTTAAGTCCTTCTTAGACTATAGTGAGTATTAAATAACTGATATGCATAACCTTTGATAATAAGGACATTTATACATTCATTATCCAGGACCTATGATTATCATCATCTTCCCCCACATCATCAGATCAGATGAACACCAGTATATTCATTTTAGACCTATATAGAACAGATGCTGAGTACTTAACTATAGAAAACCTGTGTTTCGGGATGTTGTTTATACCAATTCCCATACACAAGTTTCTAACATTACTAATGACATAGTCAGACTTTTCTATCATGTTAATTCTATGACTTGTTCAAGAGACGCAATGTTATGAAAGTAGTCTCATTTTTTTCTTTCTCTTTCATTTTTTTCACATCATGAGTACTTTCATGCAGAACAGAGTTATATCTAGAACAGAATTTTTTTTTTAATTTTTTTTTATTTATTTATGATAGTCACAGAGAGATAGAGAGAGGCAGAGACACAGGCAGAGGGAGAAGCAGGCTCCATGCACCGGGAGCCCGACGTGGGATTCGATCCCGGGTCTCCAGGATCGCGCCCCGGGCCAAAGGCAGGCGCCAAACCGCTGCGCCACCCAGGGATCCCTAGAACAGAATTTTAATATAAACAAAAGATCATTCATTTTCCAATGACAGCATTTTGACAATTTAAATAAACATAAAGGATATATATTAACAAAAGTATATTGATTAAACTTTAGTTCAGGTCTTAACCAACATTTTCATACCTTGTCTTTAAAAAATGAATATAGATTCTAACTTTAAGAGAAAATCTTTCACCTTCTTACCTATGCCAACATGAATGGCTTACTCTTTAAATCTCTGAATTTAGAGTAGGAAAAAAAAAAAAAAAATATATATATATATATATATATATATATACACATATAATATATATAAAGGGAAAATATATATACATAATTTTATAAGTTAAAGAATGTTTGCTAATATATAGCTTATGTTGTAGTTAAATTTATTTCTGCTGCTTATTTAGATGGACAAAATGAGAAATCTTTCATTGGCACTTTCCTCTTCTTTTTTTTTTTAAGATTTTATTTATTTATTCATGAGAGACACAGAGAGAGAGAGAAAGGCAGAGACATAGGCAGAGGGAGAAACAGACTCCATGCAGGGAGCCTGATGTGGGACTCGATCCCAGGAACCCAGGATCACACCCTGGGCCGAAGGCAGGTGCTAAACCGCTGAGTCACCCAGGGATCCCCAAGTAATTTCCTCTTAAATAATCAGTTAACACAATTTAGGCAACCATGCTTTCTTGGATAAAATTCACAGGTCTGAGCACAGATATCTAAGAAATGTAGGTATTTTAAAGAGTTACATAGTTATATTTAAGACATATAGATAGAGATAGAGATAGATAGAGATAGAGATAGAGATAGAGATAGAGATAGAGATAGATGATTGTTGACAATGACCATATTTTTTAGATAAAACAGGAAAGGATTCTACTCATCTTCATAGTAAAAGATCAATTGGGAGCAAGTAACTAAATTTTCATTATATAGAGTTTAATTTCCATTCTTTTCTTTTTAATCCTTTAAAAACATGCCCATAAATATGTCTATTAATTGCTCAAAAGAAACATAATTTCTGGGACACCAGAAATTTTTTTTTAGAAAGTCAATTTCATTTATTCAAATTAAATTATAGCATGAGTTTCATATACAAATAAAATTTTTGTGTAAATAAAAATACAAACCGTACAAATTTCAATGTAAAAAATGCAAAAATATTTATATGACTAGATATGTTTTTTTCCCTTTAGTGTGACTGAAATGGACAGCAGTTGACCTAATGTGTGCACTGTCGTGCCAGCCAAGGTCAGTGGGATGGTTTCTCGGGCTGTCCACTCCTCCCCTCCTGCACGAGTTGCTGCCAAGCCTCGGTTCCAAATCCTGGGGCTCTGCATGCTTCCAGTTCTGTTACCACCAGCACAGTGGTGGCTAAGTGGTTGAGCGTCTGCCTTCAGCTCAGGGCGTGATCCTGGAGTCCCGGGATCAAGTCTCGCATGGTTCTGCCTGCATGGAGCCTGCTTCTCCCTCTGCCTATGTCTCTGCCTCTCTCTCTCTCTCTGTGTCTCATGAATAAATAAATGAAAGAAAGAAAGAAAGAAGAAAGAAAGAAAGAAAGAAAGAAAGAAAGAAAGAAAGAAAGAAGAAAGAGAGAAAGAAGAAAGACATAATTTCAATTCAAGGTAAACTAATGTCCTAGGAATATCAGTTATCAATCATTCTAAAGAATAGATAATATAAAATGATAGCTTTTTTATTTATTTACTTCTATTTGCTTTTATTTATTTCCTTCTATATATGTATTCACTATCAACCTTCCTTCTAAAACATAGTGTGCATTTTAAGCTTAAGTCCAGACGGCATCCAGCACATTTGGTTTACAATAAGTTTCTCTCTCACCAGCCAAAGGCTAGTTGCTGATGTCTGCCATTGTGCATATGCTCTCCTCAACTCCCGACTGAGAGAACATGCCTGAAAGCATTTCCCTGCCTGAGATTATATTAAAAATCCATACCTGTGCTAGCAGCATGAGCTCAAGTTGATTATTGTTCTAGATCTGTGACTTCCCATTTATCCTCCTAAAGATAGAAATGTGTGCTTTTCAATAAGCCACATAACACAAAAACTATTATGAAGATGAGATTTAGTAACAATAATATACATAGTACTTTACTGAGATTGAATTGGAAAACCCGCATTAAGCTCTCTTAAAATATGTGGAGCAGAACACATAAGAGAGGCCAAAAGCATAAGTGCACACAAGCACTGCTGCGGTTGCATACCCATCTTCTCTAATACTGTCAACATCAATAAAACCAAAGTTTCTGGGGAAGATTTGCCACATTATGTCTTGATGTACAATTGTTTTGAATTCTAATCTAAAATAACACTCTGGAGAAAAAAATGAAACGTGGGAAAAAAATTGCAAAATTAGTAAAAGTGGCTAAGGTTAATTGAAAGGACTTTTTTTTTTTTTAAATTTTTTTTATTTATTTATGATAATCACAGAGAGAGAGAGAGAGAGAGGCAGAGACACAGGCAGAGGGAGAAGCAGGCTCCATGCACCGCGAGCCTGACGTGGGATTCGATCCCGGGTCTCCAGGACCGCGCCCTGGGCCAAAGGCAGGCGCCAAACCGCTGCGCCACCCAGGGGTCCCTGAAAGGACTTTTTTTAAAGGTACCCATACAACACTTCAAGTCGGAAAGCACCTTGGAAGTTGATTGAAGCCACATTTACATTACTTGAATTGTGACTTTGACCTAACATTTCCATGTTGGAAGACATTTTTCATTAAGAAGTCAGCTTATTTGATTTTTGAGACCTACAACAGATAGGAAGTTTAAATTTCATATTGAACTAAGATCTGAATACCTATCCAGAGGTCTTAGTAGCCAATCTCAATATCCAATTGTTCTATCACATAGCATGCTTTCAAACACTGTATGACTAATATCATGTCACCATGCCTCTCTTTTCAAAGCTACAATCTTTAATGAACTCCACTATAGCCCATATTTCTGGATTTCCAGATCTTTCACCAACTCTCAATTGCTCTTAATAAACTTACTTTGTCAAAGTTTATCTTATACTGTTTCAAAAATTGAATTTTCCAGGATCCCTGGGTGGCGCAGCGGTTTGGCGCCTGCCTTTGGCCCAGGGCGCGATCCTGGAGACCCGGGATTGAATCCCACATCGGGCTCCCGGTGCACGGAGCCTGCTTCTCCCTCTGCCTGTGTCCCTGCCTCTCTCTCTCTCTCTCTCTGTGACTATCATACATAAATAAATAAAAAAAATTTAAAAAAATTGAATTTTCCCTTTTGTATCGGTAGATAAATATTCTTTTCTATTACAGGGTAATTTAGTTTTTATTTACTACCAGTACATGTGCCCCAAAATACAATCTGAAGCAATGAGTTCTCTAATACTAGAAGGATTCTTATAGATCTTGATATGATGTTAAGCTCAGCTTCAACCAATCACTTTTAAAGTATCTCTGGGTATCTGTTATTATCTAAATTACATGTAATAACAAAAAAAAAGAAAAAGAAAAAACGGCATATGAAAGCGAAACAGTATGGTTTGGCGTTTAAAAATATAAATATATACATATATGTTTTTAGGTAAAGGTATAGAATTAAATGCTTTATTGCCTGTAGCATTTTTATAACAAAACTCTATTCAGAATCAGGTGAGCCAAACTGAGGCATAATACAGTCTTAGTATTTAGTAGCTAGCTAAACTCCAGATTTTCAGGTTTAGGTATTATAGGCATATAAGTTTTCTTAGATACTACTTTAAGATGAAAATATTTATTTCACAAGTTATCATGATAATTAATGAGATAATTTAATGGACTACCTTTAGAAATTTTAAAACCATAGACAGGTATCTTCTCAAATCCTTTGTGTAACTAAAGAGATATGCATAAGAAATACAACCATGTAAGCATTACAGTTTCATATGCTTTTGTGTTCTGACAGCACTGTCCAGTGTTTTAGAAAGGAGCGAGGAGAAATGTGAATCTATTTTTAAAAATGAAGTTTTGGAATAATTGAGTTATAGAATAAATTATCCACAACTTATTCAGAAATGTAAAAAGAAAAAAAAAATACAACCAGTGATTGATTGTAGTTCATGGCAATGATATAGCCCATATGTATTTTCCATGATTTAAGGATTTCTTCTCTGAAGAGGAAGGTGGAATTCAAAAAATGAGATAAATGATATGTAAGGAGACACATATCAAGGATCCATAGGGATGTAGAAAGGTATGTGTCTGTGGGTGAGCCCTGTAAAGAAGAAAAGTGGGACAGAAAGACATTCCATATTTACCCTTCCTGCTTTCTTATCACTTTTAGAGTCTAATTGGAAACAATTTCTCTCAGGTAAACTTTGAGGGAAAATAAGTTTTTGATTGTGTTACTAACATTTTACCAAGAGCTGAAGCTCTGTCTGAAATAAAATACTCACAATAAAGGATACTATTTTTATAGTTTAATCTCATGAGGTCAATTAACGCCTTCCCTCCAGACTGGCACTTTGAACATTAGCATTAACACTGCTGTCTTTAAACCATCAACATGTACAGCAGATTGTTGATGGCTAATAAAGCAAAATGTTCAGCTGCTGCCTGAGGGCAGGATTCAGAATTGCCATATCGATGCATAATCACATTTTCATTTTTTAGAACAAGTTGCATTACTTAAAAATTAAAATTACTTTCATTTCTGTCATTTTAATATCTAGATTAGATTTATGGTTATTTAAAAACTGAATACATTATTCAGTTATGTATGTTGTAAATCATTAAAATTCTTGTAACGTGTATGTTGAGTTTAAGCTGAGAGGGATTATTGATTAGGAAACAGCTAACAATTAATAACAGGAGCTGGCCAACCTCTATTACTACATGAAAGTTTACTTAGATTTATTGGCTAGTTTGTAATCAAAGCTTCCCTAAGAATACCACAGACAGGACCTGCCACTATTACACACACAAGATAGATAGATATAGATGGATGGATGGATGGATGGATGGATGGATGGTGGAGGGATAGATAGAAAGATGACAGAGAGAGATACAAAGTGGATATTGTATTAAAAATCCATTTCCCTTCTTTTCACAATGAGATGTCTTCTACTTGAAGGTGCGAGCTATGTTTTCCTAGTAGTAACCATGAAATTATTCCAAATTATTATTTATATTAATAATAAACTTAATCGATCCACAACAATTCTCTGAATAATCTTTCAGTACATTAATGTTTTTGGAAATGTGCATATATAAACTCCTAAAGGAAGTAACTTTTGTGATATTTTAGGGGGTGGAAATCATAGGTAGCCAGTAAAGACAGACAGAACATTCTAATGCAGAGTCCACAGTTAAAGGAAAGGCAACTCTGGAAAAGAAACAATTTTAGGGATTGAAAAACAAAACAAACAAATCAAAGGTCCAGATGAAAAATAGCAATATCAGACACAGCAACATAGAGAACAAATTGTTTTTGTTTTATAACTGGATTATTTTTCCCACATATATTCAATGCTATTATTAAAATATTAGGATTTTGATCTGGCACTTTATTATGTGGTTTCTATTTTTCCCACTTGGTCTATTTGTTTTTCTCTCCCCTTCTATGTCCTTTTGGATGAGTCAAGTATTTTTTTTTATTATTTCATCTTACTTCTACAACAGGTACTATTATTTCATCTTCTACAACAGGTAGTATTACATTCTCTTACTATTCTTTTATATTACTATACAAGCTTGCCATATTAAATCTAACATAAGCTAGTATGCTTATCTCATCTTGACCAAAAAATGGACAGTTTTAGGAGATATTTTAAAAATAAAAATATAAAAGTTTGAAATTAAAAGATAGAATAAATATTCCACGCAAACACTAACCAAAAGAAAATTGGTACAGCTATACTGATTTCAGAATATTGAATATTTTGTGAAGGCAAATGACTGCTGGAGGGCACAAATGGGCATATGAGGTAATGGTAATGTTCTGTTTCTTGAGCTGGGTGCTATTTATATGAATGTGTTAGCTTTGTCATAATTCATGGAGCTATACTCCTAGGAGTTGTAGTTTTATATATAGACACAAACCATATATAGAGATCAAAATACCTACAGATAAAAAAGGTATAACATATAACTATGTAATATATCTATATGTAAAATTGGAAATAAAGATGGATAATACCAAGTCCGAAGAAGATGTAGGGCAAGTAGAAGTCTTTGATGCTACTGGTGAAAATGTAATTTGGTGCACTACATAAGAAAACCTTGCAGTGATACCATTAATATAAAGCTGAACAGACACATATGTGATGACTGAGCAATTCCATTCTTAGGTATGTTTGCATATATACACCCTAAGATATATGAAAGTGTGTGCTTGATGGCACCCCTTTTAATACTATCAAAAGAGAAGCACCTCACAAACAATCCACAATATAGTAGATAAATAAATGGTGAGCTATTCATAAATGCAACAACTATGGAACATTGTAAATAAAAGAATGACTAGAATCACTACTAAATAACATGAATAAACCTCAAATATAATGTTAAGGAAAAGATGACAATCATTAAAGAGCCTTTAGTTTATGATTCCATCTATATGGAGTTTAACAACAGGCAAAATGAGTCCACTGGTCTATCCCATTTTGAAGTGAAAATACAGATTTCTTCAGGATATGAGAATTTGTCATTAGAACAAGGCAACTTGTAGAGGGAAGCTTTTATGACTCTGATAATTTTCTTTTTCTTGATCGGGAAGAGGTTTCATGGAGGTATTCTCACTCTCTATTTCATTGAATTTTACATCTATGATCTGTGTGCATGTGGGTGTGTGCATGTGTGTACCCTCAATAATACTATTAATATCATTACAGTACAACTCAGAATTTCAAATATATTTGAATTAGCTATTCGTTTTTGAATTAAAAATGGAGATGATAGAAGTATATATACTTATCTTTACCCAAAATTGAAATCAAGTTTCTATATCTGGGAAACAATGTAGTATAAAAAAAGTTATAAACTCATCAAATTTGTATATTTATTTATATATTATTTTTTGAGAGAGAGAAAATGAGTAGGGGCAGGGGTGATAGGAGAGGGAGAGAGAGAATCTTAAGCAGACTCCCCACTGAGCCTGGAGCCCAATGCTGGGCTCCATCTAACTACCCTGAGATCATGACCTGAACTGAAATCAAGAGTCTGATGCTCAACATGCTAAGCCACCCAGGCACCCTGAAATTTGTATATCTAAAGCAAGGAAGAAAAACAATGAACTTCTGAAAAGAGAGCTTACCATCATTTAACTATTAATAAAAGATGAAAAGTAAAAGTCATTAATTGCAGGCATTTTTGAGTACCTAGAATATACAGTATGTATTGGGAACATCAACACTCATGTTGATGTTGAAACGTCAACACTCAAAAAACACTGTGACTTTAAGAAACTTGGAAATTTGACATATAAGGAAGCAATTACAACACAATGTTTCTATTGTTATTAAAACTAATATATACATGATTAAGTATACATATAATTGCAGAATCATGGCTGTTGGGGCCTCAAGAAGTCAGA